>NC_084902.1:15780318-16122247 GCF_949316345.1 Pungitius pungitius | reverse complement strand
CGGTCCAGTGGAGTCTGGTGTGTTAGTTCGCTTGCCACCGATGAGGTTGCCACTGCTGCAGACTGCAATTGATCAGATTTTGGGTTCCCACAGGCCCAGGTGATTACTCTGAGACCGGCTTCGAAAACAAGGGGTTCATAAAACACGGCCTCAGCAGCGACACAGATTGTCAGGTCGTGAGACAGAAGCCAGCGGGCCGCGAATGCCCCCCAGTGAGACAACCTGCCTGGGGAGAAATGCATCAGCGTGGCCCAGATAAGGAGGACGCGGCTGGTTTTTGTAGCACCGCGTTGTTTCTACAGAGAGTTATCGCCTCTATCAACCCAGTGGCGCGGCTCGGATCAGCACCTGTCCCTCTTGAGACAGAAGCGCTGGTTTCGGCCCTCTGGTACGCCGCAGCATTTGTGCATCGGTTTTGGAAACCGCCAGCGAAGCTCAGGATGGGTTTGGGATTAGTCAGCGTGGTCAGGCTTGTCTCCCAAAATGCAAATCCCTAAACGCAGTGGCTCCCACAATTTGACTGTATGATCTGCCTTAATATAAAACAAGGGGCTGTGCCTGTTAACACGCGTTAATGATGACTAAATGATGAAGTGCCTCTTTAACAGGATATCGGAGATCTGATATTTAGCAAGTTTTTTCTGAAACGCTTCACTTTCATCTTGAAATTCATCAAGTCTGTTTTTCAGGTCACATTAACGACATATAATAGATGTTTGAATGTCATCCACCCGTCTTCATTTGACCTTAGAAATCGCCGATGGAGGGGGTTGGACCGGCAGAAGCGGAATCCTTTTAAACGGACATCAAGCATTAGCGGCACAGCAGCCGGACAGTTCACTGAGACGCCTCACCGTCCAGCTCCTCCACGGTGATGCTGGCCAGCACGTCGCTGTCGCTGTCCGACAGCGAGCGGCTCAGGTAGTTCCCCTTGTAGAGCAGGCCTGCCGTCACGTGGTGGAACGGCATCTTCTCCCTGAGGGGCGACAGGAGGAAGCATTAAGTTTGAGGAAAAGAATTTCTGTCTCTGGTGTTTTTTTGGGGGAATCGGATCGCAGAACATCAATTAGAGGCTCTGCACTTTACACATTTTCGATTCTAAAAGCGGGTTATCGGCAAGATGAATCTCCCACTGCAACATTATATCTTCTAGTTGTAAAATGCAATCTAGTTGTAAGTCCCTCAGTAAACAATGTAAATATGTATTTATTGTCTTTTTCTGGGCGGGCTTACTGTGATTGATAAGTCGCTGCCGCTACAAGACATATGGCGTGCCTCACTCCTCTTTATTCCAATTATGGTAACTTCTGATCCTTGGTAGAAAAAAAAAAATCTAGATTTGGACGTCGAAATTTAGAAAACTGAGCGCTTCATTACAGCAGTCCACAAACAATTGGGGAAGTACTGCCACACCTAATAGAAAGACTATGGTTCCCCTAAACATTGCATTCTTAATTGAGTTTCAAGTATGAGGCATTGGTACGACGTCAAAGACAAATATTTGGTAATGTCATTTTTTAGACTGACATAAAAAGTAAACACATGATCAACAACAGGGAGCCAGTTTGTCCATTTGTAATTTTAGTCCGAGGAGAACAGCATGAACGACATCCACAAACGAGGCAGAACTCATTGGCTAAATAGGAAGGGACACAGTGAGGGAGACTTGTATAACTAAGGGTAAATGTGGCAAATGTGTGTGCGCGCACAAGAGCTCACGCAACTGTGTGTACTGCATTCGTAAATGTGACAGAGGCAATTCATTATTCAATAACTCGCAGCCCAAGGGCACGGGAGGGGGAGCAAGAGCACACAGAGCACAGAGATTTGGGGGCCTGCTTCCTTCTCTTTAATTGGATTTGGTCTCGATGTGCACTTTGAGCAGAAGCTTCCGAAGCAGAGCGAGGGGTTAAAAAAACGAGCCAACGGGGACTGAACCGCTTCTGAGGCTTTTCAGCACGTCTGTCTCCGCTATCGTTGATCTCAACACCATATTTCTGCAGAGTCAAGTCAGCCTCACAAACACAAGAGCTTTGATAAGACAAACATCTGAAAGTGAAACACAGTGTCTTGTGAAACTAGAGGACGAGATGGATGTGCAGCAGCTCTGCTGTTTGACATCTCAGCAGCATCCGCAGGAGTAAACTAAAGTTTCACGATTGTCGCTGTAAAAAAGAGTCGATAGTGCACTTTAAGATAAGACACACCTTCTATAAAAGAAATTCTATATTAGTATTATTCATATTGTATTAATCAAGTTCTTATATAGTATTAGAAGTATTATAAATATGCAGTAGTAAAGTTAAAAACAATAAAAAGAACAAAAAAAGAAAACAAGAATGAGGAGAATGAGTCTTATTCTTCAACTGGTAACGTTGCTAGCTTGCTCCTACCCACCTCTTTCCAAAACAATGGCACACATCTCTCCCTCTCAGGAAACTCGAGCTGCGTAAAGACGCTGTGGGAACGCCCCTGCGTGACCGCGTCATGAAGCACGTGTGAAATCTAACCAATGGCAAGCTGGTACGTCATAGGCGGGTAGGCCGGACCAGGGCGCTATAAAGGGACCCGAAGGGCAGGACCATTCATCTCTGTGCCTTCATCTAGTGCGTGTGAAGTTTTTCCACTTAGAAATGGCTGAGCGGTATGTGCAGTGTGCCCCCCCCCTTGCACCCGTTTCATTACAGGCAGAGACTCGCACGACCTATGCGTCGTCTGCTTTTGCGTGGATCACGCTCGGTTAGCCCTCGAGGGGGCTAGCAGCGGAGACTGCGAGCGGCCGGTCCGGCTCGAGCGGAGGCCGAGCGCCGGATGTCTTCGTGGGCATCGCAGGTGGATCTCGCGGAGGATTCCGGGACGGCTGAGGCCTTTTCCCGGCCCCACACCGCGGGACCCAGGCGCTCGTTTCCGGCGTGGGGGGCACGCGCGGCGGCTTCCTCCTCCCTCCGCGCCGGTGCTTGCTGTTTCTCCCGGACGTCCACTCTGAAGTGTCAGCGTCCTGGGGGAAGCCGGTGTCTGCTACTAGTTTCAACCATCCTGGCAGTCAAGCTAGGCCAGCCACCCACTGTTCAGTGGTGGCTCTGGGCCAGGAGGTTCTCCCCGAAAGGAAACCAGCGCCGTCTGATCAAGATCACTCGGCATTGCCTGCGGGCCCTGGCCCAGGGGGCAGGCACTCTGTCGAATCAGGGGCCGAGGCACAGGGACTGGAGACTTTATCCTGGTGTGGTGGAACTCCTTTGGTAACACCAGTTCAGTACTGGAGTTCCTGCAGGAGCGCTTTGCCACAGGTTTATCCACGTCCACCATCAAAGTATATGTGGCGTCCCTGTCGGCATCCCATGCCCCACTAGACGGGCGCTCTCTGGGGAGACACCCGTTAGTATCCCGCTTCCTTCGTGGCACTCTGAGACTGAGGCCAGCAGCCAGCACCAGAGTTCCGTCCTGGGACTTGGCCATCATACTCAAGGGTCTCTCCGGTGCTCCCTTCGAGCCCATGGCGGAGGTTGCAGTGAAGTATGTGGCTCTTAAGACCCTCTTCCTGCTCGCTATTTCTTCCCTCAAAAGAGTTGGAGATATGCAAGCCCTCTCGGTGGCCCCATTGTGCTTGGAATTTGCACCCGGTATGGTGAAGGCGTTCCTACTTCCTTCCCCCGGCTACAGTCCTAAGGTCCCGTCCGCTTCGGTCGGGCCTATTGTGCTGCAGGCTTTCTGTCCTCCCCCGTTTCTGACGTCGGACCAAGCTTAAACTCCTCTGCCCAGTCAGAGCCCTAGACTTGTACGTTCGCAGGACCGCCCTGTGTAGGCTCTCCGAACAGCTGTTTGTATGCTTCGGGCCCCCCAATACTGGTGGCCCAGTGACTAAGCAGAGGATGAGCTTGTGGGTGGTGGAGGCCATCACACTTGCTTATGGATCGGCCGGCCAGCCCGCACCTTTGGCTGTCCGGGCCCATTCTACTAGGGGTATGGCGGCTTCTAAAGCCCTGAGGTCGGGAAGAGTGTCGCTTCACGACGTTTGCATGGCGGCAGGCTGGTCCTCTCCCCACACGTTTGTGAGGTTTTACCACCTTGACCTTAACGCTACACCTGGAGCACAGGTGCTATCGTCTGAGTGTGCGTCTTAAACTCCACCACGATCACTTGCTCATATGGTGAGTGGGTATAGGGTTCCCACAGCGTCTTTACGCAGCTCGAGTTCCCTGATAGGGAACGTCTCTCGGTTACGGATGTAACCTTCGTTCCCTGAAGGGAACGAGACGCTGCGTAAACGTTCTGCCATACTCCCGGCCTGCCCGTGGCACTCGATTCGGCCTTTCAGAGATGAATGGTCCTGCCCTTCGGGTCCCTTTGCGTACCTATGCGTCGTCTGCTTGGGCGTGGATCACGCTCGGTTAGCCCTCGAGGGGGCTAGCTGCGGAGACTGCGTGCGCCTGTGGTGGCGCTCCTGTCTCTCTCTCAGAGGGCTCGGTGAGTCGCGCTCCCCGCGGCTGTGGTCCGGCTCGAGCGGAGGCCGAGCGCCGGATGTCTTCGTGGGCATCGCAGGTGGATCTCGCGGAGGATTCCGGGACGGCTGAGGCCTTTTCCCGGCTTTATAGCGCCCTGGTCCGGCGTCCCCGCTATGACGTACCAGCTCGCTATTGGTTGGATTTCACATGTGCTTCATGACGCGGTCACGCAGGGGCGTTCCAACAGTGTCTTTACGCAGCGTCTCGTTCCCTTCAGGGAACGAAGGTTACATACGTAACCGAGAGACGTTGTCTGTTGTTTTACTCTGTTGGGCCTGTTGGGCCTGTGCCAGTGTGTTTGTTTTTGTCCATGGGTCCACTCTGTCCAGTCACGCCACAGGTTCCCGTCGTATTGACCAGGTTCTCCTGTCTGCTCCAGCGCCTTCACCTCCAAGCGAGTGTTTTGATTTCGTTAGTTTTGTACCATTGGTTTAGAGGTAAAGTTAATATTTCATAGTTTTCCTCCCTAAGGAGTGATTTTGTTTTGTGACGTTGCCTCCGTCAATAGAGTGAGTGTCTGTTGTTTTGATAAAATTAAAAGCCTTTTTGTTTTCCTCCTAGAGTGGAGTGACTTTTGTTTTGATAATTTTTATAGCCACACTTCTTCCTGATCTATTTTTATTGGAAGAAGCATGACCTAGATTAACTTCATAGCCCGCATTTGACTCTGTCTTGGAGGATCACTGCTGTATAAATAAAAGTACCGAAAAGCCCCTGCGCCTGCTTCCTGTTTTCCTGACAACACACATGCACGGAAAATCATCCTCACACTACACAATCTGTGTAGGAAAAGAAAACTCCAAGTAACAAAAGGGTTTACAAGTGTGGACTAATGGTTTATTGAAGTTATTCGTGCTTCATCAGTAAGAGGCCCTTTCTGAGTTTACAGTTTAACTACATTTCTTACATTTATCTTAAGATACGAGAGGTCAGTTATTTTGCAAACCTTTTAATTTTATCTGATTCAATTTTTGACACATTTATCGAAAATCGGGTTCCCACCGGCCATGGCCGAAAGCTTACCCTGCTTTAGGATCTTTCACACTAAACGGGGCAATAATTTACTAAATGAACATCATGGTGTATTGATGAAGACTTAATAGTAGCCCCTGAGATCATAAAGTCATGTTTACAATGTTTATTGAGGTATTAAATACCGGGAGAAGTAGGGTAATTTTGATGCAATGAGACTTAAGAACCTAAGCAATGGGAATATCAACTCTGTTTTGTTCATTAATTGATCCAATATAGTTCATTTTTTAGTTTTTGAATCCGTCAGCGACTTTTTAGCAGTTTGTCCAGCATCTCTAAATGCTTGCGTTTCACTTTTTGGAGCGGCCAGCCATCAGTTTCCTCACAATGTGCACCTTTCCCGTTTGTCAGGTTGATAAGCATGCTCATCATAACGATGGCAAACACGCCTTAAGGCTTCGCTCACAACCAGCCTTCTCGCACGTATTCTAATGATTTCTCGTTTCCTAAATCATCAATTATTCAGCCCTGTAAGCTGTCATTATGAATATTACCATCATCGCTCTTGTTCGTTCTTTCCATATTACTGTTTCCGACCAAACCCATAAGCTGTCAGCCTCTACTCACGTTACATTATCGTAGCTTTTGCATTGCTGCACCAAAGAGAGAAAGTAATGATCGGTTTACTACGCAGAGGACAGAGTTGAAATACATTTCGTTTCAATAAGTTCTTCGAGGAGCACCACGGTGCATACAGAAATATCTCAAGCGTGGGGAGGGGAAACCTCATGTGGCTAAATTAGAAGAAGTATTGTCATGGCCGCTAAAACCTTTGCCCTTTTCGCTTAACAATGGCAAAAGTCAGCAGAGAGATTTAAGTGCTCTCTTCTATGTGCCTGAGCTGGGAGGACGAGGGGAGACTGCGGCTTCCGTTGTGAGTTTTCTCACGTTTCTGACACGTTTGGCCGTGCATTCTTAAGTAATCAGCTGAAAGTCTGCACTGACCAGCCCCGAGCAGAGGATGGACATGCGTTCCTGCAACAAGGACAGGGAAAATGTTCAATGACACAGACCCGGGTCAGAGGTACTGTCGGATAGTTTGGAGAAGGTGCAAAAGCCTTTCCTAAACTTTAGTAATACATGAATGAAATGAATGAAATTAATTGATGCATTTGTGAATAAAGCATGGATTGAGAAATGTATCGCTTCAAATGGACTACTATTTAAAAAAGGTGGTAAATGTTTCTTATAACTATGATGCAATGTTCATGTACATTTATGATATAGAAACACCTTGTGAATCACTTGTCACAACTCTACAGAACGCAGATTCCATGACAAATTTGTGCTCAAATACCACAGAGTCGGAAACCGAAAATCACCAGAAAAAAACAAAAACAATTCAATTGTATTGATCAAGGCTTCAGGTTCATCTGAACGAGCCCATCAAGGTTACATTAGGTCAATAGAAAAAGAGCTTAGGGTTGTGGGATTTAACAGCAATATTGACTGGTTGATAGATATGAGCCCTAAAAATCACTTGGAGGTAAAATCCCTATTTGTTATCTGCATACTCCATTGTGCAAGTAAAGTAGTATTGGTTCTTCTTTTGTTCTTTTTTTATTCTGCAAAAAATCAAAACGCTTCGTTTCCCAGAATCCGTACTGATGTCTTCAAAGTGCTTCGACCCAAATGCAAAGACCTGATTTACAATAAATCTTGACCTTATAAAAACCTGGACTAGTTTTATGGGTTAGAAATTCACATTTTACATCACCTCGAGGCCATTCGCTGATGAATCAAAATCTGCATCACTTATAAGCTCATTTCCATTACAAAAGAACAACAACAACTTGTGCCCCGGTCGGTGCTGCACATGTGCAACCTATTATACACCTGATCAAACATATCTTTTTAATATTAGCCAGTGGCTAAATAACAGTGCTTATAGCTAACAAATGAGGTTGCATTGAATTACATCATGATGCGTTCAAGCTCTATTCATTAAATATGAGTATTGGGTAATGATCATGATTTGTTCAAATATGATCTGGTAAGTTCATTCATTAGTGAGAAAATATAATAACAGTTATTTAAATGAGACGTTTACACAGCAGTGTAATGAGCAAATTATGATCTGTATATTTAATATTTAGTCATCAAGTCCACACTTTTTGCACTAATTATAGTTTACAATTTACAGAACACTTGACTCGTAGAAGAACCATTTTACTTCTGGTTGCTATAAATTAATATAGATACATCCTCATTTGTTTTACTTGTGCTATTTCTATTTTTGTGTAAATACATTGAGAGTAACTCAGTCAGATTGCTTGTCATGCATATAGTTCTCCAATAAATGTGATTCTGATTATCAGGATCAACAAAAGACATATTCTTTTAGAAAATTATGAATCTATTAAGAATACTTGTGAGCAAAGTGTATTTACAGTTACCCGCATCTATTGCATGGTAGCCAGTTGGTAGATTAAACTATTACTGCATCATGCAGTCCTTAAAAATCTTTCCAGGGCCCAACTGAACCCAATTACAGCACATGAGTAAAAACAACCTCCACTATAGTTGTACGCATGCCTTTACAGGGAGAGCACTGTGGAGAAGACAACGACAACACCACTAATCAAAACCTTTTGACCTTGGAGGAAGAAGGCGGTAAGCCGCAATTACGCCGTCGCCATTAAATGCAGCATGTCGTCAAAGAGCTGCAGGGCGGCCAGGACAAACACAATTCTCCTTGTGTCCAGCAATGAGGCATCGCAGATTAGTGTCATGCAACATGGGAGTTGTATTAAAGAGCGGGTTTGCCCGTTTTCAAACAATTTGCCCATGTTTCTCTGAGTAAATGACAATAAAGGGACAGGTATTTCAGGAATTTGTCCCGCATTGGGCGAAAGTTCTGCGGACGGCAGCCGCTCAAAGGGTTGTGGCGTAATCCTGTAAGGGCCAAAATTGGCACCATCAATTTACATTCAGTAAATGTATTTGTTTGAGGCATCTGACAGCACAGCAGTCTGGTTGAAAAATTAGCATAAACGTGTGCGGGCAGGGCCGTTACATTGGAGTACAGGTAGCAGAGAGCGTGACTTAGTGTTATCTTAAAGATTTTCAATGCCCCAGCTGACTATTGAAGATTTCCACAATGTGGATAAAGGTCTTTGAATTCAATATTGAATCTGCACATTCAGTATCTACTTGAATGCAGATGAAGAGCTCCAAGAAATTGAAGAGCAGATGAAGAGTGAAAAAGAGGAGCAACGGGCGGCAGAGGCTGAGCCAGCACGGATGAGGATTCCTGTCATCTGTCAGTTGTATCCCCGAGAGGTTTTACGGGCATACAAATGACCAATTGCTTCACAACATTAACCGCATTGGGACAAGCGTGACATGATGACTTTTCTTGGTTCAGAATCGTTGATATTCAAAGTATCCCGTCCTTTCGAAAAAAGTTCAGCTTTTGTCCAACCAGATACCGCGTAGCCTGCCAGACTCTTCATACACGTTGATCTTGTCTGTATTAGTACTTTTTAATTCTTTCTCTCTCATCAATCCACAACCACACCAGAATAGCTCGCACCAGCAGTTCGGAGTCCAGGCTTTTGAAGAGTGCACAACCTGATGAAAGAGAGCAAAGCTTTATTTAAAGCCCCAGCATGACAAAGACGCCAGATGGCAATTACTCACAACAGACCAACAACACAGCGGCCGGTACGGAGGGGCACACAAGCAGAACGCGGTGTGCCGCTGTGTGCCGCTGTGAACGCAGTGTAAACACATGTTGAAGGAAGAGACCAAACACACTCCTGACTTAGATACGATGTAAGTAATCTGCAGGTCTGCTGCCCTGACGTAGAACTCTGAGAAGATGCATTGGAAACCGTTGGCGGGGGATTGGATCGATGATCTGTCGATCAAACTTTTGTGAAAATAAATGAAGGGATATTTTCCATTGACAAAAGTCATCAGTGCTCATTTTTTTCCCCCCCAATGAAGAAATACCTTCCAGTTCTGATATCATCAATGCTATCACAGCAGCTACACTAGTCCCTGGGAGCCGCCATTGTTTCTAAAAAAAAAACACGCAACGTCTCACACACCAAAATCACTTCCATGGTAGATCTGGCAGAACACGGACAATGAAGCGTCTCTTGCAGACTGAAAAGATGGATTCTCAAGTGCATCTCTCACCAAACACTGAGCAGTAATAGTAACTTGTTGTTAAAACCACATTGAATCACAGGACACGTTTTGCAATATCCTATACAAACACAGATTAGGGGTGTGCACACCATTAGGAGAAGAAGTTTAAAAAAAGTTTCCATTTAATGACAGAAATGCAGAAGCAAATTGCCCTTGTGGTTTTCCCGCTCGTCCCCTTTTCCATCACTGTGAGACAATTAAACCACTAGTAAAAACAACAACAAAGCAGTTGGATGAATGACCAACTGGTCTTTTATTGACCATATCTGTTGGACAAAATGAGTGTAACACGAAGCTGAGGTATAAAAAGAATGCCCCCTAACATCTGTCCCTGCAATGATGATAATAAGGTGATCATTAAGCCACAGCTGAACCTGAGAACCTGGCAGCAGAATAATCGAATTACTTTCAAGTGACCGTGCAGCTGAGGCACACAGGGTCCTTCACTATGCAGCTGAGTGGGTGCAACGACATTTCATCGACAAACTCTCTCCAAAACCGAGAAGAAGAAAAAGAAGAAGACGTGGGCGTCCCACAGAAGTGCCACCTCTCTACAAAAATGACCAGCTGTCGCCTGAAGCAACAGACTCTTTCTCCCTGTCCTCCTCCCCAAAAGCTCATCCTTACCCACAGTGGTGAGTGTACGCAGCAGGATCCTGCAGAACTAAAGGCTCCGTCGCCGCACTCTCCATCACGTCCTCCGTCCCGTCCCTCAGGTACGGGTTGCCTGGCAAGTCTCCGTTCACCTCCGAGCGTGTCCCCGGCGACGGCACGGGGGCCACCGTCCGAGGATCGGGCTCTGTGACCTCCTCCTCCATCACACTCTCAGATGCAGCGACGCCTCCGGCGGCACGCTGTCGGTCCACGAGCGACTAAGTCCGGCTGCCTCCACGGTTTGGGCTTGTCCCAGAGCAGCGGCATCGGTTCCCAGAAAACCCGGTGTTAATATTTGAGCACCGAGAGCAGCAGGTACAACGGCTCCTCTCATGCTCCCCTCCCTCCCACTCAGTCTGCTCTCTCTCTCTCTCTCTCTCTCTCTCTCTCTCTCTCCCTCTCTCTCTCTCTCTCCCTCCCTCACTTGCCAGTGCAATCATTGCTCCACATGGGGGACACAGCGTGGGGCTCATTAGCCGGTCCCAATGACAGACTCGGCCGCCTGCAGCTGCGCTCACAGAACACACAGAAAGACGAGGAAGGGACTGAGACCAAAACAGGGACAGGTTATTGACAGACAAATAAGGAAGCCACGAACAAAGTACGGGGACAATGATGACAGAGATAGGTGGAGAGAAATGGGAGAGGCTGCAGGTGACGCAGCTTTCACATTGGCGCGGATTACGCGCGCAGCGCGCTCGGCGGGTCCACGCGGGGAGACGGGGACGGCGCGTCACATCGCTCAGGCAAGCGACGCGACGCGTCTCCGGGAGAGTACGCGCGCCGTGCACAGCAGTGGGCGCGTGCCGCGAAACGAGAGGACGAGGATATGGACGAGGAGTAGCCTAAGCGGGTGGGTGGGGAAGAGCCCGACTGGACCCCTTCACAGCTCATGGGCTACACATCGACCACGAAACCTACGCGCACCTGCACGCGCACACAAACACGCTCCCCCGTGAGCTGCTCGTCAAAGTCCCACGATAACTAGACACGCGTAGTTAATAGTTGTCGTACCGGAGATGAAGTTCAGGCAAATCACACTATTTGTCTAATGGGGCAGTGGAGTTTGCTGCTTCGGTCCTTGGAGAATCTCGTTTGGCCAAAAGGAAAATATTATATAAAGGCCATATCTCTTCACACATTTGACCGGAATCCACTTTCTGCTTCAGGAACTCAAAGAGCATATGTTAGCGCACAGGCTCCTGGACAGCCACGGGGCATGAACCGGTCCGAAAAACAAGTGTGTGTGTGTGTGTGTGTGTGTGTGTGTGTGTGTGTGTGTGTGTGTGTGTGTGTGTGTGTGTGTGTGTGTGTGTGTGTGTGTGTGTGTGTGTGTGGAGAAAAGAAAACATCAACAGGTTGCAATAATGAGCCCATGCATGTCCCATGGAGGGCATCGTGTGGGTCTCATTCCCCTTACGTACCTCGGAGGTGATCAATGAAATCCGTTGATCGATGCGAGCCGCTGAATCCACTTCAGAGGCTGCAGGCGGACTCCTCGAACAAGTCTCGTCGATCGATTCCCACGTTGCTCGACGTGAAATTGGTGAATTATTCCTTTATTTGGGTAAACGCAGTGCACATGTCAGCTTCCATCGTAAACAGTTGTAAAGGCTTTTTGGAAATTGCTGTGTGTGAAGCCCAGCAGCTGGTCACCGCGCATCAATGGAGTTGCACTTTTCGCCGAACTCTCTTCTCATTTTCATTTATTTTGTATATTGTATCTCCGGCCCTTTCCGGTTGTAATCTCTGCGATTAGAGAAGTGTAGTCATTCAAAAATGAAGGATACAATCCATGGACTGGAGATCCGCGCCCACATGTGCGGAGCGTCGTTGTGATTGATGAGCGCAAACCGGTTGGCCAGAAGAGAAGCTCCGACCCAAATCAACACGCAATGGAGCAGAAGCACAGCGATTGGCTGCTTTCACTTTTTTTTTTGGACCTAATGGGTTTATTGTGTTTAATTTTTTCAACCACGGTGTTACTTCTCAGATCTACATTTTAAAATTCAACACGTCTCAATCCGAAACAATAATGTGTATTGGAGTTATAACATAATATATTACACAATTATTTTAAAAAATGCCTTCATTATCCACCATAAAAACACAACGTTGTACCATTGTGTTTCTTTGACGTATTTTCGGTTACTCATTATTTCCGGACAGCTTGACAAAACTCACGTTTTTTTTCTCCAAGTAGAAACACCTGACACTTAGGAGTTAACATAACCCATTTCCACAACAACTTGAAATAATTCATGGGTTAGAAATTATACATTTTACATTTAGTCTCATCAATATTCCAACGTTTTGCTTTACAGCCAAGCTGCGCAAGTAATACAAGTGTGTCTCTGGCTTTTATCTGCTTTTGGCAAACCAAGCAGAAAGCAAATAAATCACGCATGAAGTTAATTATATGTTTTCTATAAAGACTGCTGTTGGGGTATTAGTCTATTTCAGCTGGAAACCGTCTCATTCTCCTGGAGCTGTAGCTTGTATGATTTCATATCACTAATAAATGAATAATAAAAAATGAATTGGTAGAACTATGAGTTTTTAACTGCGAGTTAAATTCTAGCACGACTTTATTTGTATAACATTAACAACAGTAATTATCCGGTATCATGTATTGCGTAAGATGCACTGCACAAATGCTGGTTTTCAGCTAGTCAAATTTAAATCATCAATAAGTGAGTTTTAGAATCTCATCCAAATACGGTCACATTTTAAGCAGCTTATCAATCGGATGATGTTGTGATCTTTTCAGACATTTTGCGCATTCAGTACGGACATATTCTCAAATTCATACTAAAGCTTTTATTGATAAGCCCAGTGCACTACAAAAAATGGCCCGCTGCTTAGCTTTATCTTGAACTCAGTGTTCAAGTATCTTTATTCAATTTCCTCCTGGGCAAGATAAAGGTACATACCACACCTATAGAGCATGGAAAACAGCACAGACATGGTAAGATGATGTTGCAAGAAATGAAAGAGATAAGAGTGAACAAAAATGATCCAGATACAAATTATTTGGTGCTGTGAAACTTCTGTGGTAACATAATATTTCACATTTATATTTTTACAATGTAGTGTGCTGTGTAATCAGAGCACACGGTAGTGAAAATACACTCTGATTTGCCTGATTGTAGGTTCTAATCATCCAGGACTGTTACATGCACGTTGTTTTGGTCAGCTATCTTAAATGCATATCTTTGGTTGGAACAGCTTGTATCTTCAAAAACAAAATACACAGAATAATATTTAAATGCAGACCGAAAAATTAAGTTCCAAACTTCTGTCCCTCCAATGGCGGGTTGCTTTATAAGGTATAGCCAATCCCATAAAGCCGTAATAACAAGCCCAACTTTACAGTAGTTGCACTTGGGTGCAAAAAAACATGTTTTGGTATAATGTTAATACACAGTTTAAATGATATTAGGGCTTATAGTTATGCATCATTAAGAGGCTGCTTTGATTGACAGGTGTCGAATGCAGAAATTGAAGGATCCCACAGAATTCCATTTCACTGCAGCTGTACTTTGTACAATTTCATTTGACGAAAAAATGAATTGATTGGTAGAACGTCCGTGTGGACGTGGGCGGTACATATAGTGTTGCAGAGCACCGGGTTCGGCGCTCTGTCTGTGTTTCTGGCCAACCTGCACGTATGTGTCTGATTTCATGGGGGACACGGCCCAGCGGCACAGATGACAGGCACAAACAATAACTCTACATACAATCCAATCATTTTGTCGATTGTTGATCATTTAGAGGTATCAGTATTACAATGAGACTTTTTAATAAGCAGTTAAAAGTTCCTCACAGTAATCATGCAATCATTGCACTGAGGGAACGGGGTAAATTATTTCTCAAGTAGTTTAAAGTGAGAATAATTTGCAGTGTAAGCAATCTAATTAGGTTTGTTGCAGAAAACACTGGAAGCTATTCTGATCCTTTCCCTCTCATGCTCACTTCTACACGTATAAAAACACACACATACACACACAGCACACGCCATGTGACATATCTCCAATCTGTGCAACATTATTCTACCAGTTCAGCCTTCAGAGCTCATCACCATGAGCCATGTGTACGGGCATGTGTGAGTGTCTATGTGAGAGTGTGTGTGTTCCTGATGGATTGAGTCACAGTTTCTCTGAGTTCCTGCTGTGGCCTTATCTCACTTTTTCAAAAGAGAATCTAATGAGTCAGTCTGTTGTGGATTCGGTGCGATGACATGAAAGTCGTCATTGATTCAGTCTGACAGCAGTCGAGGAGCCCAAAGGTTCAGGCTGCTGAAAATCTTTGTAGGGGACCAATGGAGGCATCTTGTTATTTAAAGTTCACGGAGGCTCCAGGCTTTACCAGCATCCATTGGCAACAGGCAGGGAATTCCCAGGTGAAGTAATTTGTCACTTCCACACTAACATGTCGCACCTGTGAGAAGTCTGTCATCGTTCAAAGTTCACGTTACATGCCTGGAGAAGATAAGATCATACACTAACTTGGATTCAACATTAAAGATGGAAGTTGTCCTTCAGCAGCTCCATCAACTGTTCTTGTTCGTGTCCCAGATGGCGGTTTTTATTTAGTATAGAAACACAGTCCTCACGCGTCAATCTCTGGATTCGAACCACCGCTTTGGCTTGTCAACGCAGAGGCAGCAGATAAGAAGTTCTCAACACAAGTCCTCTTCAGGCAGTCACGCATCACTCTGAGCTGCTCCTGCTGGCTCAATGTGACAAAAAAAGAACCTTTTTTCTGGTTAAATGATTCCTATTTTGCACTTGTGAAAAGCTTCTCCATATAATCAGCCAAACACTAAGAGCAACTAACCACAGGTGTCACACATACGTCCACATCATAGTTTATTTTTCATCTTCACTGGGTGTTCACATCATAGTCTATTCATCTCCACTGCATGTTCACTAACTCTCCTGTCATTTCAGATCCTCCCACCTCGTCACCTGATTTCCTGCACCTGGTTCTCCTCACCCTCACCTGTGGTGCCTTCCCTCGTCAGTCACTCACTATTTAAGCCAGTCACATTCTGTTGCTCACTGCCAGATTGTCTTGTGTGTTCTACCAAGTTTTCCAGCGTTTCCCGAAGCCATCCTGTTTTTCTCGATTCCGACCTCGTCTGTTCCTCGACCCCGATTTACCTGCCTGCCCCGTTTTGGATTTGTCTGCCTGTCTGTGTGCCCTCCTGATTCTGACCCTGCCTGTCCTCGTCTACGGATTACCTGCCTGCCCCTCTGGACTTGTTTGCCTCCTGACGGATCTCCCGGATTTGACCCTGCCTGAACCTTGATTAAAACCCTCCTGTCTTGTCCATCGTGTACGAGTCGTGCATTTGGGTTCTCCCGTACTCCGGTATCAGTAACCGCGACAACAGGGGCTCAGACGTGCAGAGAGGTCCAGCTGTGTTCGGACCAAAGTGACACAAATGAGGCACGAACCAAATGAGGAATCCCGGTTTGACATTCTAGGACTTAATGCATTATACCTATTATGAATTGGTCTTGTTATCTAAGCTGGGCTTGTGATCTGTGGAAATCATTTATCATCATTTATTATATTTCATCTCCCTGTCCTTTCTTTGAACTCTTTATTAAAGGTTTCCCTTTTTTAAGCGGTTTCTTTTCTATTTGTCTTACGGTTCAGGAAGGGACGGTGTTGCAAGATGAGATAAAAACACAATGTACCTAAAGGGGGGATTGCGGCACAACGGGTTGGGACACAAAGCGGGAAGTAAGATTGGAAATTCAAAAGACAGTCTGAGATAACGGGTGTGGATCTTAAAAGTCCAATGAGACTAATTGTTTGCATTACAAAAATATCTCAATAAGTGGGTCTGAACCCGGCAGCTCACGCACCACCACACGCACGCACACACACATACACAAAAGCTAAGAAATGCGGTCCATACTCATTTCAGTCCATCCACTTGTGAGTCATTTCACATTACAAGTGCAGTTTGCATGGTGACCTTCATCCTATGTTGAATTGCACTGCCTACAGATGGCCTTTCAGCATGGTTTGAAGGAGCTGAGAATGTGTGGAGAAGAAAATGTCAACGACTGATGTATCTGAGATAGCTCTGGCCACTGATGCTTCAGGAGGCTTTATGTCACAATCAGGGAGCTGGTGCAGGAACAGGAAGGGAGGACTCGTACGCAGAGTTGCAAACCAAGACTTCTTTTATTGAACCGAACGGTGAATAACGCCGACAGGAACCAAAAACCACCACATGTAACACGCAACAATATGCAATGACGCGACAGGGGACACCAGGCACACAGGGCACAGGGCACAAACTGAGTGAGCGCCAAAAACTACAAAATAAAACAGGAAGAAGACCCAAACTGTGACACTTGAGTATATATGAACATTTTCTTTACTTTCTTCCTGCCTGGTAAACGGAACCACGCCATTATTATTATTTGGCTGGTGGTATTTCTGCCGTGCTAGTGGATGCAGAGCATGGTTACGCCCCGTTTCTCTGTCACTGAGCCTGTGTGCACAGGCGAGCACAGAAGCTCTCATATCACAGTGCCATTCTTTTCATTTCTTTTGAAAAAATCAAGGACATGCTGAACATACTGTAAACGTACATGCATATACTGTACACATCCACACACAACAACAGCTAAAGGTTTGTTTGTCCATGTTCTTCGCTGCATTTGAATTTCTGTGTGTACAAGGTGAGCACGAATGGCCGCTATGTGAACTCTTTCTTCGCCAATGAAGCTGAACTGAGAACTAAAAAGGGGACAAGAACTTTGTTGACGCAAAGGAAATTTTGGCTGGAACAAATTAAAAGGATGCAGGTGAATTTGCAGCAGAGCACACTGAGGATTACAGGCAGATTCATTATGCTAACACGTTGCTCTCTCTAATAACTGTTTACAAATAATAAAAACACTTTCTGTTTACAGATTTGCATTGTAATGAAAGAGAATTTACATATGATACAGACAATCCATCACTGGCTGTCTACATTATTTGCATTGTGTGTTACTAATCAAAGTATCACATGTTTTTGTTTTATTTACCGATGACAAAGTCGATGAAATGTATATAACTACCCTTTCCTAAAGCTCACATATCTGACCCACACCACAATAAAGGTCCTATTGGTTCTATTTTCCCCACATTAATTGGACTGTTTAAGGCCCGAGTGACAGATGGATTTCTAGTTTGAACCGTATGAATGGTATTAGAAGAAATAGTGATATTATTGTTGTTAGCTGCTTTATATGCTTTAACCTGTTACTGAACTCATTTCCGGCAACGGGACGTTGCGGCTCTCTTCGATGGTGAAAGTGAGTACATTAAGAAGGTCTGCTTTGTTTCAACTAGCATCTAATCGGTAGATCAGATACAGTAAAACAGTTTCACCATCCCGACTCTTGCTTTCACTCCCAACGTGCCACCTGCCTGAGTTTGACTCCTTTTCAAGGGAGGTCTGTTTCTTGCTCTGCTGCATCATGCTGACCTTGGAAACTAAATTGTGATACTTCAGTAATGTTCTGGACACAACAGCTCCTCTTCAGATGCAACGAGGCACAGCACACAGCCGACCTGTTCCAACTTTCAGTCCATTACGCAAAGTCCCCGTTTACACCTCTCAGCCTTGCACGGCCCATTGGGAGGGGAAGTACGTATTTATTTTGGTATTTTATAGGTTTCATCTGCAGTGTGTGGTAGCACACAACAAGGAATAGGAAAAAGAAAATGTAAATAATCTGAAATGTGATACACAACGTTTGGTGGCTACAACTATTTTTTGCTGAAAGGCAACTATTTACTTACCATTCATAATTCCGCTGGTAACCGTGTTATAAAAGCAATAAGGTACTTGAGGCAGTTCTTTATCTTCAATAATGTAACTGTTCGAGGGTTGCTGGCCCTATTTTTCAGTATCAAAGCATTTTGGTCATGTTTGACTGGGAGGAGAAGCCCATGAGCAGCCGGAGGCTTGGCTCCTCTCTTTAGTATGCAGCCACTTCTACGCCGATCAGATTAAGAACAAAACAAATGAATGAATGGATGTCTTTGTCTTTGCTGAAGATGTTGTACAGCCGTGTTCTAAATGACAGCAGCAGTACGACCCAGTAGAAGCTGGCATAACACTGCTAATACAAGTGTTTGAATGAATTAACCTCTAATGATTGTTTGGCTCATTGGGGGCAGAAGAAGCTAATGAACTCAAAGGCGTGTCCGATTATCCCCTCATTGTTATGGTGAACGTGTCAGGGAACAGCTTCCTATTTACACATCCAGCACATGCATTAGCATTCACTTGATGTCGTGTTGCTGTCCATCTGATGAATTCACTACTATATCCCATCACTTTTTAGCTCTGGTTTGGTCAGGAGAAAAAACATCAGGCTCTTTAGCATTTAAATGCTGCACTGTGTTCCCAGCCGAGTCTCTTTCTTCAGTGCTCCTGTGTAATGGTGCTCAGGACACACGGTACACTGGGTAGGTCAGAGGTGTTGCTGGAAAGGGGATTGTTGCAAACGGTTGATTAACCTCAATGAGCTAAATGTGCTGATGATGATCCACGGATCCATCACCTTGAAAAAACTGCTTATGCTGAAACCTGCTCATTGCGTTCAGTGGCATTAAGCAGTTACCTTGGGCATTAGTGGATGCTATTATTACAGGTCAGGGTGCACACTAGTTGCAAGTTATGAAAACACGCACAAAGGTATTGTCTCGTCAGATGATCGTCAGCGTACGAAACTAGCAATCAGCATTGCACATCTGTATATGACAAAAATAGAGAAATTAAAGAAATTTTAAGATATATTGTAATGAACCATGAACGTGTTAGAAAATGGTCTCAATGTAAAACCGATGGCTCTATAAGACCTAGATCAGTAGATGGGACAATCTCACAGTATGTTGGCTCTATAAAACTATTTCTTGATTTTATGTATACTGTATATATGTAAATATATCACACAGTTTACCCAGAAACCTCTTCAGCTCAGACTCCGATGGACCTCTGACACTGACCGCAGACAGACCACATCCAGCTCAGCGCTCGGCAGCAGCAGCAGAGCTTGGTCAGAAAGGTCCTCTCATGCAAGCTGAGCGCCGACTTGTTCTTCACACGGCTAAGCGCAGAAAACACAACACAACCTGTGTAACAAAACACATGTGGCATCGGCAGCTTTTCAGTTTGAATGGCCAATCCCCCCCCCCGCCCCAAAAGTACTCTCCCTTGGAGCAGATCGAGATCTCTGACTGTGTGGATAATAATCATCTCGGTGTGATTCAGCTCACGGGTTCGACCCGGCGTCTCGCCTGCTCGCTGGACCGCTCTTCATTCATCAATCAGTGCATGCGGCCTCGACAGCGCGTCACACCCGACAGGACATAAAGGGTGCTGGGAAAACGGGCTCCGCATGACACCCGCCGATGATGTCGCTGAACACACACACACGTACACACACACACTCACTCTCTCTGCGGGACACTGAGATACCCAGATGTTGGAAGCCGAGGATTTCATTTTTGATCTTTATCCTGTTTCAGGTTGATTTTTGTCTCTCACTTGTTAGACAAAAGATCCAACATGAACATTAAAGCAACGTGCATTACTTCTTCTTCTACTACTTTGACGTTGAAAATACCAAATACCATTGCTGTTGTTTATGTTTTTTACAGTCACTAGGACACACTTCTCAATACTTAGGTCACTTTTTCAAAACTATTCACACAGTTCTCCTAACCAACTTTCAGCTTGCCACAGCAGTTCATTTCACATTCAAAATGCACTAAAACTACCAAAACACTTCATTCATGTCTCAAATCAACTCATTCTACCAGAAAACTAGCAAAGGTTGACAACCGACAAACATACTTTGTCACCCACAAAACAATGACTTAAAAAACACTAACAACATGTAGCATTATACAATGTTTTCTTGTGTAAAACAAGGACACATCTCTGTTAATAGTTCACTGTAATATACAGTATGTTAATGATGCAGAATGCTTCAATATATTTGATGTCTTTTATTAATTTTTTATTCCAAAATACAAGAATTTGTATCCACACCATCCACTGATACAGATAGAATAGTAATGCTAATCTACTCGGCCCTCTCTATTTGGCCACAGGTTCTCATCCACATCACATCTTATGTCATCTAGGGCAATACACCTAGGAAAGATCATGTGGATGGTGGTCATAAACCTTCCACCTCCATGAGGAACAGAATTCCTCTATGGGGTTGAGGAATGGAGAGTAAGTTGGGAGGAAAAGTGACACCCTTCTGGGATGGGCTGCAAACCACTTGGTGGTGAAATGCCACATTCTCTCATACAATTATAAATGTTGGCTGATTTCTTCTCTCTGCATCCCTTTCCTCACCCAACATAACCCTTTCATAGAGATCATGCAGGAACGCAAGGAGACGTTCAGGGTTGTATGGCCCAATTAGTGCTTTGTGTAAAAGTGCTGTTACACATTGTGATGTTAGCACCCCTCTGGCCCGGGACATCCACTTTAGTAATGAAATTGAAAGAGTAACACCTGTGTAGATGTTCATCTACAATGAGAATCAGGTGGGGTTGATCCAATTGTCCACATTTTTATAGCATTTCATTTTCATTTTACAGTAAAATATGTTTCATTCAAATAATACTTTAGAATTGTAGCAAATTGCTGTCTTATTCAGTTTTGTATTATATTATTGTTTTGAACATAAATTTAACAGAAAACAGTATGTTATCATGTGCAAATTGGCCTGTAGGTACGCAGAGTTTTGGCGGTTGTTGTGTCTGAGTGAGAAAACAAATGATGTAATTTGAAAGATGTAGTCATTAAATACATTTTGAGAAATGTGTCCTAGCGACTGTAAACTGAACAGGGTCATCAGTGCACAGTAGGTTTAAATTCCTCATTGAGCTCAATTATGACCAAAGCTTACTAAATGTCTCACTGCCCCTCAACACCCTGAAGATAAGAAGGGAACAAAGTCGTTGCTATGTCACCAATTGTTTTATGTCCTGCCGTTTTTTAAGCTGTGATTTGGGGGTTTTGGCTGTGCCATATTAATCAGTGATTAGAACTCTGTGGTATAGAAAATGTTGTATAAGTTCGTACCACAGTGGAGCAGCAACCTGTCAATCACAGAGAGCCCGCCGCTTCCATTTAGCTGGCTTGCAGTTGAAGTTATCTGTGTGAAGTTGATACGTAAAAGCATAACACAGACACTGAAGAAAGCGAAGGCCTAAACGCTTAAACTGATATCTTAATAGCTTCCGAAGGTGCAAAGCAAACCGCTCCCCTTTATTCAAGGAGGTGTGAAACAGACAATATGACAGCTGAACCCGTGAAGGGAAAGAGCGAGCCAAGACACGCAGCAGCCAATTAGCACATATTTCTCCTAATCTCTCTGCATTTCAGCACTCATTACCCAGACAGACGCATCGCAGTGTGATGTATAAAGCAGTAAAATCTGTTGTCAGGAGAGAATTCATTACGTCGTTAGAATGCAAATCTTCATTTGCCCTTTGTTAGGCGGCCATTTGATTGATGGAGTGACATATGAACTATGTTGCTCCAACTTCTATGGGAACAGGGGCGGGTTAAGTGTCACAATTGATCAAGTTGCATTTCGAGCCAAGTGAGTGAGCTGCTATATTTCGTTGTTTGTTTGTAATCACAGTTCAGCTCCACTTTAAGGGTGAGGAGTGGAGGCTCTCCTTAACTGAGAGGCATCACCACAGCTGGAACAGGACCAGATCGCAGAGACATTATCAGCTGCAGCTTTTCTTTTCGCTTTCTTTTCAAAACCGTATTCATTATTCAACACATCAAACCTAAGCAACAGGGAGTAACATCCAATGAAGTCAATGTGTTCTAGTTTGTTTCTGGGATGTTGATGTTATTTTCAGCAAGTTCCTCTTCGGCGGAGGCAGCGTAAAGCTTGGCTCTCGATGTGCTCACATCTGTTGCTTTGACAGAATGCCGACAAGCAGTTCCGTCCACGTCTGAATGCGTTTGTGTGTGAACGATCAGCCGAGGCCTCAAATGCATCATTGTAAAGTTGATTATTTTTAAGGCACGGAGGTTCTAAGATGCAGGGCTATTTGAGCTGAAATGTCCTGTTAGTGGTACTTAATAATAGCCCAAATGCATTGGCTGATGCCATTTGCTGATTGTGTTGAGTTTATTTCCTTATCTATTGGATGCAAACGGTTGGTATTTGTGTTTTCATGTATGAAATTGTTATGCTGCTGTCTTGAGCAGTCTTTCTACAACGATCTGTAATCTGAATGGGACTCAACTCATTAAATAAAATCAAATAAATGAATATATGGTGGTTAAAATCAATCTGGAGACTAACAATAGTAGTCAGAAATTGTGAAAATAAATGAATGAATTAGAAATGCATTGAGCATTGTTTTTAATGGTAATTACTGTATAAGAAACTATAATAAATGTCCCCGTGTTATGCTTTTCATAAGAAATTCTTTCCACAAAGGTAATTAAAAAGGTTTTAAGGTTTTAATATCAGTAATTATACAGTATACAGTGAACATAAAATAATAGCATTGCTAATATTACTACGAACTGGCAGATTTTGCGAACTGAACACATTGAATTTGTCTCTGCAGAACACCTGCATTTAAAGATGTAGTCACGTCGGTCACAGCCAACTTGACCAACTTGATTCATTATTCTCAAGCTGATATGAAAGAGAAATCTGCACAGCCGGATAAAAGCTGTGGCCTCCAGGTGAGTGCACCTAGATCAAAGCATATGCTGGGGCTGCTTTATGAATGCCTGTAGGGGGCGCTATCAAGCCAAAATGCTATTTGGAAGATTACTGTAGGAGCCATATTCATTTGGTATTATTTAATTTAATTTTGCTCTGTGCCACTAGGGGGCTGTATGTGCTTTGTGGCTCAGCTGACCTCGGATCAGCCCAGGTAGGCCATTTAACCTGCAGGAATCCCAGACACAGGTGTTGCTAATTTGGGAAGCAAACAGTTTTCGACTGTGCCAGTGTGCGTGTGTGCCTTTGTGTTGAGCAATGCGGTTTGTTATTTTGGGGTAAATGTATTATGAGCAAAGTTTGCCGCTATATAAAATTGCATGTAAAATAAACATACAAATTAATTGGAACAACCAAAGAACTCTCCGTTTTTGCTGTGTACGAGCGCACCGGGCGCACGTCTAAACCTATCCGCCTTATTAGTAACCAGTACTAGACTTCGTTTAGGACTTCGTCAGTACACTTTAGGTCGAAAACTGCTTCGACTTGGATAACTATTCATCGAGACGACGTGGACCTGTTAAACTGTGGATTAACGGAGTTCGTTTGGAAACCACGGATGTGAGGTGGGCAAAATGTTTGGAGTTGCCGATGGTTGAGTGAAGCTGCACCGGAGCGAGCTGCAGGGGCAGAAATACCAGCATCAGCTGACCGGGACAACATTCATCAAAGCCGGCCAACGCTCGACTGGGGTATGTGGTGATCAGCGCTGATATTATGAATGGCCATGGTAATTTGTGTGCACACATTCGCGTAAATCCAATGCATTGGTAGCAAACGCGCAACCGTCTAAAAATAACTTTACGCGTCTAGACGAGTTGTTGCGCAACACAAACAATTTTGCGGGCTTGCCAATTCACTTTGCGTGGTCATTATGGCCGAAGAGCAAAAGGGCCAACTGGGACTTGAGACTGAACTTGTGGGTGCAGGGGTAAAATCTGTAACTGAAAAACGTGTGGTTAAATTAACACCCAAAGCTTTGTTGGAAAAAATAAGCATTTTAGAAAAGGAAAGAAAGTCTAAATTTTGTAAACTGTCGAATGCAAAGGAATCTATTGCTAAATTGATGGGTGATAAAGAGAATGTAAGTGAGGTTGAAAATGAATTTAACATGTTTAATGAGTTGAGTGGCAAAATACAGCAGGTGCATACATCTTTATTGGGTTTATTGCCTGCTGATGAAGCAAGCAAACATGAAATATGGTACCAGGCTAAAATGTTGAATATCCATGAGTTTATTGTGGGTACAAATCAATGGTTGTATGACATTAAAGGATGTCCAGCCACCAAAGTAGGTGATGATGATGATGATGATGATTATTTGCCAGGTCAAACTGAAATTCAAGCTGAGCAAACTGAAACTGTGCAAAGTCAAAATGTAATTGGACCAACAGAAAAACACACAGTTGTTGACAACACTTTAAAGGAGCATGAAATGGATGGTTCTCAAACCGTTGCTGGCAATGCTGGAAGTGGAAATGAGGCAGATGCCAGCAATGGAATTGGAGTTGCTGGTGGAAAGGATGAGGAAGAGGAAGATCAGATTCAACCTCATGATAGCATTTCAAATGTGCAGTCAAGGCACCATGGCTCAAAGGGCGGATCCTCAAGCAGCAGATCCTCCACTTCTTCAGCCAGATGCAGGGCGAAGGCGGAACAGGCCGCACTCATGGCTCGAGCTGCCGCTTTAAAGGATAAGCATGCATTGGAGGAGCAGGAGCTCATCTTGAGGAGAAAAAGGGAGCAACTCGAGCTGGACACTGAGATAGCTGCCACTTCTGCTAAGCTAGCAGTGCTACAGGCTGGTAGCAGCGTCCATTCAAGGCAATCTAATGGAATGGCTTCCTACATCAGGAAAGTGGCTAGACCTAAGCTCCCGTGCACCCCTTTCAATCCACAAGCCTCGATATTTGTGTCTCAGTCCTCACAGCAACACACATCTCTACCACTACAAAGCAATGCTTCACAAGTAGCCATGCCAACTATCATGCCAAAGCCAACCGTCATTCAAGGCTCTCAACCCCCTCCGTTACAAGCAAAGACAACCTTCAGTCAAGGATTTCAACCCACTCTAAGCCAACAAGTGTTTCAACCCCTGCAAGGCCAAAATCAGACAACAGATCTCTATAATCTGCTGCAACAGCAGAATGACATAACAGCTCTCCTTGTTCAAATGCAAACCTCGCAACTGCTGCCACGCCGAGAAATTCCAATTTACGATGGAGATCCTCTAAGGTTCAATACATTTATGAAGGCGTTTGAGCACTGCGTGGAAGCAAAGACCAGCTGTAAAGGAGACTGTTTGTACTACCTTGAGCAATTTACTAGGGGGCAGCCAAGAGACATTGTGCGCAGCTGCCTTCATATGACTGCAGATAAAGGATTTGCCGTTGCTAAAAAATTGCTCAAAGAGCACTTTGGAAATGAGTTTAACATAACAGCGGCCTACATGGAGAAGGTCACAGGATGGCAAAGTATCAAAGCTGAGGACCCCAAAGCGCTGAAAGCTTATGGACTTTTCCTCCTTGAGTGTTCTAACGCTATGGATGATCTTCAGTACTTGGAAGAACTTAACATGCCAGCAAACATAAAGATTCTGAGTCAGAAGCTTCCTTATAAACTCAGAGACAGGTGGAGAGCAAAGACATGTGAGATACTGAAGAAAACTAGTCGAAGAGCACAATTCTCAGACATTGTGAAGTACATCGAGCGCCAGGTCAGAATCACTTCAGATCCAGTCTTTGGTGACATACAGGACACTTCACCTGTTATCAAAGGAGCTACCAAAGCAAGCAAGTTACCGGTGAAACAACAGCTGAGAAGAAACCGCTTTGCAACACAGGTGGTCATTGAGGATGGATACAAAGCAGATGCCCACAAGATTGAGGATGGATGCAGCAAACCAGATGGTAACAAGAAGGAAAAGGCTCAGAACAAAATGACATCCTTTGCTAAGACTGATTCTATTTCCTGCCTGTATTGTGCTGCTGGTAATCATGTTTTGGAACAATGTTTTAAACTGGGAAGAAAGACACACAGGGAGAAACTGGACTATCTAAAGGAGAAAGGTCTGTGTTTCAGTTGCTTGTGCACAGGACACTTAAGCAAGAATTGCGACAGGCGCATAATATGCAACAAGTGTAACCGAACGCATCCCAGTGTTTTGCACATAGAGAAGGAAAGGATTATCCGAAAGCTCAGAAGGATGGCGAGCAGAAGAATACTGACAAGTCGAATACTTCAGACAGCTGTACAACATCCTCCGCTTGTGGTCTTACAGGGGCTGGCCACTGCAATGGAATTCTTCCCATTTTGCTTGTTAAGGTGAAGTGCTCAAAGGGAAACAAAATTATTGAAACCAATGCTTTTCTGGACCCAGGGAGTACAGGAACTTTCTGCACCAGGAAGCTCATTGACAAGTTGAACGTGGAAGGACGCAAATTCAAAATTCATATCCGCACTTTGGGCCATAATAACGCAGTAGAAAGCTCTGTTGTTGACAGTCTGGAGATTTTAGGTATAACTGGTGAGTGTTTCTATCCACTTCCCAAAGTGTGTACCCAGAAAGAGATGCCTGTCTCTACAGCCAACATAATCAGCGAAAGGGAGCTGAGAAAATGGCCTTATTTAGATGATGTTAAAATTCCCCGCATAAACGCTGATGTTGACCTGTTAATTGGCACAAACGCCTCCAAGTTGATGGAGCCTTGGAAGGTGATTAACAGTCGCGATGGTGAAGATGGACCCTACGCGATCAAAACCCTACTGGGGTGGGTAATAAATGGTCCGTTACGGGGAAGTAGCGACTGTGGAAGTGAACACCCATCCGTTTATGCCAACAGAATTGCCATTGACAGAATTGAAGAACTGTTAACTAGCCAATACAATTATGACTTCAATGAGCGAGCTTCTGCAGAACAGGAAGAAATGTCAAGGGAAGAAAAGAAGTTTGTGGAGAAAATGGAAAGCTCTGTTCAGCTTCAGAATGGACACTACGTGTTTCAAATGCCTTTTAAAGAGAAAGATGTTTCGATGCCGAACAACCTCTGTGTTGCCATGCAACGTGTTCGTGGGCTGAAAAGGAGACTTCAGAAAGATGCTAGATTTCATGAGGAGTACAACAACTTTCTTGCTGATGTCATTGGCAATGGCTATGCCGAAGAAGTACCGCAGCATCAGTTGGAAACGCCAACAGGAAAGGTGTGGTATATCCCGCACCACGGCGTGTACCATCCACGGAAGGGAAAGCTACGGGTGGTGTTTGACTGTGGAGCAGAGTACCAAGGGATCTCGCTCAACAGTCAGCTTTTGCAAGGACCGAACCTCACCAGCTCGTTAGTTGGAGTTCTTGTGAGGTTCAGGGAGGAACAAGTGGCCATAATGGCGGACATAAAGGCTATGTTCCACCAGGTTAAAGTGGCAGAGGAACACCGGGACTACTTAAGATTCTTATGGTGGCCTCAAGGTACCCTGGAACAAGATCTTGTAGAGCATCGCATGACTGTCCATTTATTTGGAGCAGTTTCATCACCCAGTGTTGCCTGCCTTGCTCTTAGAAAGACCGCTGAAGACAATCAGGCCAACTTTTCAACAGAAGTGATTGAAACAGTTAACCGAAACTTCTATATGGACGACTTATTGAAGAGTCTACCCTCTGAAGCGGATGCAGTTACCATGGCTAAGAATCTTACAACCATTTGCGATAGAGGGGGGTTCACCCTCACTCAATGGATTAGTAACAGTCGAAGAGTGCTTCAAAGCCTCCCAGAGGATCTCCGGTCCAAGAACCTGCATGGGCTTGATCTGGACAGGGATAAGCTGCCATTGGACAGAGCTTTGGGTTTGCAGTGGTGTATCGAGACGGACACTTTCAAATTCAAGCTGATAGTCAAAGAGAAGCCGCCAACCAAGCGAGGCATGCTATCCATCATCAGTTCCGTCTACGACCCATTAGGTTTCCTGGCACCTCTAATACTCCCGGCCAAGCTGCTGTTGCAGGAGTTATGCAGGACAAAGTGTGATTGGGATGATCCAATACCTCCAGCTTTCCAGCAGAAGTGGAAAAAATGGCTGACAGATCTTGAGAAGGTGGCATATTTCAAGATCCCTAGATGTGTGAAACCTGAAGGATTTGGTAGGACTGTCAGTGCCCAATTGCATCACTTCGCCGATGCAAGCGAGAACGGCTATGGTACAGCTACTTACCTTAGGATGCAGAACATGGATGGGAGGGTTCATGTTGCTTTCTTATTTGGCAAAGCCAGAGTGTCCCCCCTGAAGCCTGTCACCATTCCCCGGCTGGAGCTCACTGCTGCCGTTGTTGCAGTACGAGTGGACAAGATGTTTCGATCAGAGCTCCAGCTTCCACTGAAGAAGACCTGCTTTTGGACTGACAGCACATCAGTTCTTAAGTACATAAAAAATGAGGACCGAAGATTTCAAACCTTTGTAGCAAACAGGGTAACCACCATCAGGGACAACTCTGAAGTTGATCAGTGGAGATACGTTCCCACATCCCTCAACCCTGCTGACGATGCTTCACGTGGATTGAAGGCAGAAGATCTTGTGAAGCAAAGATGGATAGAAGGCCCGGAATTCCTACGGGAACCTGAAGAAACATGGCCAACATTTCCTGTGGATTCAAGTGTCACTGCCGACGACCCAGAAGTAAAGCGAAGTCTGACGGTCAATGCAATACTGGTTGACAGCAACGCCACATCACAACTGATTACCCATTTCTCTGATTGGCAAAGATTGAAGGTTGCAGTTGCGTGGCTCATTAAGCTAAAGGGAACTCTGCTCAAACTAAGGATGAAAAGAAAAGAGTTAGAGTGTGCAAACACCAGTGCTACTGGAGCAGCCAGGGTTGATGTGCAAAAGGAGATGCAAGCTTTCTCAACATTACTTGGGAACCAGAAGGTGACACTGGAAGATCTCTTGGAGGCTGAGACCTCCATAATAGCTTTTTGCCAGCAAGAGAGATTTCCCACTGAATTTGCTGCACTAACCTCTGGCAAGCCACAAGTGCCAAGAAGTAGCAGCATCCTCAAATTAGATCCAGTTCTAAAAGGAGGAATTCTACGAGTTGGGGGACGGTTGAATAAGGCAGCAATCCCTGAGGACGTTAAACACCCCCTCATCTTGTCAAAAGACCAACACATCTCCGACCTTATCCTCCATCATGTCCATTTGCAGCTTGGACATGGAGGCAGAAATCATGTTCTTTCTGCTATAAGGAGAAAATACTGGATCACAAGTGGACCTACTGCAGTGAGGAAAATTATATCAAGATGCCTCATCTGTAAGCTCCATGGTAGGAAAACCGCTGAGCAAAAAATGGCAGACCTGCCAGAAGAGCGAGTGGTTCCTGATCTTCCGCCATTTACTAACGTTGGCGTAGATTACTTTGGGCCAGTTGATGTGAAAAGAGGGCGTAGCATCGTGAAAAGGTATGGAGTAGTATTTACTTGCATGACAAGCAGGGCCGTTCACCTAGAAGTGGCCTATTCTCTGGACACAGACTCATGCATTAACGCATTGCGAAGGTTCATCTGTCGAAGAGGACAAGTCTCGCACTTGAGATCCGACAATGGCACCAACTTTGTGGGTGCAGAAAAGGAGCTGCGAGAAGCCTTAACCTCTTTGAATCATGACCGCATTGAAAAGGCCTTGTCCAAGAAGGGAATCAAGTGGAGCTTTAACCCTCCAGGTGGGTCACATCACGGTGGTGCTTGGGAGCGTATGATACGGATGATCAGGAAGATTTTGTGCTCTGTGCTCCGTCAGCAAACCTTGGATGACGAAGGGTTCCATACTGTGCTCTGTGAGGCTGAAGCTATGCTCAACGATCGCCCTATCACAAAGCTGTCAGAAGACCCCAACGACATTGAGGCGTTGACGTCGAACCATCTGCTACTCCTCAAAGGGAAACCAGTTCTCCCACCAGGACTGTTCGACAAAGAGGATGTTTACGCAAGGAGAAGGTGGAAACAAACACAGTACATCTCGGATCTCTTTTGGAAAAGGTGGATCCGCGAATATTTACCACTTTTACAGGAGCGTCAAAAATGGAACCAGGAAAAGAGGAGTTTTCTTCCTGGAGACCTGGTCATGGTTGTGGACTCCACAGCACCACGTGGATCATGGATGCTAGGAAGAGTCCTGGAAACCTTCCCTGATAAGAGGGGTCTGGTACGTGTGGTTCGTTTGAAGACCAAGACAAACATCAATGAACGACCCATAACCAAAATATGCTTGCTTAATGAAACTAAAGAGTAATTGGTTCTATTGGTAACCATTTTTTTGTGTTTTGTTCATGGCTCTTTTGATTTGTGGTAATTGCTCTGGCAGACGCAATTAGGGGCTGGAGTGTAGGAGCCATATTCATTTGGTATTATTTAATTTAATTTTGCTCTGTGCCACTAGGGGGCTGTATGTGCTTTGTGGCTCAGCTGACCTCGGATCAGCCCAGGTAGGCGATTTAACCTGCAGCAATCCCACACACAGGTGTTGCTCATTTGGGAAGCAAACAGTTTTCGACTGTGCCAGTGTGCCTTTGTGTTGAGCAATGCGGTTTGTTATTTTGGGGTAAATGTATTATGAGCAAAGTTTGCCGCTATAAAATGCCGCATGTAAAATAAACATACAAATTAATTGGAACAACCAAAGAACTCTCCGTTTTTGCTGTGTACGAGCGCACCGGGCGCACGTCTAAACCTATCCGCCTTATTAGTAACCAGTACTAGACTTCGTTTAGGACTTCGTCAGTACAGGAACTATTAACTGTAATGTGTTTTCCAAATTTGGTAAAGATTGGAGCATATTTAATCCCTCAAAAGCACCTCCTTTTTGACAATGAACAAATAATTGTCATGGCAACACAAAAACACTTTTTTTAATAACTTAATCACCAAGGCCTTGTAAAATAATAGAGGGAATATTCAGACAAAAAAAGGACTTCTTGTTCATTTTAGAGCATGTCCCAAGAGACCTTCATTTGAGTCTCCGTGATATACATATGTCCATAAATAAAAAAAGTCAAACATGTTGGTCCACCAGGGCGCTGGGGCTACTTCATTGAAAATTTCCAGGGGGCGCTATGGAGGCAATTTACCACTTTTGAGCCAAAACTCCACATCAGCTTTGTAATGGTATTACCTAGGACACTGACATTGCTTTTCAAGAGTTTTTGAATTTGCCAAGGCACCGAAATATCTGCTTGAACTTTCATGCGAAGACCGTGTTGTCAAGGCAACAATGTTTTTCAAGAACTCCCAATTTTCACTGTGAACAATCATCAAAGTCTGAAGGCTTATCAAAGTGTAAAATGTTTGCATTTGCATATCATTTTTTTTAATCAGTGCATGGAAGAACTTTAAGGCCTACACAAGCATCATAAATAAGACATTTTGGCCAGAAACAAAAATTGAAGTCATAACATTTTACATTTTCAAGAAAATCAACCAAAAAGGATGCCAGGCCATGCCGAATTAGTTGCATGAAAACTCTTGATTTTGATAACTTTTGACCACACCGGTGTCAGCATCAATTTGCCCGAACCTGAAATCAATCGGGTTCAAACTCTCGGAGGAGTTTGTTAATTTATGAATCAAAAATAGGAGGGAAATTGTAAAAAAAAACAAGCAAAAACATATGACTGCAGCCCCCCCCCCCCCCTAATGTTCAGATATTCTGAAAGAAGTAGGGTAGAATTTCACAAAATTCAAAATGGTGGAAAATTTTGTTGGGTGCATTTGCATACCATGATTTACTTTTTGTAGAGCATCTGTTTGCACCTGTTTGCAAAATTTCAAGTAAATCGGTGAAACTAGGAAGCACTTGCAAGGGGGTGCTAGAGAGTCATTTCTTCATACCCAAATGCGCGACCCCAAATACATACATTTTTTGCATTTCAGATGCACACCTCAAAATTCAAGATATTTGAAAAAGATAAAGGCCTCAAAAGGGAGCTGAGCAAAAGACTACCCACAGTCTGACACGCACATGCACGCACGCACGCACGCACACAGGTAATGGTTTGAACACTCTTCATTTACGCCCCCCCCTCCATCTCTCTCTGTCAATATCCTATCCCCAGCTATGTGCGAGAACCATTATCACTTTCACGTTTAGCTTTGGGCATATTTATTATGACGCCCGCATGAGAACATCATACTCCTCATGAAGTGGACAAGCTGCTTTTCTAGTGAAATATGACCGAGCTGACCTCTGCTCCGCAAACCTGACCTGTGAGAATACAAGGTGCACTTTGATGATTTTACCTATTTTGATATTTTGCTCTTATTTTGTAATTGATCCAGGTTATTGGACATGAAATAAAATCCTTCCATTTCCTAGACATAAAAAGGTCTACTTTAGGTTCTTGCTTTCAAATAGAATTTAACACTCAAAAAACACAACAAAGAATTTTGGATTAATGGAAGCCATTTAAGTCTCCATCTGTTGTTGCCTGGGCACAGCCGAGTGTCTAGTTTAGCTTCCCATATGTTTGAGTCCAATGCTTAGGATCCTGTTCTTGAGGGACCAACATTTTGTAGATTTTTTCAAAGATCTCACCTTTAATAATGTTCCTGTGAACGTACTTGTGCCAACAGGATTACTAAAGAATCTGTTGTTATCCCTCGTCTGCACTCCTCTCCCAAAAAGCATGCTCTCTGTTAAAAAAACAAACTTATCTTTTCCAATTTGTTTGGTCTCAATTATTATTTGTTCTTCTCTCTGTGGTTGAGGCAGAGATGCTGAAGTATGATAAAGAAAATTAAAAAAAAAATTCACATTCGGAAAAATGAATCTAACACTTCTTGGTCACCATGGTGCACTGCCAGGGAAATGTGTGGATGAGAGTGTACAGTACGTGACAATAAGCCAGAATAGTATCAGGTTGTGAACATGTGACACTGGTCTTTATTATTATGTTCCGTCAGAATGTTTTACTCTTGTTCTATTAAATTTGTTGTTGCAATGGAATTTATTTGACATGGTCAGAGGCATTTATACATTTACACAAAAGTAATTGGAGTCGATACTCGTCTTTTAGCGTACTCCTCGAGCAGGAGTACTACCGAGAAAATCCAAGAGCATCTGTGTAATGGAGTGGTTGCCTCACACAGCTCTCAATATGGCGACGGCTGGGCCGGCGGCTGGGAGCTAACAGTGCGAATAGCGCAACGGTGAAAACAGAGCGACAGGAGGTAGTGTGTTTGGGTGTGTAAGCAACGCTTCTGCGACTTTATCGAACCGCCCAATCGAGCACAAAGCAGATATCATAAGGGGCGCTCACATTGGGTCGTGTGTACTGTTGTTATGTTCAAAAATGAAGAAACACCAGACGGACGGAAGACATCTTGGAATGAACAGTTAAAATTAAAAGTATTTAATAAAGGAAAAGGTGAGGAGGCGCTGGTCTCTGCCCTGAACAGGTCACAGGGAGTCCTTTGACCATCCCTAGTGCCTGTAGTCTCCACCAGGGAACTTGAAAACAATGGCTGCCTACAGGTATTTATACAGATCAGTTAAGGTGCGAAAGTCGGTGTCCACTCCCCCTGGGAGTGGTAAACTGGTGAGTTCAATGTAGCTGGGATTTCGAATGTCTCTCAGTCAATATCAGTTGTGGTCAAGTATTACATGCATGCATCTCGGTTGATTACATTACATTGAATACAATCATAACTGTACATTGGTATTATTCTATTGATTGCAGTTTCAAAATGAGAGGTTTTACAATATTCTCATTGCTTTTTTGAATACATTTTACCAGAATCATGGTTTTATTCTGGTGAACACTAAATGCATTTTATTTATATTTAATTTATGAACCTGGTCGTTAATTTATTTCTAATATCCTACAGTACCGAAAGGCCTGTGTGATGTAAACTAAGCACAGAGAAGCTCAGATTACAACTCAAAATGTAAGAGAATGACTTTGCTCAGGTGAACATCACTCCAGTACATCCTTACATACAGAGAAATCATCTTTGGATATTGTATATGTCAAAATTGGTACCTTTCAACACACGTGGAAATGTATCTGTTTAGCGTTTTGAAGTTGAAGACAGAAAATCAGTGGACAAAAATCGCAGCTCGACACATTGTGTTGGAAGCGGCACTCACTGAAACTAATCAAAGATGGAGAAGAAGCGCCAAAAACTGGAACAAAGTGCTAGAAAGCTGCAGGTCTGAGCAGCCTCTCGACTGCTTCAAAATAATGCCGAAGAGTTTTGCTGTTTGCCGCTGCCTTTCATTGAACCAGATTTAAGGATGAAGTGGATGGCAGGCCTGTAAACTCAGGTATGACAAATGGGGTGAAAAAGGGGACAATGAGTAGGTGGGGATTTTGAGAGCGGAGTCGAATAATCTATCTTGGTGCAGTTTGATTTTCTTTAAACAAACTTCACATTGCTGCAATGTCGCTTGGCCTCCACACCACATCCAAGTCATGTGATAAGACCTCAAGCTAACCTCAACCAAAAAATCCTCTTTGGATCTACACGATTCATGTGGATGTCATATTTTGATTTAAAAGCGTTGTCAAGTATGGTGGATGCGTTGTGGTATCCACACACACACATTTACAGGAGTGAATGTCGATCGATCATAATGCCACAATGCTGCAAGAGACTTCGGAGACATTAACAACAACTGTCAGATTACTCAAGCACTTCTGCAACCATGTGTTCTCCAGGCAGGTTCTCTCCTGAAAATTTGCAGCGTGCTCCTGCATTTATCTCGCTACACAAGCGGGAGCATCGTGGAAACACCTGCATGTAAACTGGCAGAGTCCATTTTGACCCGTAACCTTTATTCAATCAAGGAGGATTTGCATTCTTGTTGTTGTTGCCGGATCAACTCCTTCTGCCTTTTTTACAGCTGATAAAAGCAGTGCCCTCCCTGCTATAAAATCATGGTTACTTGACTTCACACCGAACAACCTCAATCATCGTGTGCGTTGTCTCTCTTGTGCTTTCTGAAATCTCAAATCACTTATAGTGGTGGGCATAGATTCATTTCTTTCATCTAGATTAATCTCACTGTAATCTTGGAATTAATCTAGATTAATCTAGATTAAAATGGCTCATTTGAATTCTGCCGAAGGCATTCAGAATATGTGTGCTACCCAAATAATTACTAAAAGTAAGTCTTTGAGAACATGTTTCTCAAGCCAGGTGGCACATTAGATCAGGGGCTCATCTCCTGTTTCCAAAATGCATCACAAACTGCTTGAGAAAGCTGTTCTACTATGATAATTGGTGATGAAAATAAATCATGCTCAATAAGATGTACTTGTGTTTACTAACTGTTAATTCAGCGAAGGAGTGAAGTTCCCAGCTGGCATCGATAAGGTGTACAGTAGTTATTGTTTTTGACAGATGTCCAATGGTCCCCAGCCAGTGCTACACACCTCGCCTCTACCATTTTCTCATCTTTTGCGCTTTCTCTGCTGGTCATGTATTCTCCTCATGATAGTTCGCCTAGCAGGTATTTTTTAAGATGGAGCACCTGTGACTGCCTGAAGATCAAGCTCGAGCCCGTCATCTTCTACCACGCTGAGGGGCCGGCAGCTGGTGGCAATCCACTGAGCGAGGAGATTCGTTAGCCTGGCCGATAGAGCTGTGCTGACGGGCTTCTTGCCTCGGTTGCACTCAAACTCTGACTCTTCCTCTGCGCTACATCAAAGCGTTTAGGTGGTATTTGAGACTTGAAGAACTTCTACAGTAAACTAATTCCTCTTTGCACACCTTCGTCTTGTCGAGGTTTCCATTGGGAAGCTTCTTAAAAATAATTTTTCCCTGAAGCAAACCCGGTGACTTCGTAGCTGCATCCATGCTAGCACGTCTCGTTCTCGCCCCCTACAGTGCAATTTGGCTAGGTAAACATCCGCGCTCGTATGTATACATCCGCGCTAGAATATCAAGGTGAAAATCATCATAGCTTGCGTAGTAGAGACCCAGCTCCCAACCCAACATTGAGAATAGATTATCGGCGCTATTTTTTCTTTATCGCCGATAAGTCTCACCATAATGCAGCACGTTACCGCCGATAACGGCCCACCACTAATTTAAAGGTTTATTAGTTGCTAAAGAAAAAAACGTAAATCCAAAAACCAATTGTATTCCATCTTGTTGATTAAATTGCACAAATAGAAGTGAAGTTTAAATTGCACAACAGCCTTGATTAACACATGCACAGCAGACATGCCAAACCTCCCGATATTTCCGGGAGACTACCGAATTTCAAAGCCACTCCCGAAAATCTCCCGGACCGACCTTTCTCCCGAATTTCTCCCGATTTCCACCCGGACAACAATATTGCTACACCATCCGTCACTGGGCGCGCCGTTTCAGACCGAACAATAATAAAGGTTACACCTTAAAGTCAAGCGCGGCAATTAGAACGGAAAAAGATGAGACTGGCGCTGCAAAGAAACCCCCCCCCCGTCGACCGCTAGCACCCCCGGTCCTTTTGAATATCTCCCTAATTCTGAGGTCTCAGGGTTGGCAAGTATGCTGCACAGTTGAATATGATAGTTCTGCTTTTTTTAACTCAATAATTAGTCAAAGATGAGAGAAATTAAAAGAACTAAATCAAAATAAATCAATAAAAACAAAGCCAACCTTGACACAACATTTATCATAAATTTAAAGCACATTTAATGCCATCAACACTTTTATGTTCGTAAAAAATCAGCTTTGCAGAATTTTGTTGTTGAATTCACCAGTTGTTCAGTAAGTCACTTAAAGTAATTGTATCTAAAACTAGAAAGGATCAAACTACCCTTAAAGATGCTAAAGGATCAAACTACCCTTAAAGATGCTACAGTATGTCGCTTGAAGTATTGTGCATCCTTGTTTTACTTGAGCAGACGTGAATTCAAAGCACAGGTCAAACAAGCAAAGTTCTCATTGAGAGAAAGGAGTTGGGATTTTAGAACAACATTTCTTTCATTTGAATTCACAGAACAAAACAGGATGGTGAGCTCCAATACACCTGGGCAATCAAACCTTCCTTTGGTATTGATAAAATTCAGATAATTAGTCAGTCGGTCTGTGCCTCCACACCTAACACAGGATATGTTGCATCCTGAATCCTTAATAACATCTGTTCAAACACCATGACACAATTTAATTAAATCAACCATACAGGCCTAGATGACATTATGCAAAATCTTCTAGTCATCTTTCTACTGCTTAAATATTGCTCCAACACACTTTTTCAAAAATATTTCGAACTGCATGACCACTGAGCTACAAATTGTAAACACATCCCTCCTCTCAGATGTCTTCCCACAAGCCCTAAAAACTGCTGTTTAAATTAAACCACTCCTAAAGAAGGATAATTTACACCCTGTTACAATAAAAATCGATAGGTCAATATCAACCCTGCCTTTTAAGAAAAATCATTGAAAAAGCTTTTTTTTTAATTAGCTAAAGCAGTTGTCCACAACCTTAGTTTCAATCATCAATGTTCTTTACTGTTTTAAATCTCCTTGATTTATGTTTGGATGTTGTTAATGGTAAGAAGTACTCTGAAGTTCCTTGTTAAAATGGGCTATACAAATAAACTTGCCTTGCCTAAATCTGTAAATCCTGTACATTTCACTGCCCATTTGGGATTATTTTATAGTACAAACTAAAATGGATAAAAGGCTGCTGTACAGCTGTATTCCTTTTGAACTTTACCACCGTCTCCATCCTTGTTCAATTAGGGCTCTGTTGTTGGCTGGAAGTGCATCAAAGAAAGCTTTCACCACAATTATTGTGATCTTAAAATGTCAACTTCCCACTTTGTCGCCAGTAAAAAAAAAAAAAGAGAAAAGGAGGAAAATGACAAGACACTGTCTTCCAAAAATACAGTATGACACAGCCAGTGTAAACCAGTGTGTACGTGTGCTGCATAGAAAATTCACAAAATCACAAAGCAGCTGAATCCACAAACATTTATTACAGCGATATATCACCACACCTGCCGTTTCCTTCAAAGGGAGTAGAAAACAATCAAAACAGACTTAACGGTTCACATCTGAATTTACATTCAAATAAAAAAAAGAAATTAAATTTTTTTACATCTGGATTTACTAAAATATCAGGCTTTATTCTAGCATGCAATATGAAGCCACATCTCCCCCTCATGATGCTGTTCTTCATATTCACACCTGATCCTGGATGGACAGCAGACATTTGGGAGTTGCGTGACCATATAAAAAAACTGCAGTACGATAAGAATTTATTCATCTGTGTGCCTGAGAGCCGATACAACACTTGACTACCTGAGAATATGTGCATCTCAATTTTGTGTTCTGGGAGGAATTCTTGCAGGGTGAACCGCAGAACAAAAACGTGATGAAATATTTTCCCTTTTAGTGGCCCCACTACCGTATTTCACGAGAGCGACCGATGACGTAGTTTTTTTTTTTAACGTCATCCTTAGGTATGTGAGCTCAAATATCTCAAAATCAGTAACAAACATAAGCGACGTGTTCTCATATTTTATTACATCATGCTACTCATGAAAAGAGTAGAGTTGGGATGGCAGAACTAGTAAAAAGCCAAAGTACAGTCTGAAACCCAGCAAAGCTGACAGCAAGGAATGTGCAACAAAACCCAAATAAAAATAGCACAAAGGCAGCGATAAGAAGCCTGAGTCTCCCAGCAGAGACGCCCCTCTTTCACCGGCAAATACCACCAGGGTCCTAATGAGGAAGTGTCGATCCCACCGACGACACGAGGAGGAGAGCTCCTCCTTAACCGCCAATCAGGTTGCGGGACTTGGCGTCACCTTTATTAAAAAAAAAAAAAGAAATGACAGAAATAATGACTCGGATGAACACCACTCCCAAGTTCACAGTCAGCTGTGTAAACCCTCCCAAGTGCTGCCTGATGGCTCTACGGATCAAAGCCGTCGCCATTAATAATAACGACCCGTAGGAGGACAGAGAAGGGAGTAAACAGCTCTATGCACATACGGGAAGCAGGAGAAGCACTTAAAGAGAACGCAAAGGGGGAATGTCAAGAAAACGATGGATTTTTGATTAGTCTTCGGCTGTTCAAGCCAAATGATGGATCCACATTGAATACACAATGAAAAGAAGTGTTCGAGCAAGAACGAGGTCAGCTGAGGACGGTACAAAAAAGGAAGGAGGATAAAGAATAAACCCTTCCCTCAGATTTTTTGTTTTTTTTTCTGCTATAAGGAATTGTGCTGGTCCTATTTATCCTGCCTCTCTCACATGGATTAGCATCCTGAAATGTCTTTGGTTTTGTTGCGTCGTTGGAAGCGTGTGTCGGCGGGGTCGAAGCCTTGCTCGTGGGCCCCAAACAGAGCCCAGCCGGGGGTCTTGGCCATGTAGTCCAGGGCCGAGAAGCCCAGCTGTCCCCCGCTCTCCTCTCGGACCTGGACGAGCTCCTGGAAGCGCTCGTAGTCAATCCACGTCCACCACTCGCCGTCCACCTTAAACTGGAAGCACACACAAAGAAGAGGGTTTGGGAGGGGGGGGGGAGGGGGAGGGGGAGGGGGAGGGGGAGGGGGGGGGGAGGGGAGGGGGAGGGGAGATGAGTGTCAGTGGGTCTGCTAAAAAAAAAAAAAAACAGTAACAGAATAAAAGACACCAACGTTGCTTCTATTGTTCAATTAGGCCTTGTGGTTACTGAAAGATATCTTTTTACAAGCACATTTCATACGAGTAGATGCCTTACACAGAAGGAGGAATAAAGGGCCAACCAGAGGGATTGTCCTTGATGGCTTTCATGCCCCTTGCTCTCAAAGTTGAGGATTTTAGCGGCGTCCTTTTGAATCCTCAAAAGGACGCCGGGGGGGGGGGGGAATAATGTTTCTAGTCACAAGAAGGGAATATATTAGTTTGGCCGCCCCTCTTGGCAAACAATTTCGGTCTCCAAGCAACAAGGAGAAGCTGTGGCGTCTGGGATGAGAACACCGGTGGTTTCCACCAGCGGAGCAGATCGCCAGGACGGCTTCTTCTACGAGCACCGCAAGGGGGCCGGGGGCAATGAGCCGTGCAGCGCGTTACCACACAATCACAGAACTAATGGGAGGTGCATCATCATCACCCTTCTCAGTCTTCAGGAAATGAGACTTTCTGCTGCACTGCCGAGGCTTGCTCGTGAATCACATTTCACAATCAAATAATTATATTTATTTATTGAAATACTTTGTTTTTTGTAGTGACAGCCGACCCAGTCTGTGGCGCATGTAGTTGCCATATATTTTTTTTTACTTTGAACTGTGACCTAAATTCTTCAATACTGATGTAATCGCCTAGTCTATAAGCAGGGACACATGTCTTTGTCCTTTGTAGGTGAATCAGCCACAAAAAATAATGCTGCCTTCTGCCGGTCTGCAAAGTAGTGATTCAACCAACTGAGATAAACCACTTACATAAACCACTTAGTTTCCCTTGTCAAAAGACCACAATAAATACAGTATTTCCTACAACATACAACAGCAATTCTAGGCATAATTTCCAGTTCCCGGGCAACTTTGAAGGTCTCAAAGGCAATAAGCTTAAAATAATGCATGCTCCTATTTTGTAGTAAGGATAGGTCACCCAGTCATTCGCATTGAACTGACAGGATCAATAAGGCCGCAGGTAGTTGGCAATAGAGGAGCATCAATATGTTTTCTAGTTGATGAGTCAATTCTAAGAAGTAAATTGTGGATCAACAATTTGTCATTCGTTTTTTTTGTGTAAAATTGGCAGAAAATGCTGTTTACAGCACTTTGCTTTTGGACTGAAGTTTAAAGACATTTCTTTTGGTTGACAAATGTTTAATAAAATCGGTCATTTTATTGACTATAAAACCATCAAAAATAATTTGCTAATGAAAATAATAAGTGAGGTGCAGCTCTTGTTAGGAGCGGCTTTGCTTCATCACTTTGAACAGCTTAAATAACTGAGCGTAATCATCACTCAGCTCAATTACTTATGCATCTTTAAGTAAGGGGGAACATGAATGAATAAGTCTTTCAGAACTTCTGACAGCAAAAGGGGATCACTTCATCCAACTGATTTGAGAGTCAACAGGTTTTTCAGAAGGAGCATCCACTGCGTTGCCTTAATCCCGTCCTGAGAAAAAAAGGACTGAGATGAATTAGAAGAGGAGAGAGAAAAGGGGCGAGGCAAGGAGGGACCAAAGAAGGGGAGATGAAAGAGAACAGGCCGAGAAAGTAGGACGAGGGGCAAGAGAGGTAGAGAAATGCCCATCAACAGGGAGAATGCCAGGGGTTGGAGAGGAACTAATGATGATGATGTGTCAGTGCAGGGAGGATCTATCACCCACACACACACCTCTGATGTCTTTAAAAGAACAACATCAAACGGTGATATTGTCCAACTTGAACTAGAAGATCTGAGGACTGTGAAAGCGCGCATGCACACACACACACACACACAGTTTCCTGTGATGCATTTTAAACTCTGCCGTTGTTGCACAAAGAGATGTTCAGGATGCTGAAGACAATAAAGAGAAAAACATCAGACCCACTGCTGGAGGAAGCTAGAAAGGCCTCTAGCTCCCAAACCGCTGGATTATTCATGGAGGGCCCAAAATGAAGAATACGTCAACATAAATTGTAAAACTAAAAGGAAAAATGTCGCAGTCGGCCAGTACGTGCACACAGAAAAGGGAAAAAGCTGGACGGCCCACTGTGTGTGTGTGTGTGTGTGTGTTAGTGTTAGGAATTTTTTGAATTTGAATTTGTTTATTTATTTGAGCAGTACACATGGTGCTCAAAAGGAGTGGACTGAAGCAGGAGCTTATAAGAGCCCACACCCAGGAATGAAAGCTCATCGTAAAAAGAACTTGGTGAGAGCAAAGCGCCGCCACCTTGCCTCTCCCGCTGGCTAGTTAACAGGCTGCCAGAGCACTCGCACACAGATCTGCCCGGCTCAAAGCAGGAAGCGGAAAGGTGTGCAGAGAACGAGAGGGTGTGTTAGGGAGGAGGTGCAGATGAACGGAGGGGTCTGGAGCAGCCGTGCAAGTGTACAACCGCTGCGTCAGTGTCGGTGAGAAAAGGATAGACGGAGGAAAGTGGAGACAGAAGAGGAAAGAAGCGAAGGAGGTAAAGAGGGAGAAACTTCTTTCTGTAAAATGACTTTACAACCCATCACCTCACTGTAGAACCAGACATAAAAAATTATGCATGATTTTATGTCACAACTAATGCCGCAGTGATGTCTATAAAAAAAATAAAGACGTTTGACGCATTATTTATGTCAAGTGATCTGTGTGTGTGTGTGTGTGTGTGTGTGTGTGCGCTAAGAAGGTAATTATAGTGACAATAGAGTTAATACACTGCCTACATGTCAGTTCATGGGCCCAACCGGTGCTGAAAACAATTAAGTCTGAAACCCCATTTCCTCTCAGTTTAAGGTGACTTTTTGAATGGTTGGAATTACAGAAAAACAGGATTCATTACTTCATGTAGGAAAAAATAATCCTATCTCATTTTAGGAAGATACTTTTGCAATTACAGAATCTACAGTTCTACCCTAGGTACAGGTAGAGCCCTGACTGACAAGTCAAATTCACATTTATAATTAAGATTAAAGATCAGAGAACATAGGGCTCCTGCTGTGTTCACACCAAAAGCGAAGCGAATTTTCACAACGCTTCATTCGCGCCTGAAAGGGGGCGTGGCTCATCGCCGCCATTCCACCGTGGAAATAAATACACTATTTCTGCTCTTTATTTGTTGTGTGAATTACACAAACATCGGGACCGCAAACGGGTTCATGACATCATCAGTCGCTGCACACAGCTTGAATTCCTCCAGGAAGTGCGTCTGGATGACCTGTTGTCTCTCGGTTAGACACAAACTAACTTTCGGAAGCTCAGACTCTGAGCTGTGTGTGTCTCCGGTGTGCGGAAGTTTAATAAAGGCAGTGATGACGAGCAGAGCATCTGAACGCTGATTGGCTTTTGCAAGACAGCAAATTTTTTGCCCAAAGTTGAAATATTTGAACTTTGACATATTTGGCGAAAAAGCCATTAATTCGCTTTTGTGCCGCCCGTTTAAATTACTATTAAGCTTCTTAAAGCCCAGTTTTTTCCAGTCAGGACTTCTTTGTGGTTTGCTGCGAGAGTGATGTGTGTGTGCGCGTGCGTGTGTGTGTGTGTGGGGGGGCCTCAGGCGCCCTCTTACCTTGGTGTGCGCCATGAGCAGACAGTTGGAGTGCTCGTGCTCACAGGCGATCTCGTACTCAGGCAGCATGTCGGCCAGCTGCTGGACGAAGGCGACCACTTCCTGGTGCCAGGGCACATTTGCCATGGTCAGACTGCTGGCAGAGCTTTCCCCGCAGTACGTCACTCCCTGCGCACACACACACACACAAGCACGGGGTCAGAGACCAAGCAATTAGTTCACCCATAGACAAAGAGAAACTATGCAAGTAACAGGCCTGACCCGTACGAGACCTGCGGGCCGGATAGAAACGTATCACATAGGGTTTCCGGTATCTAAAAAAGCAGTCCTAACGGAATAATTGATCACTACATTATGAACAAATATAACTAGCAAATATAATTTCTTTAGGCTATATTTAAGATTATTCCAGGTCAATGGAATGTCAATGATTGACAGAAAAGCGTCACACACAGCAGTAGCTTGAGGGTTCACATTCATCTTCCCAGTCAGTGGGTGTGAGAAATAGAGCAGGAAGCGTTAAGCCATCTGGTCTCGGCCATAAAAATCCATCAATTTGGACGCTGAGTGTTTTCAGATCAATGGCTGCCGTGCTGTGGTTACAAGCCACGAGCAGGGAAAGGCAATGAGAGGCAGAACAACAGCTCCCCCTGACAGACACAAGCTATTGACGAGTGGTGGGCAGAGAGTAGCTGTGAGGGAGCCTGTTTTGTTGCAAGGGAAGGACTGTGAAGGGGCCCCACGTCAGGACACTGATATTCAAGGGGTCAATGCTTCAAGGTCATTTGTTGTCACCATGCATCAAGAGATTCAGCCGTAGCTTCATTTGTAACACAAACAAAACATGGGCGACAAAACAGTGTCATACAACTGCCACTTCTCTTCGGCAGGCAGAAGTATTTACGATTACACCGCATCACCGAGCGCGTAGCGGTTGGAGCTGTGTATTGAGATTGAGTCATTGTTATAACTTTACAACAACGAATAGCCCATAACGCTCTTTAACAGGGTGAGAATCTGTAACACTAATAATTGTACATATAAAATGACCCCGCCGAACTGCATGCTGGGTGCAGCTCGCCCGCTATCACAAGAAGAAACTTTGTCACTACATGAAAACACAGAAAAGAGCGATGCAGGAGGACCAGAGGAATCAGGAAACATGTATTGCTATAATATGTTAGACATACAAGGAATTTGCAGTTGGACAACAAGACAACATAGAACATGGAATAAAATAAAATATTATAAAATATAATGCTATGGGTTAGTAATCTAAGGCTATGGGTTAGTAATCTAAGGCTATGGGTTAGCTCAAACGAGATGCACAAACACTTCATGTGCCCAAGAGACGAGGCTTGTACGGTTGGGAGGGTTTTTGGTTTAAAAAAAAATCAGACAAGTTATCCAAAAACTATTTAATGCAAAGTTTGTCGAGCCGCTGGTATTGCCTCTGGTGGCAACATTAGCAGCCACAACAGCGAACACGCTAACAGGCTAACAAGCTAAGTCGCCGGCCTTTTGTGAATGAGTTGGACAGCGAGCGGTGAACACTTGTTGAGGTGGCCGGCGCTCCTTTTCGGGGTCAATGAATTCATGTGTTTACTTTCATATACCGGAATACCGTCAGAATCTTACAAAATACCGTGATATGAGTTTTTGGCCATACCGCCCAGCCATATTCAGCGTGTGTGTACATACCTTCGTTGCCATGGCAAGATCATCATATCAGAGCTGCACCAACAATCATAAGATGGCTCATTACTGGGCAGTAACACTTGGATTTCTAAGTCTCAGTCCTAGAGAATCATACTAGGTCAATTCTTAAAGAACTTTAATGCTTACAATGACATTCTTCACACACACACACACACACACACACACACACACACACACACACACACACACACACACACACACACACACACACACACACACACACACACACACACACACACACACACACACACACACGGCAGCAGCTGCTACAGTGCTACCGTAATTATCTGATGTCTTGGCCAGAGAGCGCTGTCTGATCCTCACCCAGCTCACAGGAACAGTCTGTGTCTGAACAGTTGAGGGAGATGACTGTAAGCATGGTTTCGATGAAGTAAAGCATTTAGCCCGTCCCCATTTGGTCTCTCTGAATCCTCTGTGCAGCGGGTGAAGAGAAACCTGCAGAGGCCCGTCCATCGAGGGATCCGTTCAGAATCCAAACCTGGACTGCACGGCTTTACGCCCAACATACCCTATCAAATAACAGTTGTGCTTTGGAATATCTTTAGTGGAAATAAAGAGGCCTGTGGAAACGAAGAACATTCACTCCTCCTCCTCCTCTTTACCTATTTACTTGCTTTCCCTTACACGCCGAAAAAAACGTTCTTACAACTTTTTTTCTCTCTTACGGATATTTTTCATCTGCTGGAGCCTGTCCACTCAGAGCCCTAATGCGCTCTCTGCATCCAGTCTTAACCCGCAGCAGTTTCTCCAGTAATTTCACCACATGGGTCTTTGCAGGAGCTGCTTGTGAATTCAGAAAAATAAAACTCTAACAGAAAGAGAACCACATCTTTAGTGGGTTGGGAGTCTGAAAGGAGAAAGAGTGCTGCTCGGGCGGTGGAGTGTTGGACAGAATTGATGGAAGACTTGTGTTATCAGCCTCTCCCAGAGGCCCCGCTGAATACAGATTGACTCTCTGGGACTTAGGATATATCACCGGGAACCCGCCCGTGAGCAGCTAGCAGCAGGACCAGACCTCAGAGGTACAAGGTGGACTGTAAAGCCTGGGACACACCAAGCCGACGGTCGGCCAGCTTTCGACTAAATCTCCTCAGTGTGTTCCGCACCGTCGGAGGAAGTTGGTCCTCGTCGGCTTTGTTACGGCCGATTCGACATGTTGAATCGGCGTCGGGTCAGTCGGGCCATCTGATCATTCTGATTGGCTGCTGAGCCAGCGAACCAATACTGCCACCTGCTGGTACGGAAGGTATTTACTCTCACGCAGGCGCAGAACGGACGTGCTACTTGGCCGTCGGGTGTTGACAATCGGCTTGGTTTGACAGGGCAACTTTGGACCCAGACGCTGCCGACGTGAGCCGATTCTGCAGTCTGCTCACGTCGCCACTAGTTCGTCGGCGTCGGCTTGATGTGTTCCACGCTTAAAAGAGAGTGGGACACGTGAGGGGAGAGAGTAGTGCACAAAATTAGTTACAATTTCGGAATTTAGAAAGGGCCGATTGACAATGCAACCCCACCCTTGGCAGATTATTCAAATTTCGCACGACGCCTTCTTACTCTCCCCATTTCCTCCCTGTGCGAGTGAGAAGCCGCTGGAAGGTAAGTGGTTATGGATGAGACACTGACACATTGGACAACAATTGGACAGCAGACGGTAAATTGCACAGGATGAGAGCGCTCCAGCACATAAGATGATGGAGTAATAATTAATAAGTAGATAACACAAGGTTACAGCCACTGGTGACGGGGGAGACACAGACACCCAGGGGCGGTACATCATACTGACAGAGCAACCCTTCATCTCGATGAACACACGGCACAACGGATTAATAGATAGACGTGTGTGTGTGTGTTTATATATATATGACGAAGGGTTTAATCCACCTCTTCTAGAGATGGATGGATAGTCGGTGGACTGAAGTAGTCTGTTGCATATCTATGAATGGAGCACCAACCAATATTAGCCACACTAGATTTCCCTACTCTAATTCTTACCTATTAATCTAAAGAGAGAACAAACCCAACATTGGGAAAAAATGGTTCCAGATAGCAAAATTATATAAAAAAAGAAAGATTTGAGTCAATTGATCCCAAATTCCCGTCAATCATTTTCTATGTCAGCTTTCCGATGCGACTTTTTATTGGATTTCCAAATTCATAATGATTTGTTCATATTTTTTTTCATAACTATTTTCTCACCCTACAGTAAGTTTTAAAACGCCCTGGTCTCTCATCAGTCAGGGCTAATTTGAGAGCTACTGAAATGATGGTGGCAGTAAGATGGATTCCTACCACCCTTCTTCCACTGGTCTGTCTGGGGACGCTCCAATCATTAAGCCCCCCAAGACGCAGTCCAGAGCTCAGCAGGCAGTTCATCAGTAGTAATACAGTATGCCCTGCTCATAGACAGAGGAAGGGGGACGCTGTACTGTAAGAGAGGAGATGGCGACCCGTTATCTGATGCTAGTGAGTGACGAAGTGATGGCTTGTCAGGATCAAGGGGAGAGTTCATTGGAATTTTCACAGACATGAAGGTCAGACTGGGGAAGTGAAACACTAAGCATGAAGACTGAGATTAACCTTGGGAGTTTTGGACAAAGGCCGAGTCAAAAGGTGGGTGTGAAGTACGAAAAGGAAAGCAGTGCTGCAATGTTGGCAAATGATCATTCGCTAAAGAGTCGCACTGAAACGTTAACGCCATTAAGCTCTTAATTTGTTTTCCACTTATAGTTGATAAAACAGATGGGTTGGTCCATTTTGAGCTGGATATAATTATAGAGCTTGTTGGACTTGCAGATGTTTTAATGTTAACAGGCTATTGACCCAAGAGCATCTGAAAACATTCTCCCACATGACACGAAGGAGGTTTCTGCAAATGTTATCCACAAAAGCTGTTTTACGTTGCCCTCAGACAGGCCTTTCAGACGGGAAACTTAAGAACTGAAGTCTTTAAAAATACGAGAGTCCTCTGGAGAAATCTGAAATATTACCTTGCAGCACGTGAGAAAAGACATACAACCTTTCCAAACCAAGTAAATCCTTATATTTGGAGAATACGGAACCAGAAAATGTTCAGCCCTATGTTCAGTTACTCGATCATCATAGTTATTGAGTCCATTGATGAACAATAAAGCCTCATTTGGGTTTGTGGGTTTACGCTTTTCAGTTTCTATCTTCATATCCTTTGGCACATTAAAAAACAGATTGACAGGTTAGAGCTCTTGTTCTATCTTCATCTCTTCGGCAATGCACTTTTACACAAAGGGGAAAGTGGGAGTGTGGCTTAATTATGCCAACATCTCAGTTCCACTTCAAAGTCTGTGTGCGCTCCCTGCAGAGACGCATGTGATGGGTATCACTGATTTCCGGTCCGATCCAATCCGATGCTCCCTGCGGTCTTGTTATGCTCCCTCTGATATAACAAAATGCCACGTGGATCAATACTCACTCCTACAAGAAATCTTTAATAGCCAGCCAAGTCTCAGGGGAGTACATAGATTCAGAGTTTTCCTTCCACCCATTAAAAGCACAACGTAAAACGCGGCGGGGAGTCCTGTTGATTATTTAGATAGGAACAAAGCGGACCATGTAAGTAGGAAAGACTGGCGTCATGTAGAGGGGAGAAGGAGAGGAGATGGAGATGAGGATCCTTTAATTGCCACACTGTCACACTGCAAAAAAAGTAAAATTGCTTTGACATTTACAACACCTGACAAATTTGAGTGCAAGAGCAGCGTGAAAGGGATCGAACGAGGCAGAGAGAGAAAGAAATGAGAGGAAGTAAACAGAAAAGAGCTGAACAAGGATGCACCGCTAAACCAGGCATTACGTGGGGGACGAGGTTGGGGGGGCCCCCTAAATATAATATAGTCGCGTCTGGTTGCAAAAAGAAGTCTGATTGTATGTATTGTATAGAAGACTATGAGAAAGCTCCCCTACTCCTCTGTTGATTTATTCCCTCGCTAAATATTGTAAACACGAGTTTACCATTTTGAGTGAGATGGACCATAAAGCAGAAAATGCTCCAGGGCCGGCTTAAAGTGATTGACAGGTTACCTCCCGCTACCACAGGGCTTCTCCACATCCCTCCTCTGCTTTCCAAATATGGTAACTTCTATTCACTGGTTACAGAAACAACAACATGCTGGCGGCCCTAATGGTGGCTTACTACACAGCTTTGCACTTTGTGTGCAAGTTATGAACGGCGGCAAAGATATTTCCCCTGATGGGCAACGGACGGACGGGAGGAAACAAAGCCTTGGGACCAACGCAAGTCGGATTAGGGCAGATGATTGATGGGGAGGAGAGTGTGAGCCTGTTAATTTTAACATGGGAATATGCTGCCAGGCCATTAAGATTCCCCAAAACACTTCATTAATATGAAAAAGAAAATCTCTCTCCCTCTACATCTGACATTTAATTGATTTGCTATCTCAGTCAATTTTGGAAATTTCAATAAAAGGTTAGCTATCCAGTAGCACCTTAAATAATCTTTGAGTTCTCTTTGATCAGGATGTGTCCTTTAACTCTCAGTTAAAGCACACTTCAAGGACCGCATTTTTTCATCTACAAAATATTTCGAAAATCAGGCACTTTCTGTCTCAAAGTGATGCAGAAAATGTGTCATGCATTTGTTACTTCTAGACTAGATTACTGCAATTCTTTATCATCAGGCTGCTCTTATAAGTCTCTTAAGCCTCTCCAGTTGAGTCAGAGTGCTGCAGCACGTGTATTAACAAGAACTAAGAGAAGGGATCATATTACTCCTGTATTAGCTGCTCCGCACTGGATCCCAAGAAGAGAATTTAAGGTTCTTCTCCTCACCTACAAGGCACTTGCTGGTGAGGCACAGTCTTATCTTAAGGAGCTTATACCATGTTTCCCTACTAGAGCTGCACTCTTTTACACTTTTCATTCTGTACACATGACTTCTATTGTAGTCTGTCCATTCCCGGGAGAGGGATCCTCCTCTGCCGTTCCCCATCGAGGGGTTTTTCATCTTTTGGGAAGTCTTGGCCTGTGCTGATGTGAGGATTTTGGGACAAGGGATCTCATGTGTACAGACTGTAAAGCCCTGTAAAACACATTTATAATTTGCGATGTTGGGCTATAGAAAAGAAAATTAATTTAATTAAAAGATGAGATCTGGTGCTTATTAAATTTGCTTTATCAGTGTGAGCTGTGGGCTAAGCTTAACTAGAATGTTTTTTTATTGGGCTGTAAAAAAAATCATCGCGGTAATCTATCTAGATTATTGGTGCATGAGACTAATCCAATAAAATATTTTAATGCAATAAACACAGCTTTGTTTACTTCCGGTGTGCTTTGACCCCTGAAACTAGCGCGCCCCTGCAGGCAGTTAGATCGCACCAAGACAGTAGTTAAAGATGGAGAGCTTTGCATTGGAAGCAAAACAAACAGAGGTGCGACAAAAAAAGTGAGATCTTTGGAGAGGAATTCCTCTTTGTGTCAAACAGAAGGGGGACGAGTGGCAAACGGACCACTTAACGCAGTGCCAGGCCAAGCTAAGCTAGCTGCTATGCTACTTCCATCTACCCACTGCAGAGGACCATCACTGTTCCCCTAAAAGACCGTGGTTTTGAAAACGTGGCGTCCTGGCTAAATGTTGGGATATTGTTGGCACGTCAAACACAGCCGTCAAACAATAGAGTTGAGATCAAAGTGCACAAGGACAGCAGGAAGAGTCACTGGTTCAACATGTTCCACCGGATGGAATTCTGCCTCTATGATGATCAAATGTGTGCAGTTTTAAGTTTAAAAAAATACAATTAAACAACAGTGTCTAACATACCCGTTAAGTGATTACTCTTTGATTGATACGATTTTGTCTTTAGAAAAACAAACGTTTACTTGCGATAAATCTAGATTAATGAATTTCAAAATGTTAGATTAATTAGTTAATTTAAAAAAAATCTATTGACATCCCTGGTTTTTTATCTTCACTGTACTGCAACACTGGCTAACTGATGATCTGCAGATAGTGCTGAAGGGTCTATTGAGAACAGTTAAATCAAAAGGTTGCAAATGGCAGCAATATTATTACTTGCATGCGCCTGCAAAACCGACAAAATAAGTTGGGTCATAACTAATTCTGCTGTGCTGTTATTTCTGCAGCATCAGCACGATGATACAACACCATAGGAACTTGGAAAGGGAGAAAACGTTAACAAGTTTCTTCTTGCCGCTTTACAGAAAATAGATCAATGAGTCTCCTAATTAAATGCATATTTTAAATGAAATATGAATGAAAGAGTGTAATTACATTTTCTTGCAATTCAAAAAAGTGAGCTGAACCGACCCATCTCTCCAGTCTTCACTAGACTATCAATAGTCTTACTTTGTTCAGTGTCAAATCAAGTTATCCACTGACTATCCCCTAGAAAGGGGACAAATAGCATAACTCGGAAAGTATGTGTCGGTATACAATCTTGCACAGGTGCAACTACGTACAAAATGGTAAATGTAAATGGGTGGCGAAATGTAAGAAGGCAAAGGGTTTATGATGCGGTTGGACACTGTTCCTCTCTGTTAGGCTGTCTGTAAGTGAGGCACAACACCAAAAAAATGCTCCCACTGCTGGATGGGAGCGTTTTAGGGTTCTGATTTTGTAACTCCAACTGCATCAAATGTTGGAGTCAAAAGGGAAGAAACAAGTGCGATAGCTTGGAGCTACGGAACTCCGTTTCCAGATAGCACGGCAAACATGAGACGGGCTCTGGATTGTGTGAGGAGGTATTCCCATGAGAGCGCTCCGTGTGGGGCGAGGCGCTTCCTGGTATGTGCAATAGAAGTTGGGCCATATGGCACCTTTCTCATCTCGGTCCAGGGTTACACTTCGGGTGTGAGGGACACATTGAGCAGAGAAATGAAAGCGATATTGAGACAGACTTACATGCTCACTCAAACCTATTTTTTCTAATATTGGTCAAGGATCAACTCCTAGAGGGGGAGGGGGGGCAGGATGAGAATGAGCAGATCTCCCGTCTACACCAATTATCTCACACCCCCGCAGTGGAATGAAAATAGAAATCAAGTGAATCTCAGTTTAAGTTGACTTCAAAGGTCAGGCCTCTCTTATGTCTGCTATCTGAGGTAGAGACCATTAATTGGCCTTTTTTTAAGAAGTCTAGGCAACGTTTGAAAGGAGCGGAGAATAAACTGCAGCAGACAGCAAATTTACACTACCGTTTTTACAGTGAGGAGGCAGAATACTTCAAAGTACTTTAAAAAAAAAAGAGAAAGTTCTACAAAGTACACAACATGCAATAACAAAGAACGGCCCCCTAAAAGCCCACAGATATTATCAGCAATAGCAGCTAGATGGGAAGACATGCGCAGCTCAATAAAAAAAAAACACAAACAAATAAGTCACACCACAGCACAAAAAATGGTGATTATTACAACATTCTCAGGTTCCGATTCGGTAATTATGAAGGCTTTATTGTATCAGCTGCCGTACCACCGGGCTTCAGAACAGCTTCTTTCCTCTGGCTGTGAGGCTCTTTAACTAAAACTACTTCACCCGTACATTTTAATCTCGTTTTTGGGCCGTTTTTCTTAAAGAGCAAAAAAGTTAATTTCATTGGTAAAACACTGTTTAACAACCTCCACAATGCCGAGGAGGTATAGTAATTATCTGTAAACTCATACGGCCTCTGGTGCTACTAACTACTCACCCAACAGTAAACAGACAAATATAAATTTGCCCTCAGGCAAAGTTCTAAAATAATGAAGTTTTTAAATAACTAAAAAAAGTCCTTTAGTCTCTCAGTGAGAGTAATCAAGGAGTTTTATCGCACACTTTGTGGCCCGTTCTTTTTGCATGAAACTAAAATTTGAAATGATTGAAAGTGGCTGGAAAGAAAAGTGTTTAGTTGGAATAACTTATCTTACCTTTGATGTAGGAATTGATGGAGAGCCGGACACGGCGAGAGAGATGCTGCCTCAGTTCCATTGGAAATATTTTGGTTTGTTAATTGGCTCAACTAAATTAATATAAATCTCTCATTAAATTGCCATGTAATTCTACTGGAATATAGTAACAATATATGACAAAGGCGGTCCTTTACTTCATGTGGCAAGTTACTTCAGGATGTGCGGTGGGAGTCATCGCAACAATTTCCTGTCACTGATTATTGCCGTAGAAAGCAGCCAGCGCCACTGGCTCATTTGTTTTATGAAAACTCATTAGTGAGGCGCACATTGCCATTAAGGGGTTTACTCTAGACACACATCAGAGCTCAGTACAGAAGAAACAGAGCAATAGAGATATATAGAAACATTTAAATTTGGCTGGGAAGAAGACATGAGTTGCACTGGGAAAATAACTGATAAATAAGACGATACAATAGGAAATGGGATCAGACACAAAGCGACGGCCACTGAACCGTACCTTGACCTCAATGAAGTCCGGCTGGCCCAAAGCAATGAGCTCTGCGTAAGACTGCATCTCCTCCACGTTCCAGGCCTTCACCAGCGTCAGTCTGTACACCGTCCTTTGTCTCTGGGTGGTCAACAGGGGAAGAAATGAACACAGGGAATTGTTGGAGGAACAGCATGCTGTATATTCCAAGTGTTAGAGGAGTAAGGATAGGTCTCAAACAACCACATCCAGTAAAGACAGCACGTAGATTGGGAGCCAACAACACAATGGTGCAACACTTCCCGCGTAGATTTTTATAGAAAATTCGGATAGATTTTTTCACAGCCAGAATTAGAAGTGTTACAACGAGTGCTGCATTGGAATCCGTGTTTGCCACTTTGGTTTAATCATCCTAACTGCAACAACTCCAAAAACAGTTACTGTAGTTCTCTTTTGAAGAGGAACAAATCTCAAAGCTCAGTCGCCGTTCAAGATGAGGGAGATATATTCGCCAACGTTGTGGCCATTACAATTATATAAGACCACTAGTAGCAGGACACACAGCAGCTCACAGGCGACCCCCTTTCTGCTTTCTGTTGGTTAGGGGACGCTTTGCGTGTCTGCTAATGTGCAATGACTGCTGCGCTGCATTGCACATGTTGAGTAACTCTCATGCTGACCAAAGCCAATCCGGTCGATTCCATTATTGGGCGCCGATCGTCTGCCTGTGCACTTCTTCTTTTAATCTTGTATTTGATATAGTGTCCAACCTACCTGGCAAATTAATGTTTCAGATTCAAATGAGATTTCCAAAGATTTTTGTTTAATAAAGGGTCCAAAAGCTGTAAAAAATGTTCCAACCCTCATTGAAAATATACTAGATATCTAATGAATGGTTAGCGAGCAAACAGGGAAGGTAGAAAGGAAGCAAGTTATGTGAGCAGAACCACATCGGTTTTAAAAAGGTAAGTAAGACTGTTTTTTCTTTTATTATTGAACCATAGGATTCCGTCCATTCTGAGGTTGAGAGGATAGACATGAACATACTCTTTGAACCACGTCTCTCCTCACTTATGTCCATTCAACAACCATGAAAATCTATTCAAGGAAAAGAAAGCAATAGTAATGTCCAAGGGGGTGATGCTCACATTTTGCGGGCAGCCTCAATTAACTCTTGCCCCAACAAAGGATTAAAGACCCAAACAGGCCCAAAAAATCATTACCATAATAATTATTATTGTGCCCCAAAGAGTCCAGAGCAAAAAAGCTGCAAACAAGAAATGTGGTTTCATCCTTCTTGGTTGATTGACTTCAATTACAGAGGAATTCACGGCTCTGGCTCAAACCCCCGCATACATTAATATTGACTAGGTCCATTTTTTCTTTTCCTGACCCTGCTTGAGTTTTCCTTTCCCGGTTTCTCCCTCCATCTCTCCCCCAAGGCGAGTCGGGAGGAGACTGCGAGGAGTGTAGAATAAAATCAGGCACAATACCGCAGAGTTTTGACCCCAGGAGTAAACTGGGAGAGCAAAGAAGACGCTGTTTGTTTTGGTAGCAATTATAAAAGCTTTCCTCTGACTGTCAGCATGGGCCATAATTAGATTCCAGTTGAGTGTACAGGTAATGCGCTAGCTGGCTAACGTGTCAAACTCTCGCTGTCACGCCTTCTGCCCTCGGCCGGGTCAACGAGAGCTAACAACGCACCCATAAACACCAGTGTCCTGCATTACATGTACACAAAGCTGTACAACTGGGTTGTCTGGATCCTGTAAATAGCGATGACAAAAATAGATGTTAACGTCACAATGGTAGAATCCATCACCACACCATCGTTTCATTAAACTCAAACATGGCGCTGTTATTTTGCTAACCCCCCGCAGTGACCTCACATTGATATTTGCTTGTTGCTCTGTGGTGAAAAATGGAGAACGCAATCAAGAGTGCAACGATCCAATCCCCGGGCCATTTGTCTTGAGCCGCGCCGTGTCTGACACCTCAAGCTGAGTCGTAATTCATTTTTAAAGCATTGAACGAGAGAAAGTCTGCACATTATGGGCTGGTGTGGCAGAGGTTCCCTCTGAGAAGCTTCCCACGTCTTTAGCGAGCATTTCTTTCCACATCATTGGATGCACTTTCTCACTCTTAAAAGAGCATCCTGAGTGGAGGTTTTCAGTTGTTGGGTGGTGGCAGTGGAGCTACAATATAAAGCTGAAAAGTTCAAATAATGCCTAACAAGCCCCTTGTGGAAAAGCGTTAAAAGACTTCATCTGCTCCATCATTCACTGCCGTGTTGGCGTCGTCGTGCAGACATTTGGTGAATGTAGAGGACATCTCAATCTGTGCCTTCTGGAAGATCTCAATCGGTCATTTCATCAGCTGCTCTGATTCACTCAAAACTAAAAAAAGAGAGGAGTACGCACAGGACGTCACAGTCTGCCACTTCCAACAGTCTGACAGCGAGTTGGAGAAAAGAGGCCACTCCAAGAGATACCTGGAATGTTTTTAAACCTTTGGATGAATGTACTTCTGTTTCTATAAATATCAAGTCATGGATTCCAGATACAAAATACAACAGACGCTGAATTTTTCCATTTGTTTGATGCGACAATGTAGTTCAAATGTTATGATAAAAACATGCTGATAACACATTTGTATATCAATTATTTGGATTTGGGTTGAAGCTAATCGCAAGCTTGAAGAGCTCGAAGGAGCGAGTCTACTCACTCTGCCTGGGCCAGACCTAAATGTGTGGCTTTAGCGTTGAGCAACAGGAGCAACTATTTGACCTTCCTCTTGCAAGTGGATTTGACTGAACAGCATCTTACTTCACTGTCACATGGTGCTCGACCCTGGCGCTCTGCAGCGCCCGTTTCTTGACTTTGTTATTAGCTCAGTGGGCCGCTCACCTTCTCTCCCAGGGCCCTGAGGCTGTCCAGGAAGCGGGGCCAGAAGTCCTTGAAAAGTGGTCGGTCGATCTTCTTCAGACTGTCTTTCGTGCTGGCGTCCACGCTCACGTACAGCTGGGTAACCGGAACCAGGCTCCTGGAAGTATTCAACAAAAACAAAGGATTAGAATGATCCAGTTAGTGAGAGAGAGAGAGAGAGAGAGAGAGAGAGAGAGAAGACAACCTGCCGAAGGGTAGTACAAAACCACAGGATCATTAAAAAAAAGTATTTAAAACTTAAGAAGCTAGCACACCTCAATTTCATCAAGACGTTGCTGTACAGTGAAAACCAAAAGGGGCATATTGTCGGCTCTATGAAGCACACAGTAAACGCAATTGACATTTGAGTGACAGGAGTCCAAACAGTTGACATGTGATGGGAGTCCAAACAGTATGCAGTCCTGCTAAAAGCAGCTAAAGCACAGGCAAATAATGACTAAATGAGGAGCAGTGGAATAACAAGGAGTGCTTCACATCAATACGTGGCATGACCAACCAGAAGCCCTTTCATGTGTTGAGAGGCAATTATGTAAAAATAGAAAAAACAAATCAGCCAAATGAGCAATGAGACAAAGTATGGCAGTGCAGCTCTTTCTACCTCCGGTGAACGCCCACACCGCACAAAGCCGCCCTGGAATGGAGCCCATCTCCATCCAAGTCGGCTCAGAGAGAAGAGAAAAAGACGACTGCAGTCTTCGCCATGGACTTGCTCTGTGAATAATTGGCTAGCCAACTATCTTCCACTCATCAGGGGCCATTCAGAGAGGACTGCTCAGCAGGGTATTCCAGACATCCCTCTCCTCAGTAACCCTCCCATGGGCCCGCTACGCCCCCCTCTGGGCAGAGAACCCAGTCCCCCAAAGGAAAGAAGCCGATTGTGGCTTCTTGGATCCGCCGTTCCATATTTCAGTCTCCACTCAAAGCCCGTTATCCCGGGTGAGGATCAGGACTTTGATGTGCTATGGCAGGGTGGCCGCACTGTTTCGACTCACAAGCTACTTTTTAATTGACATCAAGCGCATCACCGTGATCTGCCCCATGACATCCACACATTCTTGGTCATTACATTACTCGGATGACCTGCACTGATTGAAGTCAGCCAGGGTAGCATTTGAATGCGTCCATCAATAGCCAAGCATTGCTAATCAATACCAAGTTTTCTGTTAAATCCCGGTCGACCGCGCATGCGTGGTGACCTAACGGGATTTTTTTCATTCTCTACATGCTCTGTAGTGGTACGCGGCATGCTCCATTTTAGCCTCACTGGGGAACCAAATGATACCTCAACACCTTCCTTAGGGACAGTGCCTCCTTCCCAAGCGGTACGCTGTGTGATCCAACAGAGAACCCCAGCCAAAAAGCAAAAAAAGTTGAATTTACCCATCTTCTTAGTATTGTTTGAGTAGTTTTAGTCTTTTTGTTGATGACGGCTTAAATTTCACCACATTGTGAAAGTAAATACTCACTTTTGGTCAGTTTGATGTATGTACGCTGTTGAAGCTGGATTTGACTGTCGTGCCATTTTCACATATTGAGTCAACAACTCCATTTAAAGCTGCTGCATTGTACCCTCCTTGTCAAAGGACACAGCTTCATAATTGCAGAGTATGAACCTTTGATCATTGCTACTGAGACACACTCCAACTCCAGCCATACTTTGCAATTCATCCCCCCCCCCCCCGGACTTCAAAGAAAAGTGCTTACGAAAGCATAATACACGACAGAAGTAAAACGAATTTATATATATTTGCAAAGAAATGAGGAGCGACACATGTCTCTCTCTGTTTATACCGGATTTCCTCAGGGAACTGCGCGTTGGTGACCAGGAAGCTGGAGATGCGGCGGGAGTGCAAGAGACGGATGAAGGCGTTGATTTCAGGGTACATGATGGGCTCACCCACCAGGGAGAGGGCACAGTGCTTGGCAGCCAGGCCCTCCTCGTAGCGCTCGGGTTTCACTCCGGGGACACCTGGAGGGGGGGGGGAAGAGGTCAAACTGAGTCACTACAGGAGAGGCAGGTGGTGCGCATGACAAATGAGAGGAGGAGGAGGACAGGCAGGAAGCCCAGTCTCTTTTACTTCTTCTTTCCCCTGGGTGGCTAACCATTAACCATTGACATTCACCTTTACAAGAAATTAATAATATTCAAACATGAAAATTTGATTTACTATTTATTCATAGTGAAAGTTAAATACATAACCAAAAGAGCACCGAACCGACCTTAAACATAAGAATCAAGGGTTGCTACCAAATCATTTCGATTTCCTGACCCAATAAAATTACTTCAGGGGCTTAGAATCTCAGCTTAAGTGCGGCAAAAGAAACCAGTGGCCAATTGAAAACAGTCTACATTTGGATCACAAACACAGGCCACCAAATGCACGCGCACACACGCACACACACCGTCTGCCCCCTCGCGCTCTCATTTGGACCACGGAAAACTTCAAAAACTCTGCATTCATTTTCAACAACTGCACATCTGCACAAGTTTTTGGGGCTTTATCTTCGATTGCGATGCCAAGACGCTGGCAAAAATCCAAACAGCTCCAACAGCACCACACTGCTGTAACGACAAACAGACTCCCAAGAGTAGAACGAATACAAACTCACACACAAAATGTCACAGGCTAAATAAGATTAATCAACATAACCATCTGGGACATGAAAACGAGCCAAAGACGGGATGTGTGTTTTTGAATATTTAGAGAGTATCTCGATTAAATTACAGATAAACAAGCAAACAGACCATGTTTCTGCTAACAAATGAAGTAGGAGATGTTCTGGCATAAAGTTGATGAAGGCAGGGAATAAACAGAGTGAAAGCTCAGGGAGAAACAGTTTCATCCGTTGTCATGGGTATTTAATGCAATATTGCTCTAGCTACAGCAGACAGCATTTCATTTAAGACCACATGCGGTGAATCTTAATTAAATCTAAACTTTGGACTCATGTTATTACATGCTTTATAAGACCCTCTATAAATTACTGATTCAGCATGTGTGTCTGCTACCACGTGGCCCAGAATTAAATCAAGAGCAGGGAACTATTACAGAAGACCTTAAACGTCCTCTGGACTATCGATATTAATTACATCAGGAAATGACATTTTCCACGACAACGTTCATTACAACACATCATGAATAACTGCTCTGAGAATGATATTGTCTATGAAAGTACACCTTTCAGCATTTGGCATCAGTGTTATTTCCCAGAGTACTATGTCTTGCAGTGGCTTTGTTGTTAGTGGCAGACTTTTGACTGCAAGGTTGCAGGATCAAGCCCTGCCTGGATTACCTCAGCGAAGAGATGTCCGATGTCTACTACAGAGTTTGTAAGTCAATGATTTCAGTTACATGGAAATCCCTGTTTGATAGTCGCTAAAGTGTTGGTACTGGCTTCTATAGAAGGTAAACCAGGGACACAGAACAAAAAAAGAGCTGACGTGTAAGCTGGTCACACAAATCAAGGGTTAACTTTGCACCATACCTGTAAAATAATGAATGTGGAGGTCGTGGATAATGTGGAGGCGTCAGAGCTTACTGCCGTTTGGCCAATTTCAAGGAAGAAGCTCCCACACAGCTCAGCTGGTCAAATCCATTCACGCTGTGTGTGTGTGTGTGTGTGTGTGTGTGTGTGTGTGTGAGCGTGGTGGGTAATCGGCTTAAAAAAAAATTACAAGTAATTGTGGCAGATGTGATTTCCATGTGCGTTATTTTTTCCAATGTGACTTATCTTCCTGTTTGTATTGTCAGACTGCTCAGTGTTTGAGCTCTTTTCAATTAAGAAACTAGTTTTAGGACACCCTGTTTCAAACGAGATGATTAGAAGTCTGGCGGGGTAGGGGGGGCGTGGTTGTTGAGTGTGTTGATTACATCATCTCTTTGGGGGTGAAACAATTTTTGACCGTTTTATCGTTAACCAGGTGTCTCTTAGGATTCACTCGGTACAATGTCCCCTCTGCCTTATTATATCAAGGCCACACTCCCCTTCTAAAATAAATAAATATATATATTAGTACTGTCAGTTAAATGCGTTAACGCTTTTTTTTTTATTGTTTTCTTTTTGTAAAAAATTATATGTATTTAAGATTTTTTTGGGGGGGGGTGACTGTTGTCTGAAAATGTCAACAGGCTTGTCTGTTTGAGTAGCTGAAAGCAAAGAAGTAGTAGCTTACCTTTTATTGGTAACCCCAACTGTTACGGTTCATTGTTTCTGAAATAAGGGGCCTGAATGCTTCGTTCACAACAAACTTGAAAAAAAGAAAATATTAAGCCATGGTTTAACTGCACTATAGGCGGAGTCCTTGTACCTGAAATGGGCACTTTATAATTCATAATTTTATTTATATAATTTTATTTTGTTTTTTAGTTAAATAAAACATTTGCATCAAGCAAGCCAAACCACTTTTTTATGTTGATAACAGCATTAAAATGAAAAAAAAATTCTGGAAATAAATAAATGAAGGGACATTTAGAATAGATAAAAATGTGCGATTAATTGTGAATAATTTGCAGTTAACTATGACATAAATGAGTGAATCCTAAGAATCACCTGGTTAACCATGATGTTAACGACATGTGCACGAACAGTGACTGAGATCACCAGACCCCCACCCCCCCCCCCCCCGTTTGAACATACTACTCCACCCTCCTAGAGTTAGCAACCTAGGGAAAACACTGCAGTGACTCTGCTGGGACCATCAGCTGCGAGTTGCCAGTTAGCCGTCGTCACGTTGAGAAACAATCAAATTGCTCCCAATCTTGTATGCAGAACCTTGAAATGATGTATTAAAACCATATCAATGGATTCATCTATAAAGAACCACAAACGGTAGCTGGGGTGAAGACCTTATTAAAACCTTAAAATAACTCTTTCACCAACATGTTTTGACCACGTTTCCCCTAGCGTTGTAACAGGGGGTGCCCCCCCCTCACCCTGAAAAAGTGTATAATTAAAAAAAAATTAAAAATTAAAAAAAATTAAATTAGCGGGGCAGAGAGCACTAGAGAGACTACCGCATTTGCCCGAACTGTTTGCCCGACTACTACCCCCCTGAAGTTGTAAACTTAGTGGAAACACTGAACTCTAATAGAAACCTCGAGGGATTACTCACAGGACGGTCAGTAAACTCTGTTCTGACTGAGCTTGGGCTTCCGATAAGCTTTCCTCAGCCAAAACTAGTAGCAGCCAGAGAAAAAGCGGCCCCAAAGGCCAACAGTACAATTACACACAAGTATTTACTGAGCCCAACAGTACAACTAAATGATGCACAAACAGGTGACTAGAGGACCAGAGTGATACCAAGAGGCGGAGCGGCAGGGAACGCTTCAAAAAGGACGAACCTCTGAATTGTCGAATCATGCTCTGGTGCTTCTCCATGGCGTCCTGCAGGATCTTCTCAGCAGGGTCCATCTTCCAGCGCCACTCGGTGCCCACAGGGTTGGTGTGATGTCTGTTGGTGGGTGGTGCAGAGAAGGCAAAACAGATGAGATAACCAACGCTACTATGCCAACTGTTTCGATGTCGCCACCAGTCTTTTCAAAGACAGTCTCAGTGTGTGCGTCCACTACTGGCACAATCCACCTGTCTAATCCGTTGAGTATTGAATGAATTTAATTGTCAAAACGGCAGATGGACATATTCTATTTACTGTAAATCTGTCATAGTAAAAGCTTCCTGTTATTTGTGCTGCCTTCTCTTAAAGGATTCTTTGTTTATTTAATGATAGCCACTAACAATGCTTCAGTAGTACTTTCCCCTGGCACTCCTGTGAATGCATATGCATGACACGGAAACACGTAATTTGCCCTTTTCAGTTCCTGGGACAGGCAGTCTGCACTTTCACCTCAGTGCGGCTTGTTTGTAGCTCGCCATGCTTTCACATGCATATTGCAAAACAAATACGGCTGAAGTGGGCGCAAAAGCGTTAGTACATGAGGCCCTGAGATCTCAGAGCATCCAGACTTGACAGTTAATGGGTCCCGGCATGATGGGATGTCAACAAACGAAGAAAGTGTAGTGTAGAAGTGTAACGACAGAGTAAGAATCAACTGATAGACATATAAATTATTCTAAAATCAGAGGAATATTTTATGTCAAAGAGCACCTTTCTAACAAAGCCAATAATTCTCTTCAATTTGTCCCCCTATAAAAAAAAACATTAAAAAAAGCAAAACGCTGAGCTATAAAAGCAAACGGCACCGCCAATGGGTGTGATTGACACCTTCCGACTGTCTAAGTGTGATGTAGAGGTGCAACAAGAAATCCTGAGGGCATCACAAATTTCAAACAGTCTGTTGCGTGCATATGCGCACACGCCAAAAAACACACGCATACGAGCCTCTCACATCAAATCTGATTCCACCTGTTGCTACAAAGCGTTCGCTGGCGAGATGACGGCTGTGCTCTGATTACTTTCCTGTCATGTCGCAGAGCCGTCTTAATAGGAGACTGGCGTATCCGCGGCAACCCTTTTGACGCACGATATTTCACTGTGGGGGAGGGAAAAGGGCCTCAGTCTCTCACCGCTGTCACAATGAATCAGTGTCCACTTTTAGCCCTCGTGGTTCTGCCGGCCACTGGTCATCTGTCCACCGGCTCCCCAGGTAAGGGGTTGTTGCTCAATGTGTGATTAATCTGGACTAACAATGTAAACAAGTTGCCATTATAGTGAAACGCCTTTGAATCCTGATGCTCTGGGCCTTAATTGGGCGACCGATCTAATGCAGTTGATAGGCTGTCTTAATTCACCAAGCGTTCATAGCAAATTAGTCTCTCTTTATTGTCGTGAATCAGACCGCTTTGTGCAACAGATTAATCTGACCTCTGACTAATAGCTATATGTACCCCTTGGAAATTGCCAAAATGGAAAAAGCATTTTCTGATTCATAGAGCGATGTAAAGAGATATCCAAAAAGTCCCCCGGTAAACAATATGTCAACAGAACAGAACAGTTTGGAACCAATGTTCAGATATCTATTGTAGAAATGTAAGTAAATTAGCACAGATTTAATAATATCTAATTTGTATATACACACATCCATTGTCAGAAAACCTAAACGACTGCACCTGTTGGTCAGCGGGTATTTGGAGATTTTCAAAAGGGGTTTCATCATAAAAAAAAAGGTTTTAGAACCACAAGCCTGTATTCAAGGTGACGCTCTGGGTCCCTCTGCACTGCCTTTGCTGCGGGTGCTTACCTCCAGCAGAAGACACACTTGTTGGCACAGGCAAGGCTGGGGGTGGTCTCCATGCAGCGGTGGGACTCGATGCCGTAGAACGTGTGCTTGTAACAGCCGCCTCTCCCTCGCAACATGGACTGATCGACAGGAAACAAAACCGTTCATGAGATTCATGCATTTAGTTTAAAAATAAAAAATAAAGAAAAGACAACCGCTTGGCTTGTGGAGTCAATGTCCTGTTACCTTGGTCCATCGGCACAGTTTCACTCCGGAATGACTTCCGATGAGTTTGTAGCCTGTGGGAGAGATGGAGAAAGAAGGTGTGAGAGGACGAGTGAACACCTCACGGACCAGATTCAGCAGGTATCGAACACACACGATAGAAATCCCGTTTTTGCACGAGCAGAGCCAAGCTAAACATTCACCAAGTCACACTGAGCAGAGCAGCCGTCCACCGAGGATGATGATGAACATGTGATGCAGCTCGAGGGCACGTCAGACACGTGTGTGTGTGTATTGACACAAAGGGAGGATTAAAGTACCTCCTAGGTGTGCCTCACTATCCTCTTATACCCCTTACATCCTGGGTGTTGAGAGCCACTCTCGGAGGCCTCTTCCGCACCGCCTCCTCTAGTGTGTTTGTCAGAGAGAATAGCTTCACCTGGAACGATTCACATGCTTAACAAAGATATGAACATGATACGGGGACGGCTTCTAGGGGATTCAAGCAGGCCTTGAAAACACCCAAACGTGTCATAAAAGACCCAGACGTCGAGCCACAAAGGAACACAATTGACTGAGGTCACCTTTCACTGTTACATCCTTGTGGTTGAACCTTATGAAAGAAAAAGGATAAATTTGTGTCGGTTTGATGACAGACGAGTCAAATACTAAATCATTCATCAAGACTTAGTGGTGAAAATACTCATTTCTGATCCATTTTTTTAGTTTGTAGTGCATTTCCTCTTTGTCTTAAAAAACGTTGGTGACCCGCACCAAATTAATTTTCCAGAGCGCTTTGGGGGTACATCTCCTGCAGCAACCCTGCTCGCGCCGACTGCAGGACACAAACCAAGGTGTGGAACTGGACATGCAGGCAGCTTTGTTAAGTATGGTCTCGCTCTTGTGTGTTTGTTTGGGGGAAGAAAAAAAAAATTGATTTCCAATGCACTCGCCTCTGTCGATGAGTCAACCGGAGAGGCTCGGGCCAAGGTGAGGGGGAGGTGGATCAAAGAATAAGGTAAATAACTTACTATGTCCTAGAAATCTATTGAAAAACTTTTGGCCTGATCAATATTTCAATATTTAAGAAAATGGGGGGGGGACAAATCTCTCATGAGTGTGTGTAGGAGACACAACAAGGGGTGAGATAGCGTTAACGGTCGAAGAATAACGGAGCTAGGCCCGAATCAACATCCCTGAAATGAGGGACTAGTGAAGGACGAGGTAGAGAATAGTGGGGGAAAGATTAGGCAGATAGCCACGCAGTTAGGATAAAGGGGGAGGGTTTCACTCAATCGAATGATCAATGACATGTACAAACTAATGTGTTGTTTTCTCCTCGTCAAGTGTCTTTCTGGAAAGAGATTTGTTTATTCGAGTGTGTGTTGTCCAATGAATGAAGTACCACAGATCACAGTCACCATAGAAGGGTTAAAATGGCAGCCAAAAAAAGAGAAAACCACTAAATTCAGATTAGTCCATCTTTAGAGTGCGGGAGGAGGTTTTTGACAGATTTGTAGATATTCCCATGTGTTCCTGAGACGTGGCAGATGCACAGCCCTGAAGATAATCCTGCTGAAATGGATTGAAAGGCTGTTTGTTACTCATCAGCTTCCATCAACTGCATTAGTGACCACCTGCTCACGACCCTTTTTCCAGAGGACCTCAATTTGCCACTTAAAAAAAGGTAAGCTGCTGCTACAAATAGCTGCGGAATAGAAGCGAGTCCTTAGCCACAGGCTTCCATTGGTTTTGAACAATACGCAGTACACAGCGTCTGGTTTTTGGAAATTCATACATACAAATTGATACTTTGCTACTCAGTCCTCTCAGACTCAGAGCTGCCCGAAGGAAACAAAATGAGCAGGGAGGAACTGTAAAGGGGAAATCTTGTTTGGAGAGGTCTGCAGCTTTTTTTTTTTTATCAGGATGTCATAGACAAAGCATACAGTATGGACGTGACCCCTATGCCAGGATGAACTGCATGGTTCTGATTACCATTTGAAGGACTGGGACGATGCACATTTTTGTTAACTGAGCCCGAGAGTCTATCGATTTATTAGTGAGTGGCACACTGGACATTACGAGTTTCAATGACTTCTGTTTTCATGCCAGAAAAGAAACAGCCATACGGGAAAAAAATGCCCAATATCACCAACATTATTCCAAAGCTTTCATCCTTCATTCTTTTATTGCACATGAGACGAACCGTCGAACCGGGCCAGCTGGTTGCCAACATGAAGCAGGTCAATATTTGGTCCGATGAAGTGAAGTCTTGCTCAGTTCTATTCATAGAGTTGAGAGAGCCAGCCGTGGGGCTGAACTGGCTGGCCGATGCTGTACTGGTGAACGGACCAGAGCAGAGATACTGAAACGCTTCAGACAGAACTAATGAGATTGTCCTCAGGCTTTATGGGGGGCGTCTGCACAGAAAACGCGTGGATACACTTCATGTGGCTTCACTTACTAAGACACATAGGTGCAATATCATGAATGCTGAGCCATACTCAACACTTCATTTGACTACAATACATCAAGACTTTACAAACTGTTTTTTAATATTATTTCCACCACATGATTTCAATCCAATTTAACTTAGACTTTTCTACTGATATTGCCTGTGCGTTAGGTTACACATGCACACCTGACAACCTGGGATCAATTTCTGTAAGTTAATACCTCCACGAAACAAGCAAAACTAATGGTTTTGTTTTTGGGGCCTAACCCATAACACTCCATTCCAGTCAGAGGTGACTAAAGTACGGACCACCACAGGACGTCGGATCGCTTTTTGTGAGCGCCGTATTAGCAACAAAATTCTCAGTGTGGCTAGCAGTGTGAACAAAGTCTTGTCTGTGTGTGTAAAAACTCCCTCCTGGATATTTGTTTACGTCAGTAAGATTTAATTGTGACATTTGAAAAAAATGGCATGACTCATAACTCATCTTTTGAAGTCAATTACAACTCTGCTACTTTTGGGTCAACCGAAAGGTTAAGGCTGTTTTATTGTGGAGTGCGGTTAGATAATATGAATATATTACACAGATTCTGGTGACCTCAGCAGATGTTCTTTTGGAAAGGGCCAAACAGTTCTTCACTGCTGTCAAATAGTCATCAAATCCCACAACCAGTGGATATAGAATATAGTTTCTGTAAACTCTAAAGAACAAAGTATTCAAACGTCCATTTTCCTCACCTTGTTTGGTCAGTGCTTCTCTCAGGGCAGGAGTGATCATCTCTCGTCTTTCCCCCTCATCTTCAATCTTCTTCACTCCATTCACCTTAGACAGCTTCACCATCAGGCCGTCTCCTTGACCCTCCTCTTTGCTCTGTGGAGACACAAAGCTCGTTATTTTCCGTCATGGCATTGCAACCGGCACGAATAATCAGAACTTAATAGACTGTGATCATATAAATACAAAATAATGTGTTTCAGCAAACAAAAGAATAGAACATATAATGTGTAAATATGCATATGAGCCATTATCTTGCTGCTAATATGCTAACTTTCAGTAAATCAGAGGGAAGTTGACAGGGCCAAGTAGACAAAGAGGCTAAATAAACAGTTAAATGTGCATTTCTTTCCACCAGTCGGAAAAAATATATATAACTAAGGAAAATGACTGAAAGTGTCTTGTCATTGTGAGGTATTAGCACGTAAATATTAGACCGTTAGAGAGGTTCAACCTGCCAAAAACAATTATCCTGTACTACTTCTCCCGCCATCAACGAGTTCGTCCTCTCCTCCGCCACCTGGTACGCTGCAGCCACTGCCAAGGACCAAGGCGGACTAAAGAGCACTATTCACTCTGCTGAGTAGGTGATGTAGGCTGCAATCTGCTGTCACTCCATGATCAGTAAGCCCCACAGAGAGATTGTAGCCGACCTGTAGCGTCCAAGACCAAGACCAAACACACACCTCCACCTCCCCTCCCCCACAGACTTTGGACACTTAAAACACCTTTGGACAGCTCAACTACACTTGTCTCTCTTAAAAATGTTTCCTAGTTTGATTATTGCATTTTATTGTGCATTTTAAAGTCATGTTTTTTAAATGATTTTCTTTCTCTCCATTTATTGTTTTGTGCAGTAAAACTATTTACAATTCTGAAATTTGTAATGCGTTTCAAACATAACATACGGTGTAGGTCCTACTACAAAATAAGTAATTGAACAGCACTCAGCAGAGAGGGGGTGTGCGCCTTTCAGCCATTCAATCTAAATGTGTAAAACATTATCCATGTTCCCTCTGAACCCATTGGCTCTCCTGAAGAGACATTTCCATCTTTCCACGAAACAGCTTGGAGTAAGTGAGCTTCTGTGACTAACATGACATTACATGTCATTTAGCTGACGCTTTAATCCAAAGTGACTTACAATAAGTGCATTTCAACTATAAGGATACAAACCCAGAAGAACAAGAAAGTGCAATTTCATCAAATAAGCCAATTTACAACTTGTTATAGATAAGAGACATTATAAGTACAATTTAAGTGCTACAATTCTTAGCATTCTTAGCATTCCTTTGGAGGCAAGACAGTATCCACCTGATGAATGACAATCCATTATTCCATGTCATTGTAGCTCAGGTTGGGTGTTTACCAGTCTCCTGCAGCCGGCTGACCCCCCGCAGCAGTGTCAGCGCTGAAAGGTCCGCTCCCCCATATATGCATTGCTTCCTGTGTTTGCCCAAAGGATCCAGAAGAGCAGCAGCGCTCGGGTGAACAGATGTCAGTGTGTCAGAATCTCAAACACTTGGGGATACATACGTATCAGAAATATTGAACATAACTTTTAATTTGTGAGAAGATTCCCTCAATAACTGCGCTAAGCTGTAAACTCAAGGGACGAATACACCAACCCACACACAGGTACGCATAAACACACGCTAACCAGCAAAAGAAACCTATGGTTGTGCTTGAAACTCAAGCCTCACAATGAGATTCGTCGCTGACAGACGGGGTACAAATGTCCACCTCGGTAACATGCAGGATTCTGATGGCAGGCGCGACGTGAAGTCAACGGTGCAACAAGCTGCTCCCGTGGCATTGGCGTGCAGCGCTCCACCCCCTCCCCCTCATTCGTCTGGCCACCGTCTCCAGTTCCCGCTGCTCGGCTTTTTGCCCTCTCGCTCGAGAGCTCACAGACGCGCGGCCGCGGCCCTATGGACAGCTCTAAAGTCAATAAACCCTTTCTTCTTCATCAGCGAGTGTATGCTAGAGCATCCTGCAGTTTGTTTGGACTTGTTGGGACTCACCGCGGGATGTACAGGTTCTTTTGGGTCTCTTACAAGCTGCCACTTAAACAGAAAACCACTAAAGGCTCTTTGACTTCATATCTGTATTCATTAGGCAATTCAATTAAAATAATCACAAATGCAGATAAGATTCAGGGTTTTTTTATCAAATCAAAAGGTTAAGTTAAAACATGTGGAAAAGGTATAGAGTATTTTATGCGAGTAAAGGAAGGACAGTATTACTGAAATATTATGTTATCAGTACCTGACTAAGAAGCTACTTTAATTGTCACATATTTAGCATAAAAAAAGCTTTGAAGACTCCCATAATTTTACACTGGATAAGGCCCTTTCAGTTAGTGTAGTACATCTCTGCTTCCTCCCTCTGGACACAGAGCTGAACACATCAGCACTGAAAACCCAGCGCACAAGAAGTGCCTGGTGGCTCGGCTTAATGATCCGTTCCAATAACTCCCATCTGGCAGCAGGAAGTGAACTCTGGCAGAAACAGACACCTAATGGGACAAAGTAAGAAATGATGCTGGTTGGCACTTGGCAGAGGCGGAGTACAAATGCAGCCACAGACTGCGAGCGAATGGTTGGGAAATAAGGAATATGAAACAAATAGGTTGCATTCAGCAGTAACAAGGCAGTGTCTATTTTGTCGACGAAAACCATGCCGAAAAATTTCCTTTAACAACCTTTGTCCCATGACCAAGATGAGACTAACATGTGACGAAAACGGATCTTTAAAAATAAAACCTATGACTAATTCGAAAATGTTGATGGTTGAAGTCACAGTACTATTTTTCCCCTTAATTGAGTGACGCTGAGTGTGAAAAGTGGTAGAATCCTTTTTAAGAACGATCTCCGTTGGCTATTTAGCGGCACCCCCCAGTTTTCATGGGAAGTAGCAAGTCTTCTCGAGTCAAAAGGCTCGAGTCCAGGTGAAGTCACGAGTCATCGATGTTAAAGTCCAAGTCGAGTTGCAAGTCTTTGTACATTTTGTCGAGTCGAGTCTGAAGTCATCAAATTCATGACTCGAGTCCAAGTCACATGACTCGAGTCCACACCTCTGCAACACAGCAACCCGCAAGAGGCGCATAGCCTTAAATAAAGTGATGTAACGTTATGTCTTGATGCGAGGCTTTAGAAATGAACAAAGGGATTCTGTGTTTGCTCATAAAGTCTGAAACGGGTCATTTGGCCAATGTTTTGATAACCGACCAAAGCCAGCGGACCGACTACACCCCCCTTGCCCGGCCAAACCGTTCGCCCGACCACTAGCGGTCACTGGAAGATGGGTTCTCATTTTATTTGTTTCAGGCTGGAGTCAAGCCCAGCTAACATTGAGCAGAAAGATGGGTACATCCTGGATTGGGCATCAGACAATCACAGAGCCCACACAGATACAAACAACTATTCCGCTCATAACCATACATCTACAGGCAATTTAGAGTCAGTCAGTCAGTCTTTGGACTGTGGGAGAAGGACAGGGTACCCAGAGTGAACCCACCCAAACACGGAGAGAACATGCAGACTGCACACTGAGAGGCCACTGGGCGGAGTCAAACACAGAACCTTCTTACTGGGAGGCAACAGTGCTAACCGCCACACCACCGTGCCGCCCCAGTAGCCACTCATATTCTATTTATGCTGTACATCAGCCTTACTTATCAGAACAACACAAACATCCAGGCTCCCTCATGTGCTTCAAAGCTGAACCGTAGATATAAAAGATGACCAAGACTACGGTCGATATTCTTCTAACGACCCTAAATCAATACTGACTACAGAGACGACTGCTTTTCAGCATGGTGACGGAAAAGAACACTAAACTAGTGATTACGAATCAATAGTCAATCAGAAATAATATGGCCATACTGATGTGGATTGATATTGCATTACACTCCAAACCCTCCCCAAGAAATGACCCTGGCCGACTGACTGTGGGAGTGAGACGTGAGTCTCTGTCATCACCTAGTGGTCAAACACAAACAAAGTGAGCCGCTACCCGCAGCCCCACAGTAACAAAAATCATAACCAGCCTGCATTAGAAAGAACACTGAAGCAGCAGATGACCCCGCAACATATTCAGCTCATTAAGGGCCAACCAGACGTGGTTCTACATCTGTAAATTAGCTCAGTAACATGTTGGAGTCTGGGGAATTTCCTTGTCCGCACTCAATTTGCAGCTCGGCTAAATACTTGTCTTCTCTCTGCAAACGTTCAATCTACAAACTAATTACTCCTCGCGCTGCCTGCTCTGTGTGACCAAATTATAAAGAAAAAAAACGTGAATTTGTTACCACGGAAATACGAGAAGCTCCATCGTCAGCCTGGCATCAGAACGTGGCGGTACGAGGAGCGGTGGCCCATGAGAGCAAATTGGCATGATGTGAAATGGAAATGTGCGTTTGCCCATTGCAAGAGGGGAGCATCCTCAAGGAAAAGGACGAGGAGAAGAAAGAACGTAAAGAAAGATTGAATGAATCAAACCCATCGTTAAAGTTTATGATGCCGGTGAGAAGTTGAGTCGTTAAATGAGGACACACGCAGACGGGCCTCTCCGACCCGCGCAGGCATCACACACAGAATGCTGGATCCTTCTTATCTCTGACCCTGCACCGCCAGCACATTAACTTTGGGGATTATGTTTTCATGAGAGAAAATGCTAGGGCCACACAGGCTGCAGTCAGCTGTGTCATTGTCTTGAGTAAAAATTTTACTCAGCGCCTAACGGGAGGTTTGATTTCAGGGTCAAAGCAAAAGAAGTTCATGTTTTTGTTGCAACAACAATAACTGATTATTCCCCCCATCCAATGGTAGTGGAAACACTAGTGGTGATGGTGTCCTTTTCTATGGCCATACATACATCCTCGTCTCAATACTGTAAGAGGTTAGGCGACACATATACAAACTTGGTATTAAAATGAACAATGCTTCATTTGACCAAGTAATCAATATGCTTGGTATTGACAAAGACGTTCAAAAACAACATCGTTTTATGTTCAAGTTTCTGACAGACAATGTTCCCAAATAGCCACACGACAACTGGTAGCCCTGTACTCTGAAAATCTGGCCTTAATGGAAGAGGGGCAAGAAGAAAGCTGCTGTTGAAAGTAAATAACAAAACCCATTTGGAGGTCAGCACAAGCCATGTGGGAGACACACCAAACATCTGGATGAAGGTGCTTTGGTCAGATGAGACCAGAATGGAACGTTTTGGCCTCAATGCAAAACGCTGTGTGTGGTGGCAACGAAACACAACCCGAGCACACCATCCCAACAATGAAACATGGTGCTGGTAGCACTGTGGGGATCCTTCTGTGGGGATCCTTCCCTTTAGCAGGTACAGGGAAACTAGTCAGAATTAAGGGAAAGATGGATAAAGCCAAATACAGGGCAATCCTTAAAGAAAATAGAAAAGACTTGAGACTGGGGCAGGAGTTCATCTTCCAGCAGGACAATGACGCTAAACAACCACATCTACAATGGAATGGTTTAGGTCAGAGAATGTTAATGTTTTAAAATGGCCCAGTTAAAGTCAACACCTCAATCCAATTGAGAATATATCGAAAGATTTGAAATTGTTGTTCAAAAGAATGTCTCCAGCCAATCTGACTGAGCTTTATCTTTTTTGACAAGAAAATTGAGTGAACCACATTTCCACATCTAGATGTGCAAAGCTGGTGGAGACATACCCCAAAAGACTCACAGCTGTAAGTAAGTTCTCGCATGTATAATCATTAGTAATGCAAGGCAATGTAAAAAGGCATAATAAGAATCCTGTAGGGAAAATGTGATATTGTGACACCCCCACCTCTCCATTTATTCTGATTTTTACTTTACATATTCATCAGTTTATTTCCTGCTCTGTGCTGTAGCGACACCTGATTTCTTTTCACATTTTATCTCACTTAATCACAGTATCTCACCATATCACATTTTATCTAATCTTTTTACAGTGTATCTCATCACTCTCAGTTAAGGCAAGTGTTTGAGCAGGACAAAACGCTATCAGGTAGATATGATGTAAAAGTGGACAGTGCCTTAAAGAAACGGAACATTCATTTAATCTCAGATTAAGAGGGCCTTTCTTCCAATCTCACTGTTTTTGTGACAACTCATATTTAATACCAACGATTACTGGAATGAGGTGGAAGGAAAATGTACTAAACTATCATAATATAAACAGTATCTAGGCAGTCTTCTTAAACAGTAGCCCTAACAAAAACATTTTTGATTGGATTAATTAGCGAGTCTTTCTGGGGACCAAAGGTGTTTATACAGATTTTATTTTCCCCACAAAAACCTGTTGCTCAAAAAGCATATTTAATACCTGCACGTGTTCTCTTTACCATCCCATCAGTCCTGAATATGGAAGAGGCTGACTGGGCCTCTTCCTGCTCGTTTTCCTTACCGCTTTCTTATGAGTCACGCGCTCCTCACAAGTCAGCGAGGTGGGCGTCTTCGCTCCCAACGAGCCTCCGCTTCGCGCACTCTGAGGGGTCTGGTGTCTATCAACCCATCTGCCCCACCACCTTCTCTCCTCGCTCAGATGGAGCCGAGATGGTGGAAGCTCAATAACTCGCAAGTGCCTGATCGTAGACCTCCGTGCGGAAACGCTGAAAATAAACCTGCTGGAGGGCGCCTGGAGTACCAGTTTAAGATGATGCAACACCCTCCCTGCGAAATTGTAGCGCAAGCGGCTCGATAACGCAAACCAGTACGGTTCTCGCTTTTGAATGCTTAACTTTCATGGGCTTATTTCTCTTTGTGTTGTTCGGCTAACAGCTATAGAGGCTTGTACATCGCAGGGAGGACAGGGTCTGACCTTTGCCCTTTTGGCACTGCTCATGATGTGGCCCAGATCCTCCATGTCGATCACTGAACCAGACTTCGTCCCAGCTTGCGGTCCAGACTCCTCCTCGTCACTGCTGGACTCGACCAGGTCCGTCTGAAACAAGGAAGAAGAGACGAGAGAGTTAAAAATGAAAAAGGTTCAAAATTACAACAATTTGATCCTGGAATACCGCATTTACCTGTCAGCAGTGACTGTTTACGACTTAGTCGGCGTTTCTGCTGTACACTGAATGTGCTACCATGTGATGTGGCAACACAGCAATAGCAAAAGCTGCTCACAGTAATATCAAAAGCAGGTCACACAAACCACTCTCTTTCCAAGGTTTGTCGTTACCCGGAATGTGCCCAGAGGAACACCTGTACATGCGAACTGAGCATTTATTCATCCCACATGGGAGTAAATGCGGATGTGGTACAGCAGGTGGATACATCAGGATGATGCTCCCCTTGAATCAGACCTCAGCTACTCTTAGTTTCAGTTGAGCGGCACGGCGGACGGATAGAGGAAACAGTCTTGGCTGGAGCTGACTCCGAGGAGCCCGTTGCTGCCATGACAACCGGTCATCTGCGTGTGCACACCGTGGTGCATATGGAAGCTGTTATCAGCAGGCTAAAGAAACCAGGAGGCGCCGCTGCCCTCGGGGGAAGAAGAGTCTCGCCTGAAGGACAACTTTGACATGTGGACAGGGGGAGGTGGGGATCAAAGAGAGTTTGCCATCTGGGGACAACCGCCTCTGACTGTCGTGTGAAATGAGTTATTCCAGTGAAAGAGGAAAAAACGATCCATTCTCATGAATTCCTGATAAGATTGGAAATGGCACTGCAGAAGTGCAGCGTCCAAGATGGCCGACTTCAGCGTCCCATCAAGACTGACGATGTGCAACCGTCACCATTTTGTTGTCTCATGTTTGTTAACACCATGGCTTTTGTCTTGTGTTTGATTGCTATTGAGCAGCCACTTAAACCGAGTTGAGCTCATCCTAATCTTACACAACACAAAATGTGCGCGCACACACACACACACACAAATTGTTTCGCTCGCAGTTCACTCTTCACGCCTCTCTAGTGAAATACATTTTTTTCTGTTACCTCAGAGCTGTTGTTCTCCTCTTCCTCCTCCTCCTCCTCTTCCTGCCCATCACTCCTCTGGCTCTTACAGGAGCCTCCGGTCTTATAGTTCCCGCTGCAGCTCTTCTTCTCGCCCTCAACCAGAGCCTGGAGGCGGCTCAGGAACTTGACCTTCCAGGCCACAAAGTCAGCCTGAACGCTGCCGTTACGACTCTTCACCACATTACAGTCGCCCTCTCCTCTGGTCATGACTCGCACGGCGCTCAGCATCCAGAGCCATTTGTCCACGTTGGTACCCACCTGGTTGGCCACAAAGGGAAGTAGGTTAGATGGAGTGTAAAGACCTGGAATATACTTCCAACCTTGGAGCGGTGGATATTGTTGGAGCAACTGATCGAAGCAGAGAATATTTTGATAATAAAACTGTTGTGAAGAGCAGTTCTGACCGTATTATAGTGGCCGACGTAGACAGAGTTGCCGAGGCCGAACACTGCGTAGCGGAGGCCTTTGAGGTATGTCTTCCCGTATCGGAAGTCGGTGGAGGCCTCTTGCAACCACTTGCAGAACCACTCTGCGTTCTCTGTGGGCTGTCCATCCGTGTAAGTCGCCAAGAGGAACACGCACACTGACTTGTTGGTGCACTGATCAGAGAAGTAACAGAAACGTTTTTGGAATCATAGGGGGTTTGACATTTTTTTAAATATTTGGAAACATTTTACTTTAAGCCTCTGGTGGCCATCAGTAACAACCACTTTTAAAATAAAATAAATGGGCTCCCCTAAAGATAAATCTATTTTAATATGTGTTGCATTAGTCATACTTTTACCAACCAAAGCTGTGGAACTACTTAGGAACAACTGAGCCGTCTTTATTTATTACAAAGCACTGCACAAACACATTGCTCCAGGAGACTTGCTGCCAATACGCACATTTTCAGATTTATTACTCACTGAAGTCAGCCTTCTTCCAGGCAAACATTTCTTGTGAAGGACAGCAGAAGATCAATCTGGATTAAATCTACATCATCGCCTTCAGGGTTAAGTCTACCTTTGCGTGTCTAGCGGAGTCTTAGCTGTCCAACGGACGGTGCCTTTGCGACTGATGGTCAAGGATCGGCTGTATCTAGAGAGCGACTAGTGCCTGTGGACATTTCTCCTGCACAGCTTTTCAATTGCTGAAAAATACAACAGGGCCCTTCTGAATAAAATAGTAGCTTCCTCCACTGCTGCGTTGAGCAGCCTGAGAATAGTTATTAATCTCTCAGCGCTTTACACGCTGCCTCTGGGCCATGAAAATGAATTAAAAAACAATACAGCGATGAATACATCAATCTTTCTTCAGTTAAGTAGGATTAATTTATCTGCTCTCTGTGCCGAGCGTGTGTGAGGAATCAAATCAGTGCGGGAAAAAACAGATTCACAGTTGAGCGGGAACTTTCCAGAGGCTGAGGCTGTTTGTTGTTGAGCTTTCAGTGAAACGCACACAGTGGGATTTATTTCACTTTTCTGGTCTTACTTTTGAGAGATCATCGCACCGGAGCAACTCCTCAGTTAACAAATGCATTAATGAATCCCTTATCAGGTCACGTTTAGTGGTTTTATGTTGTCACTGCGGCTGCAACATCATTGTTGTGTCGCGCAATTATCATTAAAAAAAACCTTGGGTGACGCTCTGGAAATGTGACAATCATATGTAATTGGGAGAGAATCAGAGACTCTGAATAATAATTCTTTGCGGCCCGGTAACACCCGTTTTGTATTTTTCTTTATTTTTTGTAAATTATTTATTGTTCTGACAGCTCAGGTCCCTTCAAACAAAAATCGACATCCTTTTGTGCACTTTATCAAAAAAAGCTTATATATTTGGCAGAAGCACACATGTTTATGTTTTTTGTGTAAGTTCATTTTTTGTTTAATAATTACTAACTTTTTGTTCACTTTCTGAGGCATTTTTGCACTGTGAATTTGCACTACGAGTCCAGTTTCTGAATAAAGGGATGTAAATGAATGGTTTTTGGTTTCATATTCGTTTAAAATAATCAACAAATGAATGCATTATCAAAATAATCGTCAGGCGTCTCTAGGCGGTGGATCTTTCTTTATTTAACTAAATAAGAACAAAGCATCTTGTCTTTAGACCGAGGCTTACCTCGTCGGCAAGCTGGTCGTCTGGATCGTAGTCTTTGATGTCGATCACCTCTGCTGGTACACCAGACTTCTTCACCTCTTCCGACAGCTCTACAGCAAACCCCTGCACAAATAAAAAGTCTCACTCAAAGCTGTCACCTATAAATATATTACACCTCTACAGCCAAGAATGAAATCTTGTTATTGTGAAAAAATAGTATGCTGAGATTTTGTACTTGCATGTGATTATTTTATGACATTTTGCACTATAATATTCTGTCTGCTATTCTTTAGCGGAAACAACAGTGAGGTAGAATATCATAACCACTGTCGATCTTAATTATGTCGTTCCTGTCTACATGTTACCAAAATGAGCCGGGGAGAATGTTTTCCGAAAACAGTGTCTGGTAATACCTTTGCTGTTCCGGTTTGCGAGCCATAGAAGATTTTAACTGCAGACACGTTAGAAGCAGTGTCTGCAAAGCTGTCGTTGCTTTTCACAGCTTTGGAATCTTTCGAGAAGTGTTTCTGCAAAAGCATACGGACGAAGAAATGATTAACAACTTCAGGATAATGAGTGACAGCCGGTCATAAAATGATATACGTCCAAAAAAGTATGAGCAGTGCCTCCAATACTTCCACTGAGAAGCAGCAGCCAGTGACATGGGGGTTAGAAGAGTTCAGACAAATCAGCACTTTAGAACAGGAAAGTGTGTCCACCATCACATATACCTGAAGCAGAGGGAGCAGTAAGTGACAACTCACCTTCTTCTGAGCCACCTTCAGCGAGAACCAGACCCCAAAGACGAGTGCGGCAGCTGAATACAAGTACAGCCTGTTGTGCCACAGCGACTTTAGATAGCTCTCACTGGGACTGAGGGCATTCTGTGAGACTGGAGGGAGAATTATATTGGTTGCGTCTTCACTTTAAAATTGTATGAATAGTAGGCCTAACTGTTTGCTAACTGGACTACGTACACAAATGCACAGCAGCAGTTGACGCTAATACTATGGCAGCGACCTTAAGTCACCCAGATAAAAGGCGGGTGACTAGCAATGTGTGCTAGCTAGCAATGTTACTAACAATGGCTAAAAGATGACGCCAAGTTACTTTAGTGTTTGGTTAACATGTGAAATGAGCTCACCTTTGGTGTCCGCGGCAGACATGCGATTTATGCAGAGCGTAATATACACAAAGAAGCTCAGCATAGCTGCAAATAGTGTATGAAAACCCACAGTCCTCCTGCAGCTGATGTTGTGTGCAACCTGTCCCTGGCGAACGAGCATGCTGGGAAGTGTAGTTCGCTATGTGGTTGATAGCATCCTATGAGTGTCGTGGCAAAAAACAATCGATTTCTCGTCACAAAGCACGTGGCAAACAGAGACTGGAACTTGTTTTATCTGATAATAAAGAAGCGTCATGCAGTTATGACGTATTATTGGTCTTACCACGGACGTTAGCGTCTTACTGGTTCCCTCTGGTATTGGGTGTTATTGTTGAAAAAACCAAGATTTGTTTGTTCATGATTCTTGATTTTTTCCTTGACAAAGGTATTTCACTGCACTGCTATAATTCGGGAAGCGATAACGAACTCGCAGGAAGTTAGTGTTAAGGAACTACACCATGGTCACATGACAACGTTAATATTTCAATAAGAGCGGACGACTTGTGATGACGTTTGTAGTCTCACTCGAGGAAGTTTTTACCAATCGTGTTTTGAAGATTTGTAAAAGCTTTACAAGACGTGTATGTGCTGGCGTATTTATATATTAAAACTTAACTTTGAAGTCCCTTAACCTTCTGATATTTAAGGTATCTAACGTTAAACTAAACAAATTAAAACCCGTTGACTTCAATACGAGGGAACAGGAAATGCATAAACTTCCTGGTTTTAGAACTCATTCTCGATGCACTACAGTAGTCATGGTAGTATTTCTTTTTAAATAAAATGATAATAAGAAACAAAATTATTTTAAAAAACGAAGAAATAAAACCGGAACTGTGTTACGATGTCCATGTTTCCCTGCGGACACTTCTTGATAGCGCACCCCTGGTGCATTAACAACGCAGTTATCTGAGAGCATATTTTTTTCTTGTCAACAGCAGCATTGTGACAGAGCACTCTGTCCTAACAAACACAATTATGTCTATATTTACGCCAACAAACCAAATACGACTGACAAATGTGGCGGTGGTGAGGATGAAGAAGGGAGGGAAGCGGTTTGAAATCGCCTGCTACAAGAATAAAGTTGTGAACTGGAGAGCGGGAGCGTGAGTAACATTCAATGTCAACAGCTGCAATGTTTTATTTATTATTTAACCAAATAACAACGAAATGTGTCGCCAATATTCTCTCAAAGTCAACAGACATTTGCTGTCTCCCTCTGTAAGAGGCAACGTAATGGCCATCGATGCTACAGTATCGATCCCTCAATGTATGTTTTCTTGCAGAGAGAAAGACCTGGACGAGGTCCTGCAGACTCAGTCAGTCTTCGTTAACGTGTCCAAAGGCCAGGTGGCTAAGAAGGAGGATTTGACCAAGTCGTTTGGGACAGATGATCTGACAGAAATCTGTAAACAGGTAGTAAATATGTACCTGTCCACATCTTACCCTCAAAGGCCTCGGCTGTATTCACCCTCACTTCCTGGCCCTTTTAAAAAAAATTCCCCTTGAACAGATCCTGGCGAAAGGAGAACTCCAAGTGTCGGACAAGGAAAGACATTCTCAGCTGGAGACGATGTTCAGGGACATTGCAACTATTGTGGCTGAGAAGTGTGTCAACCCTGAGACCAAGAGGCCGTATACAGTCAGTCTCATTGAGGGGGCGATGAAGGAAATCCACTACTCCGTTAAGGCCAACAAGAGCACAAAACAGCAGGTGAGGGGACGCATATTATCTGTCACATAGCTTGTGATTGTAGGCATACGCTGAATGTATTTGAACTGCATTTGTTTAATTGTGTAGACCTGAAACAAATGATCCTAATTCAAGAAGTAAGTTTGTGAATGTATGTTTCCCGCAGAAATAACGCTTCTTGACATTGCAAAGAATTAATTTGCTGTGACTGCTCCCATTGGCTTCCCCTGAAGCTAATGCCCTTGAATTCTACAACAATAGAAGAATGTATCTTTTGTCCTACCTGGAGTGTGATTTTTCTTGTCACTTTTGCGTGACTACTGACAAATGTGGTTCCCTTTCGAGGCTCTGGAGGTGATCCGGCAGCTGAAGGAGTCCATGGGGATCCAGAGGGCCCACATGAGGCTGCGGTTGGTGCTGCCAGCCAAAGAGGCCAAGCGGCTGAAGGAGAAACTAAAGCCACTCCTGCAGGTTGTGGAGAGTGAGGATTTTGATGAGCAGCTGGAAATGGTGAGGAGGAGGGGGGAGTGGAGAATAATGTCAAAATACGCACTTTTATCTTCTCTGCCTTCTGTTTTGTTACATTGAGATTCTGTATTTCTAGCCCATGCCACCTTTTTATCCTCATCCTCAGGTGTGTCTGGTGGATCCTGGCTGCTTCAGGGAGATCGATGAGCTGATCCGCAGTGAGACCAGAGGCAGAGGTTCTCTGGAGGTTGTCAGTCTGAAGGATGTGGAAGAGGGGGAGGAGAAATTTTAGAAACCACTACCAGTCCCGACTCTGTACCTTATCCCAACTAACTAAAAGCAAACTCTAAAAGTCTATATTGTTTTTGAGATTCTGTTCCTGAGTCTCTCTCTCTCTATGATTAAATGATTTGTTTAACTTAATGAAAACCTTTGCCAGATTTGCATGCTGGGTGGAATGTATTTTCTAAAGTTAGTTTGAGCATTTATAACTAAACGCGCAGGTCAGTCAACTGTTCTGGTTTGCATTCACCAACTTCTTTTTTTACTTTTTTTTATTTCCGTACCATCAACAAAACTTTTCAGACTGTGTGCCACATGCCAAAACCCCCAGTTGTATGGATAATTATCTCAACTTGATAACTTATAGTTTGTCAAAATGAATAAGCTTGCTATGGAGAAAATAAATATGTTATGACATTTCTGTTGCTGTGTAAACATCTTTCAAATGTATAGTTGACATTACATGTCATTTAGATGACTCATTTATCCAAAGCGACTTACATTGCATTTTAACCCATGGCTTACATTTTACCTGGGAAGCGATTAGTCGTTGGGTGTCTTGCTCAGGAACACTTTGACATGGCACATGGAGCAGCCTGGATTCCAACCACATACCTTACTACTACCAGCACATCACACTGCTCCATGCACCACCATCGTTAGTAGGTGATCAAATGAAAAGAGTTTGCAGCACCCCATGTGTGCTGTAAAGGATATGAAATTATAACTACTTCGTAATGTGCAGATCTCTGCCAGGTGTATCTCCTCCTCCCCTCGGTCAAGATGACAATAACGGATTCCTACATCTGGCATCAGGCTCAACTTGGGTGGATCATTGTATATTTGGTATAGTATTATCACCATATTCAAAACAATACTATTCTATGGATTTCTGTTTTTGGCCTAGGAACGTTTTAGGTTATGGTTGGTGATTCCTTCCCTATTTGGTGTCACAGTACAGTCAAGTAAGTTTGGAAAACAAAATGAACTGCAGCCAGGAAGGGTGCTTTTGCATAGTAATAAAGAACTAAAACCATATGTTAGATTAGCTGTGGACAGACATGCACACCCACTTGATTCCTACAGATGTATCATTGCAGAGGGGATGGTATACAATGTTCAGAAAAGAATAAAATACAATAGTGCAAATAATCAGTAACTTTTATTACAAATAAATGCAAAATTCCCCCCTAACAGTTTTCACAACATTACATCATATACCGGGATTTTAAAACAGTAAAAGAGGGTCCTCTGCCGTTGTCCTCTACAATTCTTCAGGGGAATTTAAAGAAGAAAGCAAAAAAGATATCAGCTTTTCCACATATTGCACTTTCCCGATTTTTGCATTAAATTATTGCAGGCACAATATCCTCAGATTCCCATACTTTCCTGAACCTTGTTTGTGTGTTTTATATTGCAATTTTGCATTTATTCTTTTATTTTATTAATGTAATTCTGAAAAGCCCATTATTGTACATCCATAATTAGTTTATAAATGCATCAACCCTCTCAATGTACTTCCCATGATGTCCTCTTCCTTATTTGTTGACATTTCCAATTAACTTGCTAACGTATGTTTTAAAATCAATGCTAACCATATTACACCAAGTGCTCTGTGTTAAAACGACTTAAAAATCAGTCACCCTTGCAATGCAATTTGCCCCACGATGTCTTTTAGTGCACAATAACTCCCCTCAAAACAAATATGGTAATTGGATTTAAGACTAATGTAAACTTAATTAAGAAAACCTTTCAGAATGATCAGTTTTAGAAACAATAATGTCAGTGAGTAAAGCAAACAGACAAGAATATCGTTCTACAGGGATACTGAAAAGAGAGTAAACTTCTACTTTTTAAAGGCTCAGTTAGATCAGTGCATCATTACTTCACTGGGGAATCCAGAAATATTGATTGCGCCTATTGATCTCCCCTTCAAATCACTCACACCCATTTAAAACGCCCCCCTCAGAGGGGCTCGGCTCTGCGCTCATACTGGCTCTGAGTGAACGCGGTCCTGTTGATCCGACTCAGCGGGTGGCTGGCCTCCTCCTCCCGGTTCTGCGCGTCGTCCCCCGGCCGCTCGGCCGGCCTCTCCCCGGTGGGGCATCTGGTGGCGAGAATCGCCCCTCCGACCACCATCAGGGCGAAGGAGACCCAGCCGAGGTACAGCGCGGGTCCCCAGGCCCTCCTCAGCGGCACGGCGCCCTCCAGCGGCTGCCCGGTGTGATGGCACGTCCAGGCTGTGGGAACAAGCAGCAAGAGCCCGGACAAAACAAAGAGGGCGCCCGCAAACACTTTGACCTGGCGGCGCGCGGGGAACCACACGGCCCCCGCCGCCCCGATCGCCACGGCGAACCCCCCGGCCCCGATGGCGGCCATGATGAGGCCCCTCCACGCCCTAAAGCTCCCCGAGAGAGTCATGAGGGACCGGTAGAAGGAGCAGTGCAGGCTGCCGTCGTGGGCCAGGTCCCAGTGATCCCATTCCAGCCACACTCCGTCCCAGTAGGCCGGCAGCGTGGCCGTGGTGTTGTCCACGGTGCCGCTCACCGTCCACAGCGCCAGGCAGCGGGTGAGGATGGCACACAGCCACCCGACGAGGGCCACACCGAGCGCGGCGAGATCCAGCTGCCACTCCATGATTCCCGACCTGCCCCCCTCCTCCTCTTCCTCCTCCTCCTCCTCCTCCTCCTCCAGCAGCCTGCGGCGGGGTGCAGGGATCGGGGAGTGTCGTTCTTTTAAAAAACGTGTTTGTGCTGGCGTGAGGCAGAGGCTGTTTTGAATGCCTGTTCATTGTGTGTGTGTGTGTGTGTGTGGGCATGGCCTTGGGTGGAGGTGGGGAATCCCTCTGTTTTATCTGCCATGGTTTCAAAACAATCCCTTTCTCCACGTTTCTACGGCACAACGGCTCCACTGTGCTGGGTCATGTATCTGAAAGGGACCCTGTTTAAAGAACTCTTACAGAGATTGGGATGCTCTGATGCTGCTTGGTGGAGAAACGTTGATGGAAAATCACTTAAAATAAATGATTTCAGGACAAATGGAAGGTGTGGAATGGAAGCAGGGGGCGAATCCACTGGTTGCAAAAACAAGTCAGATTGTATAGAAGTCCACGAGAACATAAATCTACTTCTCCCTTGATTTATCCTCAGTAAAAATTGTATACACAAGCTTCTCAAACTGTAGTTTTTTAAAATAATACCTCAAACCATGGTGGTTCACAAAATCAAGGCTACCTGTTGATTCCCAGATGCAAATCACAAGCATGCACATTTTAAACATAGCAAATGTTGTAACTCCACGTTTGGCTGTATTTGTGTACCAATCAACTTTAGCTTTATGAAATGAACTGGAAAGGCCTACCCCATAAAGACTGAAATACCCAGGTAAATCCACATTATGATTTTTGTTTCCCAGACTGCAAATGTAAATAAGCAATCAGGAGACTCTCAAAGTCTTAAACTGAAGGTTTATTGAAGATTGAATTCATGGAGAAGGGAGACACAGCAATACAAGTAAAAAAAATATATGCTGAAAATTTCTTTTTTTCTTCAGTTTTTTTTCCAATGTGTGCAGGAACTACAGCAAGAGGAAGTACCAAATATGATCCTTTCCCTTCCAACTTATACACGCGTACAGCTGCAGGTCACGAGGTTCTCCAGGTGTGTGAGTGTGTGCGTGCGTATGATGTAGACATTGCACTCTGTCTCCCGTTACGTCCCTCGTTGCAGCCTCCATGAAGAGAGACAGCAGAGCTACCAACAGTTTCTATACTGTGGGCCTCTTAGGAAGGTCAAGACCTGGTCTTCACAGCGTTCTAATCCACGTGTCTCACCCTGAAGGAAAAGACAACATAACAGAATGAATTTCATATACCTTCAAAGTCCTTTTATATGTTTATGAAATATATATATATATATATATATATGTTTTTTCATCATATAACAGCCTTCATTACATTTCTCCTTCAGCGGCGACTGGTTGGTCCTGGCCCTCACACGTAGTTCTTGATGGCGTAGCTGCTGCGCGTGGGTGTCCGGGCCGCCGTGTATCCGCCGGAGGGGAACGGGCAGCTGGTGCACAGGATGACCCCCCCGCAGAAGAGCAGGCCGCACGCCACGAAGCCAATGTATATGGCAGCCCCGAGCTCCCTCTTCAGCACCTCGGGGACATGCGGGTCGTAGAAGTCCCTGATGACGGAGCTGGCCGTCCAGGAGACGGCGACCACGGTGACGAGGGCCGCCAGGCAGAAGGTGGCCCCAGAGCCCAGAACCAGCCGCGCCTTGAGCCCCGGGTGGTCCAGGCAGTTAGTACAGCGCCCCCCCAAGATGAAGACGAGGAAGCCCAAGCAGCCCAGCACCAGGCCGATGCAGATGAGGCCGCGGGCGGCCTGCAGGTCCGGCGACAGGTCCATTAGCGCGTCGTAGAGCTTGCACTGCATCTGACCGGTGTACTCACTGACACATGTCATCCACAGACCTTCCCAGAACACCTGCATGACCACCAGGTGGGTGCCGATGAACGCCGTCACCTTCCACATGGGCAGGGCGCAGATGAGGATGGTCCCGGCAACGCCGATCATGGACAGGCTGATGCCCAGCTCCTGCACAGCCATGGGACAGGAGCCTCTCACACCCTGTGGGGGGGGGGTATTATATAGTTAATACCGCTCAAATGATCATGTTTGGCTTTTCATTTCAACGCACAACGAGGAATTGTGTCGACCAAGGAAGAAGTGTCTTTGTGCAGGTAAGCTGAGGTCTTTGATATAAGATGATGACAGAAACTGCCCATGTACTTTTCCGTAAATGTCAGGTTGTCCCCTGTAATTGAAGTCACTGGATAAATATGTGGGGATTTTTTACAGCCATGGAGGCAAAAGGCCACAAGGGTGCAGTATGTCACAATGGAATGGAATGGGATCAGGTCCCGCTTTCATCAAATGTGTTTGTTTTTATTTGAAAATATGTATCTCAAAATCCAAAGTTGAAAAGAACTCAGTGAAAAGCAAAATAAAAGATAAGAATGACCTGTAAATGAAGGGTAATCTCTTGCAGAATAGTTACCAAAGTTACAATATTACATAAAAGCATTTTGGAATATTCAATATTTTAGACAAAGGAAAAAATAATAATTTGAAATGTTTTTAAGAAGTGCCGGTAATGTCCAAGAAATAACTTCATCAGTTTATTCTGTGCATTTACTGTATCCCTCATTTTTTTGAATAGGGGTTTTATCGGGGTCTGAAATTTGTATTGTGTATTTAATGGGCTGCTAAAAGTGGTAAAAAGTATTTCACTGACCCCATACAAGAGTGGGATAAATGTGTGACGTCCAGATCTAAGCCAAACTACTGTAATGTAACATTAACACCTGAGAGGTTGTGAACAACATTTCACTTCTCAAAATTTTAAGAATTCTCCTGTGACTGTCAATTTTAGCCTCCCATCAGGCTGAATGTGAACTTACAAAAAACAACAACACCTCAAAATAAAGCCATCTTTCGAAAACCCATTTAAACCAGGTATTTTAGATAGTCAAGACAAAAAGGTAACCCTATTAACAGTTTTAATTCATTTGAATGACTTTGATCTACATGTCATTTGTTTATTTGATTATTCATCCATTACTTTAATCCGCGTAGTAGAAGTTATTCAGCAAACAATGACGTTTGAAAGCAGGCCGTGCTTTACCAAATGCATCGGCTAACATGAATGCATGACTCAACATCTTTGTTTCCTGCCCAGTGATCTCTGATAAGTACCCGTCAAACAGGTTCTCTGCTTTAAAACAACCACAGGTGCTTCACCTTTTTTCCCCGAGGTAGATAAACAGGAAGGGTGAGGCAAACAAAACATAGAGCGTTAAGTCATTTATTTTGAAAAATAAGAGTTACTAAAATCAAAAAGAGTTGCAAAGTGACATGATCATTTTTGTTCCAACTGAAACCAACTACTTTCCCAAAGTTGTAAAACCGAGAGTTTCTATGGTTTGAACTACCACCGTATACGTACACATACATACATGTGAGAAAAGTGCATATTTCCATGTTGTCTGTGCGTGTGACTTTCCTTCACAGCAACTGATTAAACGCTTATTTTACCCTCATGACAGACTTCCACTGTACCCTTTAAAAATGTCAGATATACGTCTTGTTTGGCAAAAAAGTTCCAACTTTGCCGTTTTCTCCAGACCTGTCAAGGAGGTACTTCACAGAGGTGCTTTTATCCTCCTTTGGGGGGCAGGTGGCACACAGGAGCGCTCCTCCCAAGACCAGCAGCGTCCCGGCCCCCCATCCGATGTACAGAGAGGCCCCGATCTCTCTCTTCTGAGAGTCCAACAGCGCAGGGTTGTAGAAGTCTCTTATGATAATGCTGGCGGTCCACGAAACGGCGATGAGGCAGAGGAGCCCACTGATGATCAAGAACACGCCCGCTGCCACCGAGGCCCTCGCCTTGGCCCTCTGATCTGGAATGAAGTTGGTGCACTTCCCGCCGGCGAACGCTATGAAGATCCCCGCGATGCCCATTACGATGGAAACCACCACCAGGGCCCGGGCCCCCTGCAGGTCGGGGCCCAGAGCCAGCATGGAGTCGTAAACCTTGCACTGCATCTGGCCCGTGCTCTGGTACACGCAGGCCATCCAGATGCCCTCCCATATGATCTGAGCGGTCACAATGTTGCTGCCGATGAAGGCACTGACCCGCCACATGGGGGCGCCGCAGATGATGATCACCCCGATCCAGCCCAGCAGCGCCATGGTGCACCCCGCTATCTGCAACCCCATGGAAGCCATCGTCTTCCCTCTCTGAGTGAGTCTCTCAGAGAATATTTGGAGCCGACCGGGTGCCTATGATCAACTGTGGCAGAATTAAAATTAACTGAGGGAGGCGTGAAAGCCAAGCTAAGGCACATAGCGGAGGTTCTGCCAGAAAATACCAGCCGCGCAGGATTCTTTGTGTGATGGGACAAGAAAGGTTGGGGCTACACTTATTCTCCAGGGATGGGGATCGTGTTGCATATTGTTTGTTGATGTTCTCAACAAGGAAAAGGACAGTTGTGGCAGATAACTCACTCACTTGTAAATGTACGCAGATTGAATGTGGAAAAAGGGGGGAGTGTTTGAGTAGTAGCATTGACTTGACTTGAGGGTTCAATGACAGGAAGTCTGAGATGGTCAAGACAAACAGGGACCCGGGACGAGGGTCTGAAGTCGAAATGAATCTCTCCTGGTTTTGACTGAAAGTCCATACTTATTCTCAGAGGAAATTTGTCAAACCAAAATAATAATGGGGAAAAGTCAAGAGGTTTGACCCTCTGTCTCTGTTCATTTAGCTCTACGTTAGCAGGCAAAGTATTTTTGATTCTCTTTCTGTTGACATATTTCGTAACATCTTTGTGTTGGTGACGTAAGTTGCTTTCAATTAGTTTCACTAATAACCGTAGATTCTTTTGCTTTGAACCTCAGATTTATAAAAATGATAAACATCTTGCAATCATCTGAATTGTTTCTGAAAATACATCCTCAGCTTACTTGCTATTATCTTTCCAATATATTTGGAAATAAAAAAATGTTCCATTACTGCTTTGTTACACAGTGATGTGTTGTTCCATTGTTGTCTGTGTCATCAGTGAGCTTTGCAACCGGTCATCAATCCATAACCGGCTCGGTAAGATTTTTCTTTCAGAGGACAGAGGGCAAGTCAGGAATGTGAAACGCAAAAAAAACAGGGTGTGTTCATAACAAAGACACACCTTGTGATTGGAGCAGTATTGGGCCATCAGGGCCAGCTAAGCCTTCTCTGTTGGCCTAAGCAGAATTACTAAGTTACAGCTGTATATTTTATAAATACACCACAATAATTATTATTATTTTTCCCATTAGTGTATTTTCAGCTCCTCTCTTCCTCTGTTGCTCTACTTCCAGCCAGAAGCTTGTCTTTAAAGAGAGCTTTTATCCAACCAGATTCAGCCCCTTTTTCTCTATATAAGAGAGGCCTTAGGTCCTCTAGGTGGACTTTGCACCATAAAGAATATGGGCACAATATTGTTGATTGTCTTCAGTGTGCAGTGTATTCTTTAGTTGGGCGTATTCTTTAATGTGTCAGTAGCCCTTAGGTAGCCTCATAAGTACGTCTGCATTAACATACAGGGCACCAGTAAAGTGTGATGTGATTGGTCAGTGGGCCAGCGTGACTTTTGTCAACCAGAAAGCTTGCTGGCAGAAATTAGTATTTAGATTTCCAGTTGAACTTGGTCTGTAAATAGCATTTTATATGTAAACTGCTTTTGTGTTTTTACATCTGCAATAGCATGTCAATTTGTCTATCCTGTTTTTTTATTATATTGTTTATACCGCTCAAATAACATTTCAATGGCCCATGTTCTTAAGTGTGCAGTGTTTCATTGTCGCAGTTTTTATGGATTGTTTTGTAATGATTTGTTGTGAATAAATATGACTGGTTCTTGTCTGTTAATTAAGCAGCATCCTGTCATGCGCCTATTTGTATATCTGCAGTTAGCGTATTTGAAGGAGTTGAGCTACATGTAAGGTTTTTTTCACTTTAAATGTTGAACTTTTTTTGTGAAGGTTTACACAAACAAACCAATAACCTGTAATGGTCGCGTCATAATGAGGTTTCTAGGTCATTCAACTGTAGCAATACGCCACAACTGAGAGGTATGTGTAACGTAATGCTGTTTCCTGGATGTCGTTTCCTGGATGTCACACAATGACACTTTTTAAAAACATTTTTACACGAATCCTTCAATTCACCTGATGAAATATTGATGAAGACCATTTTCGTAGCCTTGTGGTTCCCCTTCTGGTTAACGCCGTTAGCTCTGTCAGCGCTGTTGCTGCTGTTTGACTGTTAGCCACTAGCCGGCCGTTTAGCCTCCGCTGTGGTACGCACACCTGAGGTGAGGGGACCGTCGTTATGGCCACAATACGCACCTATACATTCGGACATTGTTTAGGCAATGATTGTGGTAATAATTGTTTAAAGGAACCAACGAAGAACGAGAAACACAACCGTCAGTGACACGTGTTTAAGTACTCACTGCAGAAAGCTTTGTCACATCTACATATTCTTTTGTACCTTTTTAAAAGACAATATTATTTGAACCGTTGTTCATTTTATGCATACTTATTACTTATTAACACATGCTTCTTTTAATAAAGTAAAATGTGGAATTATTTTCAATTTGAAGGCTTTTTTTCTTCAGTTTCAAAACAATCTGATAGAAAAAAAGAACAAAGCACAAATATTGTATAATATAGAGGAACGTAATTCATACCACGCTAGTCTTCACCAAATCTGGGTGGACAAACCCAGGTAAGACTTTGTAACGTTTCTGATATTCAGTATAGTATAGTCCCTAATGAATGAACATATATTTTCATGTTTGAATAATATTTGAAAAAAAAAACAATTGTTTTGATTTGAAGATGCTGTGAAATAATTCAAACAGTATACTATGCATTTGCCAACGCACTTGCAAGTGACTGAGAAAGCTTTTTGAGGCCTTTTCTTGGGATTTGTTGACAATAGTAAAAATGTACAAAAACTGCAACCTCATCCTTCTCAAAGATCCTAGTCCCAATGGGCTCCTTCATCATTTGTTTAGGCTTTTCTTTAATGCTAATCAAAGCAAATGCTTTCTACTTCAGAATGTTAAAATGCTGGTGCAGTTGACTCCTAATCTGTGTTATAACTAACACAATGCAGCCAAGTTGTGACTGCCACTTGTAAAACTGGTTGAACTAGTTGAACGTCTGCTTGAAGACTTTGACACACCTTTGAATGTTTTTGAACAAACTGTTCTTGCTCTTTCCTGCTCTGCATTGGTGACCTCTTTAATCCATGAGGATTTTATTTCCTGTTAACTGTATATTTTGCAAATAAAGGTCGCAAAAACAGAATTTAAAGTTGCTCAAGACCATCAACCTAGGACCAAAATTGTAAACGTAAACAGCAAGGAACTGGTCAGATTCTAAACAAATAGACAGAGAAAAAAGTGTCACTTAGTAAATGTTTTATTAAATATAAACAGTTAGTAGATTTTACAGACCAAAGATATGTGTATCATATTTTATATATAAATCCATAATATATATCAAGAGACACAGTACAAGCTTCCGCCTATCATAGTTCTCATTTACCATTAACATTGTTTTAGCACAGCTTTAATTTTCATTTACAAAGAAGAAGGTTTGATACAAGCGTTATAAATAACAGCTCTCCAATTCAGTCCAGTCAGCATGCTGCTGGGAGAGTTTTCTCTGCATCGTTTTTGTATTGAGTTTCTTGTTCAGCCAGAAACACTTTCTCACAACAAGAAACCACAATCTCTCCAAAAATCGGTTCTCCCTCGCTCAAAACAGAGACAGCGTATGCTGTCAGAAATTCACAACGATGGACGATTACTCATTAAAAAAAAACATAATTCGAAGTATTTTTCAAGAGAACTGTCCTCTCAGACATATTCTCGGCTGGTGGCTGTGGACCTGGCGGGGGCGTACTTGACTGGGTACTCGGGGCTTTCTTTGCGTGGACAGGAGCTGCAGAGGAGGGCCCCACCCAGCAGTAGAACGCCGGCCGTGCCCCAGCCGATGTAGAGAGCGGCCCCAAGCTCCCTCCTTTGGGTGTCGGTCAGGATGGGGTTGTAGAAATCCCTGATGATGGTGTTGGCCGACCAGCAGACGGGGATGAGCATAAGAACGCCGGCGCAAATGAAGATGATACCAGAGGCGATGGCCACCTTGGCTTTGGAGTCTTCGTTGCTCACAAAGTTGGTGCACTTGCCTCCGATGACTCCCATGATGACGGCGAAAGCGGCGACGATGATGGAGATGACCACAAGGGCCCTGGCCGCCTGGAGGTCCTGGGGCAGAGCCAGCAGGGAGTCGTAGATCTTACACTGCATCTGTCCCGTGCTCTGCGTCACACAGTTCATCCACAAGCCCTCCCAGATGACCTGCGCCGTCACAATGTTGGCTCCGATGAAGGCCGTGACCTTCCACATGGGCAGGGCGCACACAATGATGGTCCCCAGGAAGCCAATGATGCCCAGGGCAAAGCCCAGCATCTGTCGTCCCATTGACACCATGATGAGGTCTGGTTGGAGTCACTCCAAACGGTGGCAGAAGAGTAGAAGTTGTTGGTAGCAGGTAAGCTCAGCTCGGGTTTTGAAGTCGAATGAAGGCGGCTGGGTGTTTGGCTCGGTTATAAAGACGCTTTTTGTTGAGGTGGAGTCAGAATGCGTGTCGTCAGTCCCTCTTGACCAGAAACTAAAGTGCTGACTGGCCCGACCAGATTCTTGTGGTGATCTGTCAACTAACAGGGAGTAGTTTCGATGAGATCAGCTTCAACTTTGAGTGAGTATGTAAATGAAGGCCGTAAAGAGGCACGGAGATGTTAATTGGTCCAGTCACTTTAAAAGAAGCCCCAACGTGGGAGGGAGTATCACCAGGATGTCTGATGTCATCGGAAGAAGCCTCCATTTATGGTTTCATCTCTGCGTAATCATCACCATATATTACATACTTTTGCAGTGAATTATTTGTTGGTTTATTTTCAATTCGAATAAGCACACACAGGTTGACCAATAAGACTCTCATTTTTGTATTTTGTCATTATTTTCGTAATGGTCTTTCCTTTTGTTTTCTTTGTGTCACGTGCGGCTGCCTGGTGCAGGTAGGCAGGGAGGACTCAGACGCAGAGTTTCCAGGACAACTAAAAACTAAAATCAAGCTGGAAAAGAGCCCAAACCGTGACACTTTGTGTATTTGCACGATGCATGAGCTCTTTACAGTTTGCAAAACAAATGACAGTGATCAAATATATATATATGTTTTTTATATTGTGTTTATTTAAAAAAAATGTAATACATTTTTTAAATTACATTTATCTATTTACAGAGGGAAATGTATGTTTTAATAACATATATTTCCCGCCTCTCGCTCTCACAGAGAAGTAAGAGAAACCAAGCATTATAAGGTGTCATAGAACATATTTGACAATGACTCCACAAACATATGTGAATATACAACAAATATTTTATTGAAAATCTTGCATTGCAAAGATTTGCAAAGATGCATTTACAGACAACCAACATCACAAACCATCACTATTTACAAAATCTGCAGTATAGTACAAGAAAATAAATAAATGGACAGTAACTTCCTGGAAACATTAAAAAGCAATACAACTCTTGTGTACACAACCATGTCTCTTTGACATCAAGACTTCGTAAAGATCTACTTTTAGAGAACAGAATCAATCCAAAACAAACAAATAAATCATGACAAATTGATATAATCCCAAAATCTACAGGACTTGCTTGAGGGGATTCATTCAAAAAATGCATTGGAATATTTACCGTCTTCTAAAATTAAAATGGTTCATTTCATGTTATTCTACTTTCAAATGGCACAAAAATTAGCTGAAATCTCAGCATCTATCCTCCATCTGTCCAGTTTGGCTTTAGAGGTATTGTCTAGCAGGGTATCCGTTTGGTGCTGCATATGGTTTGCTAGGCAGGTATGTCCCAGTACCTGTGTACGGTTGGCTGGATGCAGCCGCATATACGGGTCCATACACTGGCTGGTTTCCCCCTGGGCCCCCGTATGGGTACATTGGTGCTGGCGCATACCCTGGGTATCGATACACGTCCTTTTGAGGAGGGCAGGACGTGGTCAAGATGATCCCGCCGATAAGAAGAAGCGCACCAGCGGCCCAGCCGATGTAGATGGCGGCTCCGAGTTCCCTCTTTTGTGACCCAATGGTCAAGGGGTTCTGGAAGTCCGTGATGGTGATGGCTGCAGACCAGCTGACGGGGATCACGACTAGCAGGGCGGACACCATTATGAGACAGCCGCCTATGATAACTACCTTGGCCTTTGAGGAATCCTTTTTTAGGGAGCTGGTGCACTTGGCACCGATGAAGGTGATCGAGAAGCCGATGAAGCCGAAGATGAGGGAGATGATGACCAGGGCTCGGGAGGCTTGCAAGTCCCTGGCCAGACTCTGAAGAGACTCGTTCAGGTTGCACTGCATCTGCCCGGTGCTCTGCATCACACAGTTCATCCATAGGCCGTCCCAAATGACTTGGCCCGTGACAATGTTGGCTCCTACGAAAGAGGTCACTCTCCACATGGGGATCCCAGTGGTCACCGCCACCCCAATAAAGCCTATGAAGCTTATGACCTGACCCGTCACCTCCTTGCCAATCCTTCCCATGGTAAACAGGCTTCTGTCGCTGCAGGAGAGAAGAGAGTCTCAGCACACGGCTCTGGTCTTCTTTCGGAGTGACTCAGCTCTGTCACTTGTTTGTCCGAGAAGCGCAGAGGAGGAGGGCTGTGTTGTTGTCAAGTGAGTTCTTCTGGCCAAACAAGATTCCGTTTCCTGGAGCTAGAGGAGTGCCACCCCTTTTTTTTTAACAATGGAAATGCGGTCTTATATGCACATCCTGCTTTGAGCATATGTCTATTGGATAGAAGGTCCAATAAAGTTGGAAGGTGGAAACGTCAGGAGAGAATATTGAGGCCCCGATTAGATATATCATGTAGTTATCCTTTCCAGATAACTACTTGTTTGAACGTTTTTTTCTTCACAGTCCATCAAATATGTCTATAACCTCACCCGTCCTCATATATCCAACATCACCCATCGTGGACATGCTCTCACATCAGAGCACATTCTTTGGGTAGTATTACGTTTGCAAACAGCAGTTTCCTTTACAACATCTTAGTAAAGAATATTAGTAAAGCTGCTGCCTGCAGAGCCATAAGAAAACTGTGCGTCGCTCTGAAACGTCTTTTAAACATTTTTGTTCCCTGGACACAGTGAGAGCCATTAAAGAGGAGTTCCACAGGATGCACCTGAATAAAATACATTATAGGTTCAATACCATTGTACCAGTTTTTACCAGCGATATTATTCTTATGATTAAATATGAGCATGGGTGTGTATTTCAAGCCTGTGTGTAGTGCATTGTAACAAACAGTGTAAAGAATGTAATTTTCTCACTGGGAATTAGCATAATGTATGTATTATGATTTGTTTGTAAATCAAATATTAACTGACAACACTACATTGGAACTTATGTGTTGACCGAAGCCGTTTCTGTCTTTTGCTGCAGTTACTTTGTTTCTAATCACGGTTCATACTCGCCGTACGCTTGCATTAACATTTCCAGCTCAATAGTGGTGACGTATGCTGACCGATTGTTTGTTGTTCTTGCCATAGCAAATCGCAGTATCATGGCGCCATTAATGCTGGCATTATACTGTGGTGGTGAACGCGCCTCCTACTTTAAACGGACCCCTGTAGTTATTACTTTTGATTCGGTGGAGATCGCCCCCCAGAAAAGGCAGCAAACAGCTTCCGTTTAGGGCAATGCTAGCTTTCGCAATCCATTGTAACATTATTGAGATAAAGTCTAGCCTTAAGGTCTTGAACCTGAACCTCACACCACTTTAAGGTGTGTTGTTTAAGAAGTTGCTTTATCCTCTGTCACTCTTTCTCCAGTGGAACTAAATCTCAGCAGTAAACAGTCATCATCCAGTTAGTATAGTTTATTTAGATCCACAGAATATTACAAGATTTACAAACACAGGCTGTGGGAAAATGAAAACAGAAAAAAAAAAATGTAATAATCACTATTAACGTTTTTAGTTAATAGTGACATTACTGTCTTTTTGAGAGAGATGCTTACTGCCATATTGTCTAGTTGTTACCATCAAAACAAAAATAAAGATAAGTCTTTACACAATTTGGTTAAAATATTTACAAAGACTAATTATAATCATTTAAAATCAGAGTTTCTTACCCAGCCACAATACAACCTGGTTTTCATTTTTTTTTAAGACTCTTTCCTTTTGAAATGTCTGAGGCGGGAACAAAAGCCAGTATCCTGATTGGTGTCGGATGGACTGTTTTCACAGCAAACAGTTTCTCTCCTTGTAGCAGGAGAAGTCAACATTAAAGATCCGATCCATCGAGGGGTGACAGTAAAAATGTCTGCATTTTGTCTTTGTTAGAAAGGTCACACGCTAACAGCAACCACAGTTTCGCATTCAGCACGTGGCAACTCAAGCTCTATTTACATTGCGGGTAAATATATATTTTTTAAATAATTAAATAATTTCTCACATTTCCTGTGGCCGTAGGTAGTAGGAAGCGCTGAACCTCTTACACGTACTCTCTTGATGTGGAGACCGACTTCACGGGTCTGAATCTGGGCGCGTACGGGCGTTCCTCGTATTTGGGCGGGCAGTTCCAACACATCAGCCCCCCTCCCACGAGCAGCAGCACGGCAGCCGCCCAGCCGATGTACAGCGCCGCCCCCAGCTCGTAACGCTGGGACGCGATCAGCAGCGGGTTGTAGAAGTTGCTGACGATGGCGTTGGCGGACCAGGACACCGGAATAAGACACAGCAGGCCCGACACGATGAACAAGACGCCGGCCAGGATGCAGGCCTTTGCCTTGGCTCGCTCCTCCTCGATGCAGTTGGTGCACTTGCCGCCGGCGATCGACAAGATCACCCCGAAGACGCCCGTCATGATGGAGATGATGACCATGGCGCGGGCGGCCTGCAGGTCCTGGGGCAGCGCCAGCATAGAGTCGTACACCTTGCACTGCATCTGGCCTGTGCTCTGCACCACGCAGTCCATCCATATGCCCTGCCAGATGGTCTGCGCCGTGATGATGTTGGCCCCGATGAAAGCGGTGACCTTCCACATGGGCAGGGCGCACACCACGATGACCATGAACCAGCCAACTATGGCCAACGATATGCCAATGATCTGAATCCCCTGAGAAACCATTTTGCCGGGCTTCGTTTCTGCTCATTAAAAATCCAAGAAGAGAGTCAGCGTGGGACAATGTGAGCTTGTATTTATAGGGTCGCTGTCTGAGAAAAGGAGGATACAGGCATGAGGGAATGTGATAACACAGTCCTCAGCTTCAGTTGGCTGAGAGAAGTTTACACACAAACAGAGGCGATGACCTTAAGTAGCGCTGACCTCCCTGAATCCAAAGCGTCAAGGTCAGATAACCGAAAAATGTCCTCATCCATAGAATGTTTATTTTGTAAAAGATCAAGACTAAGTATAACGTTTGGCTATATCACACAGAATTTAGGAAAACTATATATATATATAGTATATATACCCAACACAAGCATGAGAAAAACTGGATACAACTTCTGTGTTGTGGATTCATGTTTCAGGTCTCAGTCTTACTTAAAAAAGAAACATTTTGTTCTATTTTAAAGAATTTTGCAGGTGACAGAAGTAGAGTTCCTGTGTGCAGTGTTTGACTGACTGATAATGAACGACAAATTAGACAAGTTTCCAGTAAAGAAAAAAGTCAACTGTATTTCAAAATTCATGAGAACAGTTAAAAAAAATCGGAGCTGATTGATGTATAATACAAGTTTGGGGAATTAAAGTGTATTTTGTTGACTTTTGTTGATCAGTCTGTTGTTATAATGTGTTAATAAAGTTGAGTTGTTGTTTATTTTGTGTATTTACACTCCCGAAACATAAAAAGGTAGAGATTTTATTTTACATCAAATATTTATGATTTATTTTAGGGACAAATTAATGTAGAATATATATATATATATATATATATATATATGACCTTTTTGTAAGTCACAAAAACCTTTTTTTAAAAACTTTTTTTGCATTTTGATTAAGCTGAAGGAAATGTTAAAATCTAAAATAACACAATAAACCAAGGACTAACTCTCATTGATAAAAAACATCTTTATTTACAGTTTCAGACAGTCATAGACATAGAATACACATTTTGAGAATGAAATGATATGTAAAAGTGATGGCACTTATAAGACCAATGTTGAAGTGCTGTAAGTCAACATGAAAGCATCAAACTAAACATTGAGCACAGTAAAATCACTGTGAAATTAAAAGGCAAAATAAATCAATTTCATGGACCACAAAGCATTCGACTCAAGTCTTTTCTTTTCTCCAGTCTCTTTCGGCTCTTACTCCTTCAGACAAAGTCCTTGGGCGCGTTTGGACGGACACCGGCGTACTTAACGGTGTAGTTGTCCTTGGGAGGGCAGTTGCCGCAGAGGAGTCCACCACCCAGGATGAGGAGGCCTGAGGCCCCCCAGCCGATGAAGAGTGCAGCTCCGAGCTCCATCTTCTGAGATCCCTGCAGCAGTGGGTTGTAGAAGTCTCTAACAATGGTGTTTGCCGTCCAGCACACGGGGATGAGGCAGAGAACCCCAGCGAGGATGAAGATCACGCCGGACACCACGCCAATTTTGGCTTTTGCCACCTCGTCCTCCACACAGTTGGTGCACTTGCCCCCTGCGAGGGCGAAGAGGATGCCTATGATGCCGAGCAGGATGGAGATGATGACGAGGGCGCGGGCGGCCTGGAGGTCCGAGGAGAGGGCCAGCATGGAGTCGTAGACCTTGCACTGCATCTGGCCCGTGCTCTGCACCACGCAGGTCATCCAGATGCCCTCCCAGGTTGTTTGAGCGGTGACGATGTTCTGGCCGATGAATGCGGTCACCTTCCACATGGGGAGGGCGCAGACGACGATTGCCCCGATCCAGCCGATGATGCATAGGGCGGTGCCCATCATCTGAAAGCCGGCAGACACCATCTCTTCTTGCTAAGTCGTCCCAAACGAAAGTACCAAAAATCAAAAGAAAGGAAAGGTCCTCAAGAGTTTCTGGAAGTCTTGCTGGTGAGATCCCAAGAGTGAATGTCTAAGCGCAGGTGGAGCAGGTCTTTTATATGTTTGTGTCGGGAGGTTCTTCACACACAAACGCACTTTGTCACATGCAGCTGTGACGTAAAGACCACTTCCCCCTCTGACACAGGCATGTGTCGGCATGTCAGTATTTGTCTCACTTGGCTAATCCATGCAGGTGGAACAGTCAGTGACTCACACAATTGAGATATTTTCAGCAAAAAAAAACCATCATCAGCCATGTCATCAGTCACCCACACAAAGAAGCCGTCTAGTAATGTACTGTCGTAATAGTGACTGTAAATACTATTTTTACATATGAAGAGGTTTGTACTTTGAAGTTCAAGGTAGTTCCTACATGTTTTCCTAAATGTCCAAAGCTCCAAAAGAGCAGGTGTTTTCATTTCAGACCATCTTAAATTTTAAGATTTTTCATCAAACATTTGAGCCTCTTATGTCAATAAACTTGTGTCAGTAAAGTCGTTTGGGACAAAAAGGTGGAATACACAAACAACCTAAGTCGCCCAAACGCACCGACTGAAAATTACAAAAGGTCAAATGTATGCAACAGCATATAACTATTAGTATCTTATATGTCTTAGTCATATGATTAAATAGTTTGTACACAGGATTTAATAAGATACACATGACTGGATTTTATTGCAGCTATTATATTAACCCTTAATGCCACGGAAACCTTTGTCCATAATAAATACAATACTTTGATGAACTATGAACTCAATCAGTTCCTAATGAATCAGTCTTACAACCCAATAACTACAATTTTGAAATCCAACTCTTCCACTTGTCTCCTGGATCCGATTCCAACTAAGCTGCTTAAGGAAGTTTTTCCGTTAATTAGCACATCCCTACTGGATATTATGAATCTGTCTTTGTTGACAGGACATGTACCACAGTCCTTCAAGGTAGCTGTAATTAAACCTCTTCTGAAGAAACCTACCCTAGCTCCAGAGGTGTTGGCTAACTACAGACCCATCTCTAATCTTCCCTTCCTCGCTAAGATCCTGGAGAAATCTGTCGCGAATCAATTATGTGACTTTCTACAAAACAATGCTTTGTTCGAGGATTTCCAGTCAGGATTTCGAATGCATCACAGCACAGAAACGGCACTGGTGAAAATTACAAATGATCTTCTACTTGCATCGGACCAAGGACTTGTATCTTTTCTTGTATTGCTGGACCTCAGTGCTGCATTTGACACCATCGATCACCGTATCCTGCTGCAGAGACTGGAACACTTGATTGGCATCAAAGGAACTGCACTCAGCTGGTTTAAATCTTATTTATCGGATCGATCCCAGTTTGTGTTTGTGAACGGTGAATCATCGAGGACCACGAATGTTGGTCACGGAGTCCCACAAGGTTCTGTGCTTGGACCGATTCTATTTACCCTGTACATGCTTCCTTTGGGCGACGTTATCAGAAAACACCGCATAAACTTCCATTGTTATGCAGACGATACTCAACTGTATCTATCGATCAAGCCAGAAGACACCAACCAACTTGTTAGACTTCAGGACTGTCTTGGAGACATCAAAACCTGGATGACCTGCAACTTCCTGATGTTAAACTCGGAAAAAACGGAAGTTATCATGATAGGCCCAGAGCGCCTTCGAAGTCAGCTGTCACGTGATACAGTCTCTATGGATGGAATTGCTCTGGTATCCAACAGCACCGTCAGAAATCTTGGAGTTCTCTTCGACCAGGATATGTCCTTCAACTCTCATATAAAGAAGACTTCAAGGACTGCCTTTTTTCATCTACGGAATATATCAAAAATCAGGAACTTCCTGTCTCAAAGTGATGCAGAAAAACTAGTTCATGCATTTGTTACTTCTAGACTGGATTACTGTAATTCTTTGTTATCAGGCTGCTCTTGTAAATCGCTTAAACCTCTCCAGCTGATTCAGAATGCTGCAGCACGTGTATTAACAAGAACTAAGAAATGGGATCATATAACTCCTGTATTAACTTCTCTGCACTGGCTTCCTGTTAAATCAAGAATAGAATTTAAGGTACTTCTCCTCACCTACAAGGCACTTGCTGGTGAGGCACCGTCTTATCTTAAAGAGCTTGTTACACCGTATTGTCCTACAAGGCATCTACGCTCCATAGATGCTGGGCTACTTGTGGTTCCTAGAGTTTTAAAAAGTAGGATGGGGGCCAGAGCCTTCAGTTATCAAGCTCCTCTTTTGTGGAACCAGCTTCCACTTTCAGTCCGGGGGGCAGACTCGGTCAGTTCATTTAAGATAAAGCTTAAAACGTTCCTCTTTGATATTGCTTATAGTTAGGGCTGGCTCAGGTTAGCCTGGACCAGCCCTTAGTTAAGCTGCTCTAGGCTTAGACTGCCGGGGGACTTCTTAGGACACACCGAGCCCCTCTCTCACTCTCACTCTCTCCTCCCACAATCATCCATGCTTTATTAATGTACATCACTAATTAAGCTTCTTTCCGGGAGTTTTTTGTGCTTTCTCGCCTAGCAGGTCTCCGTGGATCATAGTTTCGTGCGGACCCCGGTTCTGACTCCTGGCTCATGGCTCTGCTGACACCTGCTACTGCCATCATCATTACTTTAAATATGATTCATATTACTGTCATCAAAAACCAACATCTTTCTGCTCTCCCTCCCCACAGAAGCCTCTGTGGATGGTGGTTCGATCTGATGGAGGTTGTCCCTGCAGTGGTCCTGCCGTACACCTCTTCTGCTACTTGCAATTACTTGTATCATTTCAGTTAGAGAAATTGAATGTATTGTACATCTTTTACATTGTTGATTCTGTACACATGACATCCATTGCAGTCTGTCCATCCCGGGAGAGGGATCCCTCCTCTGACGTTCTCCCTAAGGTTTCTTCCCTTTTTTCCCCATTGAAGGGTTTTTTTCATATTTTGGGGAGTTTTTCCTGTGCCGATGTGAGGGTTTCGGGACAGAGGATGTTGCATGTGTACAGACTGTAAAGCCCTCTGAGGCAAATTTGTAATTTGCGATTTTGGGCTATACAAAATAAAATGAATTGAATTGAATTGAATTGAATTGAATAACACGTTGAATGTACAAATGCATGAGAATTAAGTGAAAGTTAGATCCTACACTAATTTAAACAGGCTCAGTGACTCACAAAACTACTTTTGTAATGAGTATAAAAAAAAACAATATTAATTATAATATTATCCATTGAGAAGGAAAACAAACAATTATAAGCATGAGCAGTCGGTGAAAAAACAAAAGAATAAAGCTGACCTTGCAGTGAAGTCGGTCCTCAAGGGTTGATAGCCTTCTCCGTTTGGTGCGCTCCGCAGGGCCGGTGTCCCACTGGATTTATTGACAGGTCGTCACGGCAGGGAGAGGATATCAGGAGGGAGATGTTCGGGCGAAATGGCAGACCCTACGCCAAATGGTTCCTGCTGACACACTTGCAAAAAGAGGGAAGGCTGAGAGGGACAAAGAGAGGTAGAGAGAGAGAGAGAGAGAGAGAGAATCAGATTGTTTCAGAAATGAATGGAGGCAGTGTTTAAGGGCCAAAATATCTGTTAGGACTATAATGCCTCTATTTTATCCGAGGTAGGATCATTAAAGCTACTCTGGGCCTGGCTATGGAGATTGGGTTCCACACACAAGAAGGACGGGAGGAATTTCCTATATTACCGATCTGAGGAGAGATGGTTTCAGCGTGAGATTAGTCTCATGTCTTTGAAACATTCGCATATCGTCAACATGCAGCAACCTCAACACACCTAAAGCACCGGATGAGCCCAGGAATTAAATACATTGCATATCAGGCTGATTGTAAAATAAAAGCCATGCCAAATCCTGATGCTCATGCAAAATTGAGTTATTGAAAGTTAGGGGCATGAATAATGCATTTTGGCATGTAATATTTGAGGACATTTAGTTAGACATCAGCTAAATGACATCATCACTTTTGGCAGTTGATTGCATTATAACCCATGCATTACATTTTGCCTGGGGAGCAATTAGGGGTATGGTGTCTTTCTCAGGGCACATGAGACAGCCGGGATTTGAGCCGTCGACCTTGCGTCTCCCAGCGCACTACAGTACTCCATGCGCCACCATTGCCCCCAGTATTGCATATATTCGAGGAAACTTCGCAACGTGCAAAGCCTTGGGAAAACGCCACAGGGAGCCGAAGTGACAAGTGTCAGCAGGTTGATGGAGGCAGATCCAGACAAGACAGGTAACGGCTGGCTTTGGCGCTCACTAAGGTGACCAACCCTTCAGTCAAAACTGGCTGGGTCAGTTGAAACAAAAAATGAACTGCCATAGATCTACCGTATGTGTGTCTATGTGAGAGTGCCAATGTGTGGAAGTCATATAATGTGAGACTAGTATGAGCAAAACATAATGAAAAAAAACACCACATGGATGCTGTGCAAGCAAGGATAGACTGTGGGTTTGTAGTCTAAACCTTTGGTTCCTCATTTGACCATAGATCCTTTTTTTTCAACTGCGCTGTTCTACAGTCTATGAGGCCAACGTTAATGCAAAATGTGGGGAAGTGTCTATTAAAAATGAGAAGACGCTTTTAAACAGAGAAGCGTTGTTTGTGGTGGCTCTTATGTGAAACTAGACATTCCCTTGTATTTGATGTTAGGTGTTGACAGAATAATCCAGAATCTTGGGGTCTCAGCAGGCATCTTAAAGCTTTTGCAGTCAGAGAACCAATAGACTAGTTTATTGTAGCGATTGGAGAACTAAAAAATGATATCAAACCAATACCAAAAGATGAACATGAACAAGAATGATGTTGGTGGGTATATGTCTATACCCACCAACATCTAAGAGTTGATACATCAACAACACGATCCTGTATATACACACTCTACAACATCAGGAGAATCCGACCCCTTCTCATTCAGAAGGCGGCGCAGGTACTGATTCAGGCTCTTGTCATCTCCCGCCTTGACTACTGTAACTCTCTCCTGGCAGGTCTCCCCGCTACCCCCATTTGACCACTGCAGCTTATCCAGAATGCAGCAGCTCGACTGGTCTTCAACCTTCCGAAATACTCCCACACCACATCTCCGTTCTCTTCACTGGTTACCAGTGGCTGCCCGCATCCAGTTGAAAACATTGGTACTCACGTACCATGCTGTGAATGGATCGGGTCCAGTTTACATCCAGGACATGGTGAAACCCTACATCCCAACCCACACACTCTGCTCTGCATCTGCCAAGCTGCTTGTTCCTCCATCACTGAGAGAAAAAATGTTGACATGTAATGTAAAGATGTGGTTTCACAGTTTTCACAGTATTTGAATCTTATTGTATGTGTGAGAGGTTTTAAAAGTATTTTGATGATTTATCAAAGCGAGCCCCGAGGCCATTGTTGTCCAGGTACTCGTCACAGTTTCACTGGGTAACTGAAGCATGTGAGTGCGGCTGTGGGATCCTCAGTGACTCATGCGTCTCATGTCTGGGCATGGCATGTGATGTGATCGCTAACAGGAACCTGAAGAGACGAAAGAGACATTGATGGAGAAGTTCCCGACTGTGAAAATACCACAAGGAAAAGTCCTGAATTCAAAAGCCTTTTTAAATGTCGTTGATCATTGATCAGTAAAATGTTCCCTGGCAGTGTTGTACTATTGTATATGATGTTTGTGTATTAATATTGCTGCTGGATTATTGTGTGTGATGCCTTTTAGTGTTGTAGATGTTTTAAACTCTGCTTATCTTGTTGGTTAATTAAAGCTACAGCAATGCATATCCTGTAAGATTTAGATTATAATAACATACTGCAAAACTTTTAAAAGTTGACTTTGCTTGAAAGTAAGCTAGTATTCCCAACAACAGTTTACCACAAATACAACATTCAACACCAACTCATCTGTAGATATACCTGTATTGAACTGTAATCTGTAAAGCTACTGAAACTGTCAGTTTGCATATAATGTAAAGTAAACATACATTCTGCTTCACGTAGGACTCATTCTGCTGCAGACAATGTTTGTTATAGGGAGGAAATATAAATGTAACATAGGTGAGTAAAAGGTGAGTAAAAGCGCAAGGCGGGAGCTGGTGTGAAACTCGGTCATGTGCTACACATTTCAGGGAGGGACTGAAGGTTTGTATTTTGGCCTGAGGAACCGTTCCATTTTGATTTCTAGTATGTTAAGTTAGAGACCAGGATCAAGGCGTTTTTAGCTTTATAATTAACAGAACACAGGATACACTTTTGTTTCCATACTTGTTTATTAATTAACCCTCAAATACATGTTCTTTCAGGTGTGGTCATACCTCGTGTGAACTGAAATGAGTTAATGATGAAACACAGCATTCAACAAGAGCAAAGTGCTATCCTGCACATGGAGAGAATTTGTCTAAAAGAATAACCGGGTAGTAGTCAGTATGAAGGAAAGTTCGATGTGAGGCAAAAAAACACCCAAAGGAGATAGCAGAGCCTCAGAGAAACCGGTTGGACTCGCTACCGTTCCCACGACAGGTGACTGTTCAGCAGGTTGCTTTCAGCGAGTGACTACATGTATTTTTCCAAGTAGAGGCACCTGCAGAGACAACAACAAATGCAGAACTCCCTAAATAATGACAATGTTTGGTGCAGATAAAAAGTAGCATTTTTTTCAGAGATAATATTTTTGTAGAATTACTCCACCAATGAGTTACATCCAGCAAACAACACAAGCGTGTATAAGATAATAGAATGTGAGAATCAGTGGAATGTCTCTAAATGTCAGACTCAGTGAACTCATACTGTACAAATGACGAATGTATTACAACGTTGCAGCAGTTAGTTAATCCAAAAAGTCAACACACTGTTCCTGAACATTGGAAGGATTTAATGTTATTTTTTTAAACATGACCTCCATATGCAAATCAAGAAACCTCATACTAGGCTTCAAATGTCTAATCTTACGGGCAAGGGAAACGATAATTGCAAAAGGCGGGACCAGACCAAATTAAAATCAGTCTCTCTGCGTCAGATTGAGGGAGGAATTGTTTTGAAAAAATAAGTGAGGGTATTTTTGAACCTGCGTTGAGCAGGTAAAAACGTGTCTACTCAACTGATACTGCATGAATATGTAAAAAGGGAGCAGTGTCTCACCCTCCACGAGGGACTTCCTGAATGCATCATGTCAGCGAGTGGCGAATCAAGTTCCATCAGGTTTTATCTCGACACGGTTGTTAGAAATTCCAAGAGACGCAAACATTTAATACTTGGAAATACATTGAACACTCCGTGCACAGACAAAGCCGCAAATTGAAACTGGATGGTGATCACTCCCTTTAACCAGAAACATATTATTGAAGGGCATTTTCTACAAAAACCAAAAACATCATTGACACATCACAGAGAGAATGCAACAGTGGCTCCCTCTGTCTGTTAAAAACATGCACTTTCTGTATAATGTCACCTGAAATGGTTGTGTGAAGCCTCCAAAGTCCATGAACGAATCATTTGCATTTTCCCTCCCTGCTATCATTTGAACAGACGTTTTGACCCACCTCCTTTATTTCAGGATTTCTATAAAACCATTTTCTTTGTTTTATCTGTTTTAGTCATCAAAGGGGGGTAATGGATATGCACATTAGTGGCTTACTGAACACAAAGTCTGACTTTTATTCCAAAGGGGACTTCAAGTCTTTAAAGTCCAACTGAAATGGAAGTCACATTGTTTCCAGTTTCCGAAATTTGCTGTTCCCTCAGTGAAACTCAATACTTGGGCGGTGTACAGTTACAATAGACTGCGTAAAAGAAATATACTTAATCATCGTGACGTCACCCTCTAGTGTATCAGACCAATGGAGCAGAAGTGACCATATTAGGAATGAGTGACGTGAAGTCGCCGTATGCTTCTCTGGTAGCAGAAGCCACCTGTTAATCACAGAAAGCCTCCCCTTAAGCACACTCTACGGTCTATTTGGTCTAAATGGACAACAATTTGCATAAATCAACATCATGCTGTGTTGAAGACTTGATGACAGTACAGCGCTCCAGACAACTGTCGCTCCGCACACACATGCTGCCTTTTTTTTGTTGCATCCTATTGTTAATTAAAAAAACAATTTTGACCATGGAGGTGATGTGGAAAGGTCATAAAAAGGGCATTTTTCATTTTCTCTCAACTTTGAAACTAATGCTAAAATCGCATTCTATAAACTAATTGGAAATATTCAAAGCTGATAGAAGAAATCTGGACACATGTTCTTTGGTAAATGAATGTCAATGGGAGAATGGCAGGGTGGTTGAATGTTTGTGTGTGTGCGTGTGCATGTGAAGGGGGTTAAGCACAAGATACTCATGACCGCTGACCCCAGGTGACCTCTGTTGATTAAAGGAAAGCCTGTAATGACACAGACCTCAGAGGCCCCGTTGTCTGGTGAACAACAAGAGACTCTAGTAGTCCCACCTGTTGATTTAAGATTTGATTCAATTGGTAATCAGCCCATGTGACAATAAGGAGGAGCTACAGATTTAATAGTCAATAATTATTTAAACATCAAAGGAATTTACGGTTTGTAGGATTTACTCGCCCAGAAAGTTTGGTTTTAGCCTAAAACTTTTATCCTTTGCGGTTTCTCCAAAAATGACCATATAAGGAGGATTAAGTACACATATTGAGCCCTGGGTATGTATTTGTAGTTTGACATTTGCAATATTATGTCCCATAAAAAATCTGCTCATGTCCACTCTCAGGCTAATATTATCACTATTTAGTTTTTTAATATTTAACTAAGTATTCTCCATTTTAAATGACAACGCCTTAAACATACCCACTGACAATGAGGCTTGTTACCTCAAATCCAGAGTGGTTTTTTTCTTCCTGGTGGGATTAGGTATCACACCAGCCTAAAACAGGGCCTGTCATTGTTGCACTTTTTTTTTGATTCAGCAAAGTTCCTCAATGTTGTCACATGTCATGTACACATATACTAACATCCATAAGACATAAAATGAAATGGTGGTACAGGTATCTTTAAGTTATACAGTGTAATTAGAAATGAATGTCAACGGTAGATGTTAAAGACAATACTATCTTTAATATGTCATCCTTCACTGGCGTCAATAATCTCTACATGTACTTATTGTTAAAAAAACTTCTGTAAGAATACAATTAGTTTTCCCATGTGACAAAAATTCCAGATGAAACATCTGAAAGTATTCCCATTTGCAAGTGCAGTTTGAAGGTAAAAAAGAATGCCACCTTAAGCTGACTCCACCTTCAGTCGTCTAAGCTGTATAAGGAGAAGGTAGAATCCGTTGCTCCCTCTCTCTAAAAAAGTCTTATAGGACGTTGAGCCGAGAGATCCGATATCGCCTTCATCTGGGGAGGTTTGAGCTCACGGACACAGAGAGGCCTTCTATACCACAGAGGAAAAAGAGCCTTGTTCAGCTCCTTATTTCTCCTCAGCTCCGACAATGTACTCCGCAGGTTTGGAGATCCTCGGGATGATCCTGGCCGTGGCGGGCTGGCTGGGGGTGATGGTGGCCTGCGGCCTGCCCATGTGGCGCGTGGCAGCCTACATCGGTCAGAACATCGTCATCTCCCAGGTGATCTGGGAAGGCTTGTGGATGAACTGCTCGGTGCAGAGCACGGGTCAGATGCACTGCAGGGTGCATGACTCCATGCTGGGGCTGCCGGTGGACTTGCAAGCGGCCCGGGCCCTGGTCATCGTCTCCATGGTGCTGTGCGTCGTGGGTATCGGGCTGTCGGTGGCCGGGGCCAAGTGCACCAACTGCAGCCGTGACGTGAGCAGTAAGCCGCGGCTGGTGGTGACCGCCGGAGTGACCTTTGTGGTGGCTGGGCTGCTGCTGCTGGTGGCCGTGTCCTGGACTGCGCACGCCATCGTCCTGGGCTTCTACGACCCGCTCCTCCAGGAGACGGGGAAGAGGGAATTTGGGAACGCTCTGTACTTTGGCTGGGCTTCCTCCTGCCTGCTATTAGTTGGGGGAGCTCTCCTCTGCTGCTCGTGCCCACCCAGAGCGGTTGCAGGACCGAGCGGTAGCGGCTCGGCGCCCCCCCGGGTGGACTACTCGGCTGTCAAGATGCTGTCGGTGAACGGATACCCCAGAAGAGACTACGTATGAACACGCGAGTTGACAATGCAGATGAAGATGCGAAGAGTGGCGGTGGATGTTAATGCAGCATCGGGGGCTTGGACATTCAGTATGATGCATGTTTAATGGTGTGTTTATGTACTGGTGGGTATCTTATACTGCTTTCAAAACATTATTTCACGTGCAGGTTTTTACTTTCTTCCAATAAATATTGAGATTGTGTCTGATCTTAAATAAATACAAATGTCTATGCAATTTCCTCTGATTAAAGAAAGTTGTATTCAAGGTTTTAATCAAAAGAGAAAAACTTTTACAATGTGATTGTTGAGTCACATTATTACTTTAATATATAAATGTCCAAAAACATTTATATATTAAAGAAGATTGTTAAATTAATGTTAGTAACATTAGTGAATGAGTTCCTTCGTATGCACAAACATTGCCGGATGCCATCTGCAGAGCTCAGCAGAGTTTGACCGATACGTCAAAATTAGGTTTTGTATTTCAAAAAAGGGACAATGGGTGGCTTGTTTCAGAGAGGCACCTTATGCTTCCCTTCCATTGTAGCCCGTCCGCCATTAGCGAGAGCGAAACCGAGTCGGAGATAAAAGTCTCCTCCTCCTGGGGTATGTACCCTGGACTGTAACTGAGCCACAAAGACCCTATTGATCAGACGCCTTCCAACGGTTTACTTCGGAGCCCAGGTTGGATTCACTGTGACAAACATGCGTCGAAAGTCTCAAAGAGTCAACAGAAATGTTAATGAACTTAGAGATAAATTGACCAATGAAAAAATCAATGAAAAATACAAGCCTACGTGGCCTTTCCACACTAGTGAAGAATAGGCAATACACGGGAAACAAAAGAACAAGAAGAGAAAAATGTCATTATTTCTTGCCTCCTAAACTTAGCTTTGTCTTGAGCAATGAGGTTAATGATCTAAAAGGAGAGTCTTTTAAATATTCTTTAAAGTCACTGTGTGTCACTTCAGACCCTGCTGGCAGGATTGTGCTACTGAGTCCAGCTGTGCAGTTGCTTGCAACGACCCAGTCAGAGGTGAAGACAAGCTACAATGTCTCCCAGCATCTCCTCCCTCACAGGAGTTTCAACAAAAAAACACCACAAACACGCTATTGTTGCAACGGCACCGACATCAGCTTTCATAGTAAGACGCACCTCTAGACAAAGACGCTGAACTCCATTCAAAACGTTTTAAATAATCTCAGTAATTTGCGCATCATCATCATCAAACGCAAGCTGTGTTACAAAGCAAAGTGACACTTTAGACACCACATTGCACTCGTTAAAGAAGCAGCACATCTTCATTTCCATTCCCTTGCATTTTTGTAGGCTTTAAATAAATTAAAGGTGCAGTTTGGATTCAAAGGGAAACGAGGTGGTCCTGGTCAAACTACCAGGGGTCCATGTGTGCATGGGGGAGGGTTGTTGTCAGAGGCACTTAAATTGAGGTTGAATCCCATGATGCCCTGCGACCTTTCGGTCAAGGACACTGATAAGAGCCCGCCCTTGTGCCAACGCACACAGACGTTTGTCTGGTCCCGACTCTGGAATCATTTCTAGAAACACATGCATGTCCTGAGAGAAATACGTATGGCGTCCATTAAGGATTTTCCTGTGTGCCTTTTACATGCCGATGATGTATGTTTAGAGGGTAGTTGTCCTGTTTGTATTGCAGATCCTGCACTTGGGCTCCTTCATGAGCTTCCCATTATGACTAAAGAAAGCTGTAGGAAATATTTGTTTTTAGTATCACAGTGTAGTTCTCACTCCCAAACCTGTTACGCAATGTGTTATCATCCTGTGGTTTCGAGAGGAAAGTATTTTAAGATCAGTTTCGGGTCGAGAGGAATTATATCTTGAAACATATGAAATATTTTTATGTCTTCCCAATGCTCGCAATTAGATAAAACAAATCCGTTCTTATATTGAGTTGCTAAGTTATGAAGTTTACAGTGACTGGAAATATAAAGTTTTATGACCATTCGTCACTTTTGGCGCTCGCCAGACAGTTACAAGAACACTCTTTAGATAAGTTTCCAACGAACCTGATCTATTTAAAACCTCTATGTTTCACAACCCCTTTGTGTTCAAATCCCACACCAGTGAAAAGTATTCAATTCAGAAGGCTCCAGGCACTCATTTGTCAGAGAGGAGTACATTAAGTAAACCTCAATGCCTTCTCCTTTCAATCATTCATCCTCCGTTCTTTAGCGTGTCTGTTATTCTTTAACTACTCCACCTGAGATACAGGGCCTCTGTTTACTCTCCCCTCACCCAAATACGAGGGAGCGAGGGAAGTGAATGATTAAGCTGAGCCCTTTCACATCATCATACCGTTTTTTTGGACATTCAAACAAGGTGGGACAGAAGACGATTTGAACTCCCCTCTGGCCAATAACCAAGCGACCCCACCCCTCTCCGCGCTAAAGAAATCTACTGCTTATATGAGCAATCAGCAGTCCCGAGAATGCTCATTCAATCTACACCCCACCAGATTAAGAAGACCTCTGTGCATTTTTTCTCACACAGAGTTCAGACATGCCGTCAGTGGCACTTGAGATACTTGGAGTAACTCTGGCTGTACTGGGATGGTTCTTGGCCATTGTATCCTGCGCATTGCCCATGTGGAGAGTGTCGGCCTTCATCGGGGTCAACATCGTCACGGCGCAGACCACCTGGGAGGGCATCTGGATGAACTGCGTGGTGCAGAGCACGGGCCAGATGCAGTGCAAAATCCACGACTCCATGTTGGCTCTGAGCTCGGATCTCCAGGCCGCCCGCGCCCTCACCATCATCTCCATCTTGGTGGGCATGTTAGGGGCCCTGGTGGCAATGATGGGGGCCAAATGCACCAACTGTGTGGACGAAGAGTCGACCAAGGCTCGCGTGATGATCGCCGCCGGGGTGGCCTTTATCCTGGCGTCCTTGACCCAGCTGATTCCCGTGTCGTGGTCTGCCCATAGCATCATCGTGGAGTTTTACAGTCCGATCATACCTGAGGCCCATAAGAGGGAGATAGGTGCGGCCCTATACCTGGGCTGGGCTGCAGCAGCATTTCTGCTCATTGGTGGAGGCATCCTCTGCTCCAGTTGCCCGCCGCAACCTGAGATAAGGTACGGGCCCCCATCAAAGATGATGTACTCCCAACAAACTAGGTCGCTCGCCCCGAGCGTCTACAATAGGAGAGACTATGTCTGAGGTGGCACCTGCACTTTTCTCACACCCCAAGGGGTGGGGGGAAATACTGCTCAGAGAGAGCTGGAGAGGACAGTCATTGTTTTTATAACACGTATTTCTTCATCTTGAGATGGAGGAGTTGTAATGTTCACACCACCATACAGAACAGAGCCCACAACTAACTTGTTTTTCCTGCATTGAATATTTTGTGTGCGACACTGGGTCTGCTGGGAGCACCGATGCTGAACAACTCTATGTTGGTGCAGCAGTGCGCCCTGTGTTTTATACATGATCACAATGATTGTTTAATTTGTCAATCAATTCATGTGAAATGTTTTTGTATAAAATTATACTTTCATTAAAAAAATGATTTCTTTAGGCTGCTGGTTTTATTATTGTCGAAGTTGAGAGGGTGAAACATGGTATTTCAAAGTTTCAGGGAAACGTAAAAGATACATTTCCTCTCAAATGAAATATCAGTAAAGATATATTTCAATGTCTTGATTTTTTTTTCGTACTCCCAGGTGTGATGAGAAGTCAAGTTGAGAATCACTACCACGCAGTAATCATTGTGTCAAACATTTCAATGGGTCTTCAAGTGACTGTAGGTCGCACATTTGACTATACTGTTCATAACATAACTAACACACACAGAAATTGCAGCAACACATTCCAAAATAGATTATGTAAAATGTTTGATTTTCATGTCAACAGGTGCAAAGAAAAATCTGGTTCTGTGCACCCTGCATACCGAAACTTTAGGCTGACGGCTGGTAGTGGCTATCACAGCATCCACCTGGCTGTCTCCCGTATGTCTGTTAGCTTTGTGATAACAAGAACCTTAACTTTATCTGCTTCCCCACATTCAACTATCTGAGCTGCCCTCTCAGACAATAGACCTGTTTCATGTCAGAGGGGGAGAGACTGTCAACACTGGGGGGTTGGTAGGGGAATATCTAGGGAGACAGGCCCAACCCTGAAGAATTTCAAGGGCATTCTTCCGAGTCATTACGGCCCATCAAACAGAACACTGTCAGGTGAAAGCCGTTGTAACTCCAACCTAAAGGTGATCCTTAAACTGAAGGATCTGTAAGGTGTAAAGGGCTCAGTGTACATACAGCAGTTTTCTTTCTTGTTCCAATCAGGGAAGAACGTACGCGGCCCGCCAAGAGATGAACCACCGCCCCCAACTTTGTTTCCCGGAACGCTCAGATTATTCTGTGCTTCGGTCTGCGCTTAGTCTCCTTTCTTTTTCCCTTAGTGTGTGTGCAAGTTTAATTCAAGTTACTAATTCAATCCCCCTAATTACACGGGCGTTTGAGGCTGCCAAACGAAACGGAGGTTTCTGCTCAGCTCTCTGGGTCAGAGCTCAACATCTGTACTTACCTACCAACTTACTACCATCTGTTACAACTTTTTCGTAACTTTGTGTTGACACATTCTAAAATAAACTGAGAGCTAATAGCAAAATGTTTTTTGCTTCTAGAAGTGCTGGGGTTTTGGAGATTTCATTACACAAGTAAGGTATTCCTAATTTATCATCATCAGACCAACAAGATCTATTATAAGCAATTGATCTACTGGTTACTAAGGCCCTTGAATGCTCTGCTCCTTGACAAATTATAAAGGCTGTCCATGATTTCTGTGAGCATAATAAAAAGTTTCGGAATATAATTCTACTTTTATTTTTAATCAAACATTAGGCCTTATCCAACTATTTCTTTGCTCATAAAAACAAGAGTTTCGTGCCCTTTCAGCCGTGAAAGGCCTCTTTGTGGCCCATTGTGAAGCTGGCCATGTAAGCCGATAGCAGAATGTATCCAGGTCCTTCCTCCCCTTTTGGTGATGTCAGCTCCTTCAAGGACTCCTCCCCTCCACCCGATCTGCCTTATAAAGGATACTGGTGAAGCTGAGGCAACAGAAAATCACACACTCACAGAATATTACTTGGGTCTCCTTTTTACAGATTTATTTTCTACCATCTCCTCTCAGGTGTGACACAAACTCAGCTGCAGACAAGGAAGGTATTTCAGCATGTCTGTAGGATTAGAGTTGATAGGCATCTGCCTGTGCATTTTGGGATGGATTATTGCCATTTTGGCGTGCACCCTCCCCATGTGGAGGGTGACGGCCTTCATCGGCAGCAACATTGTGACCGCTCAGATCATCTGGGAGGGCCTATGGATGACCTGCGTGGTCCAGAGCACGGGCCAGATGCAGTGTAAGGTGTACGACTCCATGCTCGCCCTCTCCCAAGACCTCCAGGCCGCCCGCGCCCTCACCGTCATCTCCATCCTGCTCGCCATCCTCGCGGTGCTCATTGCCATCGCCGGGGCCAAGTGCACCAACTGCATTGACGACGAGGCGTCCAAGTCCAAGGTGATGATCATCTCGGGGGTGTTCTTCATCATTGCCGGAGTCATGCAGCTCATCCCCGTGTCCTGGTCGGCCAACACAATAATCAGGGACTTCTACAACCCGTTGCTTACCGACGCTCAGCGAAGGGAGCTGGGGGCCGCGCTTTACATCGGCTGGGCGGCGGCTGCCCTCCTGATTCTTGGCGGCGGACTGCTCTGCTGCTCATGCCCGCCACGCGAGACCAGGTACAATCCTTCGCGAATGGCCTACTCTGCCTCACGGTCTGCAGGTGGGCCAGGGTTGGAAAGGAAAGACTACGTATGAATGACGATCGGAGAGGAAAATAACTTGAGTCCCAAACCGGGTCTCCAAACTCAACTGAAGGTATACTGAGGAAGAGAGCTGAAGGGAACGAGGAGACCGCGTAAAGACGGATGTGCGTGATTTTGTCTTCGACGTTGGGTCGCTCTGTTTGGCTCTGGCTGTTTTTCAGAGACCGAAAATCCTAAAAAGGACTTTGGAGAGTAAATCTCCTTTAATTATGTTTCAAATGGGCAAAAAAAATGATGTTCTGTCTTTTTTAAAAGTCAACACGCTATATCTTACTGTCACAATCAAGACCAAATCATATATGCTTTTTATACAGTCATGGCCTCTTAATGTTTACCAGTGAATTTTTTTTTTTACAAAAATTGCCATGACTGCTTTATGAGTCACATTCATAGAAAGCCAGTGCTGTTAAGGGAACGTAGGAATTGGATGTGTTAAATGATACGAGTCATCAAAGGGTTTGGGTGTGGTGTGTAAATACTGCAATATGTGTGTCATTATTCCCCTGAAACTGTCAAGGCAAGTGATGCATGTATTCAATGCAGTTCTTAATGTATTGTGGGGTTGGTGGTGGGGGTGAGGACTTTGAGTGTCTTAAAATAGGGACAGAGGGAGAACCAAACCAGTAACAATCTTTGTGTGCGATAAACGACTGCAGTAAATATATATGACAAGATTTTTTTTTTTAATAAACATGACCGCTTTTTTTAAACACTGCATATATGTTTCATTTCAAACAAATGAATTAAAACTTCTGAAGATCGAACACGTTCTCTTAGCAGAGTTAAACTGGAGACAATACAAAATGACGGCATGCGTTCCATCCAGGAGCCTTCGTAAGAGCACCGACATTCGATCCCAGGAGGCTCCATTACCCACCACTGGCAACTTAACCACACACGCTCTCAACAATTAGCCACAGGATCAGTTAACGGTCAGAGGTGGGAAGTGGGAGTGCGCAGCAAAGGAGGCATTTCAGACAGGCATGATTTATTTGTTTTCCTCACAGACTTCTTTAATCATTGGTGGTTCTTTCCAACAAGCTTTGAAATACTAATACAATTATTCATTTGTGGGAGCGGCCCCGTGTGACCACCAACTTCTCCTTTTGGCCACTGAAACAGGTGTACTTGTTAAATTAGAAATACACAATGTATCTTTTGATTGAGGCCCATGGAAGACTCCAACCTCCCTTTAATCTTCCACCACCACCTGTGTTATTTTTACGTAAGGATGAGATGCATCAGCGCAGATCACAGTTCTCTAGACTATATTTCATCAAACCAGCCAGAGTTTGCGTTATAGACATGAGTGAAGTCTTTCAGCAGTCCAGCTACAAAAATACATGCAACCATGCCTGACAAAAGAAGCTAATGAAAAATGAATGCCCATCTTGAAGTTAATATAGAAGCGATACCTTGGCGGTATATCACATAACTTTCCAACTGTTGTCTCTTACTCCCATATCAATGTCGCCTCTAACAAAAGGACAAGAAACGGCTTGACATCTGGTCATGGTGACGGTAAGTACTGATCAGCTCATTTGAAATTCTAATGATTATTTGAGAAGATTATATTCATATTTTTCAAATGAGAAAATGCCACAGTGAGCCAAGTGACAAGTGTCAATGGAGGCAGGTCCAGACAGGACAGGTAACGGCCGGCTTTGGCGCTCACTCAGGTGACCAGTATGAATACAATGCAGAGGTTAAATAAAAAAGGAACATCAACCTGAGGTTCAAAAAAGCATATTGAGTATGTTTACACTACAACTGTGTTTCTTTGGCTTCAGAGTTTTATCTTATCTCTGCCACAGATTCATCAAAAGAAAATAAAAAAAAATGATTTCAGAATGAAACCAGTTTTGTGTGGTGATTTTATGGATTTCTTTTGTTGTGCAAATCTGAAAGCCATAAAGTGCCAATACCGATGGTTGATCGTTGAGAGTGAGTATATTATTGTTGTAGTCATTTTTAAAGTGTGAAATCTAAAGAGAGTTGACAGGACAGGACTTTTATATGATATTAAATAAATACCAAAGAAACAACACTCTCTACTCCTGCAAAAATGGTGTACAACAGAGCTAAAAGTGAGTATATGAATATTAAGAGTTGATAGTACATAGATAGTACAGGATTTAGAAGAATTTTCAGTTATATTGTTTTGGCAAAAAAAAAAAAATACATAAAAATGTTTCGCGTCTTATATCAAACTAATAGGATATTGTTTGAAACAATATGACAACTGAGAAAATATCCTTTTAAAATCTCTACAGGTGTCTACCTTTAGCATTAGTATGCATTATTTGAGTATTTTTACAAATTAGGTTTTAACTGATGTAAAACCATTATTGTTCAAATCGGTTTAATTCTCCTTAAATCAAATAATCTGCTACATTAAACATTGCTATGAACATTCTTTTGTGTTGTTCCAGTGGCTTGTTTAAGGCCCTCGGGCATGTTTGGTCATTGTTAAGCTAATTATTTATTCTGAAACAGGTGATCTCTAAAGCCGCCCAAAAATACATGTAGAACATGCAGCAGAAATGCCCCATTTATTTAGGGAGGTAGGAATGAGATATTCACATGGGGACTAACAAGAAACAACTACCAACAATATAGCACACTTAGGTTAACCAAAGGTTCCTCATGGCTGGATCTAACTGAATCTCATCAAATACCTAAACTTAGCTGACAAAAAAAACACTCTGCATTCTGTGAGACTCTTTGGTCATGCTCCGCTGGTTCTGGCCAAACTCGGGTCACATGACCGATACTGGGGAATGTGAAGGGCAGAGAGGTTGCCTGGCACATGAAGTAAGAAAGAGAAAGCAACCCCGCTCCCTCCCTGAAAATAACACAGACTCACTCTGTCCTCTCAGTGGAAACAGCATTGCACTCCTATGGTTTCTTACCTGCAACACCAAGTTATCTAAATCCCAACCTGAACCACAACAGACCCACAGAGGAACTGATTCAACAAGAATGCTTCCCTGTGAATCAGAGTTACTGAAACATGAATGGTTTTCAGTTTGAAAATGTCAGTCAGAGCATTTTCTTCTCCTGGAGAGAGTTTAATTTCAAGTGAGTCGTACCCTTTAAATTCTTAACCCCTGGTTCTGACAAGTGAAGTCAACGTGGATGTGCAATTTCTAAATGTACAAACTCTTTTCACAACTCAAACAAGGATGATTTGAAAAGGTCATTGTGGTGGCAGGGTGGGGTTAGTTCAGCTGCAGATGGGGACAGCGGGGGGAGATGTTCAGGGAATGGTGCGGGGGAGACAGCTAACCAGTGCAGCTGATGAACATCCAGTCTGATTATCTCCCAATAAAAACAGTGAGCAGGACTCGGAGAAAGACTCTCGAAGGGAGGCTCGGGGCTAACGAGACGACCAGCAAAACGGTGCTGCAAACCAAATAAAATAAATTATAAGCCAGCAAGATCCAAGTGTGCGTGCATTTGTAGCATTGGTAGCACTATCCCGGCTACATTTGCGCCTGATGGGTCAGGATTAACAGAACAGTGAGGGGCAGACGCAGAGACACGACATACAGCAGGGAACTGAGCAGAAGGAAATCCTTTGCATGTCAAAGGTCCTGCGTTTGACTCCACCTGGTGGCCTTTCTGTGTGTAGTCTACCTTATTGCTTTTATAACACGGTTACCAGCGAAAATATAAATGGTAAGTAAATAGCTGCCTTTCAGCACAAAATGGTTGTAGCCACCAAACGTTGTGAATCACATTTCATCAGTCTAGAGGAAAAATAGTCCCCGTACGTGCATGTAAGCAGCATTGGGTCCCGCACCATCTCATTCATTCACATCGCTCGTGACGTCCACCTTAATTGTCTGGTTGCAAAAGCTTGCATTGCCTCAAACGATCATTTGTGGGATTTACGGGGGATTTACTGGGGTTTCCTGCGATTGCCACCGAGCTAAACGCTAAAATGTCAACTAACGGTCCCGAAAAAGCTAACTTTGAGTGCGCAGTGATATGGACGCTCGGGTCAATGTGAACAGCAACCGTACATTACCGCTGAATAATGCATCCCACGTGACTCGCTCGCAACCAATCAGAACGCTGCCCGTGTTATGACGCAAAACATAGCAAAGAAGGCGATCGTCAACACACTCTACGTCAACAGACTTCAAATGCATAGATGACGTCACAGAATACTTAATCAACTCATTCCACTCTCACTCGTCATCAGTTTGCTTTTGAGAAGACTTTAGATCAGACATCAGTTTGTTTTAGAGAAGAATTTACATTAATTTGGTTCAACAATCCCCCTGACAATTCCCATGGACGGCGCACTGTGCACTGAACAAAAGAACAAAAGAACAACACAAAGGAGATAAAGTCAGAGAAAATGGAATTAAATTCCAAGGTGAGTGATTATTCAATGAACTTTTACCTAAGTTCACTGGAGGAACAAGTAAGAGCTCAGATGGAGGACAGCAAGGCAATGCTCACCGAAACCGAATCGGTGGGGAGAGTTCTCCTACAGATCGATGAGGACAGATTGCAACACTTCCTAGATCTTCTCCAGGAACACAAGAATGGAGCCAAGCACCATTGCGTCTCCAGGGCATCCGCATTTTAAACTACATCGACGACTGGTTGATTTTAGCTCCGTCCGAGCGACTGGCGGTCCAACATCCAGATGTTGTGATCACCCACATCAACCGTCTGGGACTGAGACTCAGCACCAGGAAGAGTGTGCTGTCCTCGCTGCAAAGGACCACCTTCCTGGGCGTGATCTGGGATTCGACCACGATGCGGGCACGTCTGTCTCCCGCTCGAGTAGCCTCGATCCTCTCTGCAGTCAAGCAGGCCAAGCTAGGCCAGCCACTCACTGTAAAACAGTTTCAGAGAATGTTGGGTCTGCTGGCAGCGGCATCCAACGTGATCCCGTGCAGCCTGCTGCATTTGAGACCGTTGCAGTGGTGGCTCAGAGCCAAAGGGTTCTCCCCGAGGGGAAACCAGCACCGTCTGATCAAGGTCACACGACGGTGCCTGCAGGCTCTGGCTATATGGAGGGACCCTTGGTTCCTATCCCAAGGGCCGGTGTTAGGAGCGATCTGTCACCGAGTCACACTCACGACAGATGCTTCCCTCACGGGCTGGGGAGCGATCATGAGTGGTCGCTCAGCCTGGGGGCTGTGGCAACATCATCACCAGTCCTGGCACATAAATTGTCTAGAGATGTTGGCAGTGTTTCGGGCATTGAAACACTTCCGCCCAGCCTTGATGTACCAGCATGTTCTTGTCCGTTCAGACAATACATCGGTGGTTTCTTACATCAATCATTAGGGGGGCCTGCGCTCACGGCTGCTATACAAGCTAGCCCGTCAGATCCTCCTGTGGTCCGTAGGAAAGCTCCGCTCAGTGAGAGCGGTATATATCCCAGGGTACCTAAACCAGGGGGCAGACGCCCTGTCGAGACAGGGGCCGAGGCCCGGGGACTGGAGACTCCACCCCTAGGTGGTGGAGCTCCTATGGAGACACTTTGGTCGTGCCGAGGTAGGCCTGTTTGCTTCCAGAGAGACGACACACTGTCCTCTGTGGTTCTCCCTGACGCATCCGGCCCCGCTAGGGGTGGATGCGATGGTGCAGGCTTGGCTGAGGTCACGCCTGTACGCCTTTCCCCCGGTTGCTCTGCTCCCAGGGGTTCTGGAGAGGGTCCGTCAGGACGGTGTCAGTCTACTGTTAGTAGTCCCGTACTGGCGTTACATACTTAACCGGAGACGGTTCCTTTGGATGGTGGTTACATCAGATGGAGGTTGTCCCTGCAGTTGTCCTGCCTTACACCTGGCGTACTACTCTCAATATTTGAATAATTTTTTTTTTTGTCCAATTGAAGGGACTTTTATATGTGCCGATGTGATGGTTTTGGGAGAGGATGTTGCATGTTTACAGACGGTAAAGTTCCCTGAGGCTTATTTCTTATTTTGGGTTGGACAAAATAAAATAATTTGAATTGAATAAACACATTGACCAGAGGAATCTGCAATTGAGGCGACTCCCTTAACACAAATAATCATCTGTCATCCAATTCAAGTGACTCAGAGCCAGATCTTGTTACAGAATCTGATAATGAAGTTGCAATGATTCCAAAAAATGGGCTACAAACACAGAATTCTAAACTAAAACGTCCATGTTGTTGCTGCACTTATAATTTCATAGTTTATTTTCCCAAAATATATTTTATTTTTGTATTCTGTTTTTTGTATAGGATAAGTGTTATATGTATAGTGTTATATTGATATTATAAAATACAAATGAATCAAATGTGTTGTCTTTGTTAAGAACTGTTGACATGAAAACTGTGACTAAGTATGTAACTTGTAAGTTTGCAGTGAACAATTTATCCGTTGAAGAGACGTTTAAAAGATGGCCCAACTTTGAAAACAGGTTGCAAAATTGTTTAAAAGTGAACTTTTTTTCAACGTCTGTTCGTAGACATTGAAAAGACGTCTATGTTTAAACAACGTTTAAAAACCTGAATTGATCTTCTTCAGTCTTACTTCGTACTTGAGGCCTTTTGCGGGAATCTGTGGGAGTGGGAGCACTCAATGGTCTCTTCAAAAATTGCCTGATATCCATGGCTAACTGTGGTGGGTAAACGCTATTTAGAGGTGCGTAAACCTTATTTCCAAAATTCCAGAGGTGTGTAAACGGCCTGGTTGTCACCACCAATATGTCGGTGACTTATGGGTTTGAAAACCCATTCAAAATCTTTTTCTAATTTTAATTTGTCTTCTTAAGTGCCTCAAATCCCCTGTCCGTGTGTCAAACAACATCAACCTCTGCACCTTTATGGCTAGATGTCACTTATAGTGTCTTGCTTGCCACCCTCTGATTAAAGCAAAAAGCAGTCAACCCTAAGGCTAGATAGGTTGGCTGACCTTTAAAGTGATCAAGCTTTCAGGTTTTATCCCAGCTTTGGCTAATTGAGATAATTATTAACATTAAATACCAAAAATAATACTTTTTACAAATAGCACAACAAGTAAAAGGAAAACTATGTACTTTAGGGGGGAACTTTCTTATTTAAGATAAGATGAAATCTAGTTGTCAACCCCATTAAATATTGTGGTACGTCTATACCAAAATTAAAGGACGTTAAGGGAGGATGATGTGCAGAAAAATGTGAGCTGAAGGATTTCTTGGGTCAGGGTGCACTGGCCAAAAATACCTTTATGTGTGCAGATGTGTGTGTGTGTGCATTTTGGTGTACCTAATTAGATCATTGTTCATGCCAAGGCATCCTCAAATGTACCTGCTGATAATGTTCCTAGTCAAAGGAAAGGATCCTCCCTCACATTCCAGCACAGGGAACACCCACTCTCATAACCTTCCAGTTATGCAGTATTGAATCAGGTTAGCCTTTGAGGTGACAGCAGCAGCACATTTGAAAAATAGGGGTGGGAGTGTGTAACATTAATACTGAACAGCTTCTGAAAAGAGGCACAAAAGTAAAACATAGTCTTTTCCAGGTGGAGGTCATCTCATTCAGATTCCAGAAAGTTAATGTTGCAATTTAAAAAGACAAGTCTGATTGAACACCCACATGTTTCTTTCAAATATAGTATTTTCTCCCAATTTCTCTAAGTTTTGGAACAGAGGAGCAAAATAAAGAAAGAGAACATGCCGCCATACGCGTGTTATGTCCACCGGAAATTACAACGAGCAGCGCTGGACGGGTCCTCGCTACTCACGCGCACGTCGGGGCACTGGCTGGATGGTTACAGGACAAAGAGCTGATTGCCTTTAAAATCTTTAACGAGACTACTTCTGGTCAATTTCAGGTTATAATTAAAATGAAACTATCAATATTTACACAATATTTACACTTCAGGCAGAGAGCACACATCCCCAAGGCGTGACTATGCGATAACCAGGACATTTTTATTTACCATTTTAAAATTAAAGCCTCTCAAAATGTCTTACATGAGCCAACTTTCTTCAAAATCTCATTCACTAGACTACTTTGGCGATCCTCCCACTCCTCGCCGTTTATCGGATTCTTATAATATTCACAGTGAAGCATTATCAAGTAGTGATGGGAATTTCGTCTCTTTCTAGAGAACCGGCTCTTTTGGCTCGGCTCACTAAAAAGAGCCGGCTTTCGGCTCCCAAATGGCTCTTCGGATTTTTTGGTGCTTAAATTAATTTATCACCAACAATAATGTAAAATTATGCGCAATATGAATTACTTATGTAAAACAACACTATATCAAATGTTTATTATATAAATACACTTTAATTTATACACTCTACAGAGTGAAAAAATATAAATTAGAAAGTGCAAAAACGTTTAACTTTTTAAATTTACAAATGAACTTAACTAACTTTAAATTATTTTCCACTTTAACTTTTTAATACTCAACAAATTTAAAGTGAAACAATATACAGAAGCTTATAGAATAACACAACAAAATATAAATTAAAATGTGTAAAACAAAAAGAAAAAAATCCAGAGTTTTGACTTTCAGCGAAGATTTACATTGAGAAAGACCAAGTGCCTCAGCTTTGAGGGGCTGATCCTGTTTCTTCTCTCTGTAATTATCTGCCCTGTTTTAGAGAGGATTCTCTCAGGGGACTGAAGTAGCTACAATGCACAGTCTCCGTGCCATCACCAAGGCGTTGGTACACTGAAGCCTTGGTCTCCCACCAGCTCAGTGGGTCTGCACTGCTCTGGAAAAGGGGCTCCTCAAGGTAGGATCTTGTTGGGTTCTGAAAGCCCCTCGAGGGAGATCACTCAACGATGAATCAAGAGTCACCTGACTCGAGCTTTTAAAAATCAAGAAGTATTTAATAACTAAACAAAGAATAAGGCAAACAATTTACAAAGTGAAATACAATGTGAATAGTAATATATTTCGCGAAATAGAGAAGTGCCCTGGTCCAAGTCTCATACGAACATCAATATTGGTTCACAGGAGGATTCTGCCACATCTTTCTCCAGCTCAGCTTTTTAAATCTCCCGGGGGGGGGGGGGGGGGGGAATGCCATTGGCTTCTTCTTCAAAGTGTCTCCTCCTGGTTCATCCTTTTCACATCCAGGTGTGAAACTGCCACAGTGACCTGAAACCCCTCTCTGTCTTATCTCTCCCTTACATTCCAATGCAGTCTATGTAGAAACATTTGGCTTTATGCCGCAATGAGTGAATATAACATAGCATACATAGTTTGTCTTCATCTTATAACTAGTACACTTCATTTACAACACAACATATAAGATCACAGTACTTAATGGTTTATCACAGTTTATCTGGTGCAATACTTTGCCTCACTCCGCTGTCTTTCATCCAATTGCTCATCTAATACCTGACAGGAGAAAAAACCCTCTTTGGGGAGAAAGTTGGGAGAAATTCATAAAGGACGGCAATTAGCTTCCGTCCCCAGGTTTTATCATTACATCCTGACAGGATGTTAATGTGTACAGTATTCATATGATTTACATGACTATAAATTGACTATAATGCATTCACTTCATCGAACATACAAATGTAATATCTACTATCTAACATCACACAAACTACAATTCTACACTAAGCATCAGAGGTGGGAACAAGTCACTGTTAGGCAAGTCACAAGCAAGTCTCAAGTCATTGCCCTCGAGTCCCGAGTCAAGTCGAGTCAAAGACGAAGCAAGTCCCAAGTCGAGTCACAAGTCAAAGCCAACAAGTCTCAAGTCGAGTCACAAGTCGTACCATTTTAGTTTCGAGTCATTTCGAGTCCTTTTATTATAGTGGGGACGGGGAACCCTGGGTGATGGTGCGCTGCCTCACAGACCTAGACTACGAAGGGAAGGGTAATGGTGGATCGACTGTGACTGTGTTATAGTGCTGTAACGCTCACCCCAATGCTGCAGCGTAAATAAGGAGGCGATGACTGGCTTGCAACTCCGCTGCATTTATTTATATAAAACAACTCAACTTCGGTCACTGTTGGCCGTCACCACGCCGAACGAAAACTTCCGCATACACGGCCCCCCAAAACTCGGGGTGTCTCGCGTAACTACAGCTGGTAACAGCGCATAACGTGAACACATGCAACATCTGCATAACTGATTAACTAATAACTTTAACTCGGCTCATTACACTACTTTAAAACGCACGTTGACATAATGTTGGCGAGGATTTCCATCGGAGTCTGAATCCGGGTTCAAAAATCCCGATTTTTGTAACCATGAACGAGCTGTCTCGTTGATACGGTCAAATGGACTGCAGTGATTGGATGTCGTGCAGGCAGCGCGCGCTCTCTGCACACAGGTGGCGCACATTTTTTTGACAGATGCAGATAAACAGAGCGGCGCGGTGGTGTGAAAATGTTCTCCCCCAGTTTTCATGGGAAGTAGCAAGTCTTCTCGAGTCAAAAGGCTCGAGTCCAAGTCAAGTCACGAGTCATCGGTGTTCAAGTCCAAGTCGAGTTGCAAGTCTTTGTACGTTTTGTCGAGTCGAGTCTCAAGTCATCAAATTCATGACTCGAGTCTGACTCGAGTCCAAGTCACATGACTCGAGTCCACACCTCTGCTAAGCATTGCTACATGTAATCTACTTCCCACCGCTAGTTGTGTACTTATACTTAAATTCCTAACAATCTCACTTCCAGAATCGAATCTGCTGAAGGATTCCTTCTTGTAGTGTCTCTGGAACTGACGGACTAATGAATGTTTTTATTAATTTCAGCACCAATAAGGGCTCATGTGGAAAGTTTATGTACAAAAAAGGCTTTAAGTGAAGTTTTTCCAGAAACACAAGGTTTATAATAGAACTGGATTAAAATGAATCCGCCTGAAGATTCTCAAAGCTACAGTTATTTCAAGTGGTTAATGTTTAAAATGTTATTTTTGGCGTTGCACTTTTTCTACAGTAATGAAACATATTTTTGTATTAAAAGTTTCCATGAATGCTTTTTTTAAACATCCCTCCTCACTGTCTCTGCCAACCCCAGGTACCCTCACTTGTACCACCCGCCCCCATGGGTAGCTATGATGATTGACATTTTCAACAGCTTCACATGTCATGAGACCTTCACTGACCCCTGAACTCAGTAAATCAAAAAACAATTACTAGAATCCTCCTCCTGTAAACAAAATAACGCTTAAAGTTAAAACATAACAGGTTAACATTAAACATGTTACTCGTTAAACTATCTATCTGCATAGACCTGCAGCAGAGCTCCATTATATAGCTATATATAATGATATAAAGAACATTTTGCTCAGACATTGTCACTGAGGAGGCATTGCTATGTTTAGGTATGGTTGGATAAAACATTAGAACACACAATACAAAATGGAGGTGGAGGATTCCGTGGTTGCTATGGTTCCTATGCTGCATTGTTTCTATGGTACCGTCATTTGCACATAAACAACAACTCTAGCGGTCATCAAAAGTGTTTGCTCAAGTTTAGCTCAACGATTTCTTACTAACAGCATATTCTACTGCGGACTTCCTTCATCACAAGAACTAAAGAGTCACAGAGACTGACCAGAGCGACTAAAGTAGCTCTCATCATGGAAAATGTGAGACTTGAAACCTTTGAATGTCAACAATGTTTTCTGTGTTTTACCCTTGAGACCTTCAGACTCCTGAAGGTGAAGTGACAATCGGCTTTGTCATGAACACCACTCCGCCCCGGGTTCCCACACTGGAAATATACACATAATACACTGTGTTATGGAGGATGTAGGTCCTTTTTAAGGACATGATTCACACTTGAATTAGACGACTCGTCTTAGCTGCTGTACTGTACCGGCTTGATATTATATCTATTTAGTCAAAACCAAAGAGCAAACATGTCTTCAGCAAGACAGGCTTTTTTGTTTAGTGATCACATGTTCCTTAAAACAGGGCTACAACACTAAGTGTGGGCCTGTTAATACCGAGCAACATACAACCTTCCCACACGGCGTACCTGTGTGAGGAACAGGTGTTCTCGGGGGCCCAGCAGCTCAGCCCCCTACAAACTTCATCTCCATGAACTCTTTCGATGGTTGAATGGGCTGTTGAAATACACATCGTGTTTCAGGGGAAATATCAGTTGATTTTACAGTGAATTGAGAAATGAAACGTTTCTCTTTGCTTTGACCGTACTTGTAAAGCTTCCTTCCAACACAAGTGTATGTTGTTGCAGTGTGACGTTCCCGTTCTCCTGACCAACAACCAGACAGGAAGTAGAACCTCTGCTCGCCAGAGGAGGCCCTCAGCCTGGAGACAGTGTGCATGCTGCGGGGACAAGCAGGTGATACTTGTTCTTTCAAACTGTTCACAATGTGTGCGAGAGTCACAGTGTACAAACAAGCAAAGACGTGGTCTAGACGTTGTGCGTTGATGAGACTGAATGTGTAGGGACAGTCTGCACAGTCTGTACAGGTCTATCGACCTGCTGATGGGGCTCAAATATTACTCATTCACTTTGCTTCACTCTTTTATCATATCAGGTCAATTCTTACTGATGTTGCATTTCAATTGTTCAAGTAAAGAAAAATTAATTGTATCTTAAAAATCCTTTAAAATAGAATCTGTCAACGGTCTCTGCAGTGCACGTGATGCAACACTGTAACCATGTGTTGTTCAGTATGAAGTTCACTCACACCCTTTGATGTCTTGCTGACCAGGGGCCGACTCTAAAGAGACAGCGCCGGCCTTCTCCTGCTCCCGGAGACCTTCCCCAGAAGAGGAAGCGCACCTCCGCAGCCCGTCCCCTACCTGACCATCCAGAGGTGTTGGACTGTGTCCCCGCTGTGCAGCCCTCCTTGCTCCAGAAGCCTAGAGCCACCATCCCACCTGCTGACCTGCCCCGAGTCTCCTGTGTGGCCCCCAGCCTCCAGCCCTCGACTGCTCCACCGCACCACGACGGCCCTCTGAAGATATTTAACCTTCCAGTAGAAGACTATCAGCAGCTGTACCACGAGGTTGTTGATGACATGCTAAGGTATGTTGTGTCAACAATCGGTCACATAATTAGCACATTCTTCCAATCACAACAAAATGTATCGCTTAAACTCGTGTTTCTACCTCTCAGGTTCAAGAGCGGCCGTCTGCGTCCTTACACTCTGAACCTGGGGCGCGCCATCAAGCAGAAGCTGTGGCAGAGACTGGACCGTCCCCTGTTTACCGAAACAGTCAACGGAGACGGACTGGTGCACGTGGACGTCTCCTACGGGGTCGGGGCCTACCCTCCCCTCCACCAGGTGGACGTTTTGGGGGAGCCAAGGCCGGGGAGACCACTAATGAGCTAAGAAATCAATGAGGCTCAATTAAGTTCACATCTGTATAAAATATTGTAAATGAAAAGCAAAAAAAAAATGAAAGCAAAAAAACAAAAAAAACTTAGTGTGTGTTTAAGTTAGGTATTTTAGTAGTAGGTTGTGTGTTATAGTTTAAAGTTAAGTATTATAGTGTTTAGTTAAATATTGTAGTTTAAAGGTAAGTATTATAGTGTTTAGTTAAATATTGTGGTTTAAAGTTAAGTATTATAGTGTTTAGTTAAATGTTGTAGTTTAAAGTTAAGTATTACAGAAGTAAGTTATGTGTTAAAGTTTTAAGTCTAGTATTATAATGATAAGTTAAATATTATAGTGTAAAGTATTGTATTTTAAGTTAAGTTTCCTTTATTTGTGTAACAGGTTTGTGCTGTTTTTCAATCAGTAGATGCAGCCTTTGTTAATCAGCTTTGTAATCCAGCTTCAGCCTCAACAGGGACAGAAAGCACCGCCGTGCGAACCAGCTGAAGCTCTGTACTCCACCCTTCAACTACAACTGCAACCATCCACCCGCCAGTGGAGAAACTCCTCTTCACCTCCTGCCTCCATCATTCTCTTGTAGATCCAACATCATCTACCAGCTCACATTAACTTTCTGCTGCCTCCACCTTCTGTCCGCAGCTATTACCACCCAAATGATGCCCCACAAACCACCTGCATCTGGAGGATGGTAGCTGGAGCTTTATCTCCACCTACAACGTCAAGTGTCTTACTCCAGACAAAGGCAGAACTTGCAGGTTGTGGCAGAAAGCTATAACGGATACTCCACCTATATAGCCTCTTCAACAAACCTGCAATTACACCCTACACCTGCAACTTGGGCAGAGAACTGTTTATCAAACATTGATCTACATCCTCTGCTAGATCCTGCAATCGCCGCCTCCACCTGCAGATTCTAGCACACAGCTGTCGTTCGAGCCTCCACCTACAATTTAAATTGTCTTACTCCAGACAAACTGTATCAATAACTCACATTGACACATTTCGACCTAATACACCACCTGCAATCACTACCAGGCTCCAGCTGCAACCTCTGCCAGCCACCTGTAGTTGGAGGCGGCATCTGCAGATGGCTGTCAGAGGCTGCAGGTGGAGCCGGGTAGTGATGGCAGATCGCTGTTGCTGCCTGCAACACTAGATTCTGACAGACAGCTTAACCCCACCTCCTTCTACGGCCTCTGCCAGTCAACTTTGGATGCCGCCTCCACCAGAACGCCCTAGTATAAAGCTGCCTCCACGAAAAGCCTTTGTCAGATTGTGCAGGTGCCGCCTCCACCTGCCGATTCTGGCATAAAGCTGCAGTTTAGTCCTCCATAACCAGATAAGAAGGCTGTGGTCTAAACCTGCATCTACAGACATTACAATGTACCCTTTTCACCCACCTAAAGATCCTGGAAGATAGCTAGAGCATTAACCTCAACCTATATTCATCATTGTGCACCTTCAACACCGTCCGAAGGATCTGCCAGACAACTGTATCGCCACCTACAGCCTCCTCCATCAACCTGCACCAATGCCTCCTGCAGCCTTGTGAAGATCTGAGAGTGGAGCAGCAGGAACTCAAGTCTGAACTCAAGATGTGAAGTGTCACGGTGTGTTTTGTACGTCCTTTTTTTTGTTGTAGTTTTCCGCCTTTCAAGTCTCTGTCTTCGCTTCCTTGGGATGAGGAGGTCATTCTATTTGGTTGCTCCTCGACCTAAAGACCAAATCTTATTTAGAAATGATCAATCTTGTAGAAGTCATGAATTTCAACCAATGGATGTATTTCATTGATTGTCTTAGAATAATGTCTGAAGAGTGAACTCCATTGTGTTTTTTTCCAGATGTTGTTTGGCTCAACATGCCAGATGTACTAGGACCTGATCGTGGGCCACCAGGACAATTCCTTCTACCACTAGAGCCGTGTTCCAGTGATATTTGTTCCTCCTTCAACTTTTCCACCAATTCTTGCTCCTCTCAGAACTTTGCACTGATCAATAAATTCCATCATTATTTATGGCAATCAGTGTTATTTGTGTCCACCGGAATTGAGAGAAAACAGATACATTATGAATGTCTTTTTTCTTGCTTTTTTAAATATTTAGTTGTGTAATTGTTTGAAGCTGCTACCTTTACTTGTGTTGTTTCTATGAGTCACCCTTTATGAAGCGTTAATACGAAATATATAGTAGCTTAAAGACACCTGTCTTTCTTTCAGTAAATATGAAGATGTTTGAGCTTAGCAATGTTATTAAGTCATAAACAAAGGGTCTTAAGATTCTTACTATAATCCGCAAAGAGTATCTGAGTCCACTGCAATCAAAAATATAAAAAAGAAAAGTACGATGTTATTATTAAATCATGTTCCATGAACATGTATTTTAACAGTAGTTTGAGTCTAAATCCAAAACTCTTCCAGATGTCCCCAACCGGGCTTCCATTTTTTGATCACGTTCGTTCGATTCCTTCGTTCTTTCACCCCCCCGTCGGCCGGTCCTCGGAGGGGAGAGCTTAGATCGCCATGACTTGTTCAGCATTTTGGTATTTGACATATATATATATATATATTAGGGCCGGGACTCGATTAAAAATATTAATGTAATTAATTAGAGGCTTTGTAATTAATTAATCGAAATTAATCACATTTTAATTGCATGAATATTTGACCTGTGAACAGTGAGAAGTAATTTTTTTCACATGGATTTTTATTTTTGTTCAACCAATTCCAGCAGACAAGTGTGTTGTGTTGTGGATTCCAGCCTGAGAATTTATGAGAATTGAGGTTGGATTCAAAAGCATCAACAGGTGTGTGGTGGAACAGTGCAGGGAGATAGCAGGAAGGCTGAAGTGTGGAGGATCCTCAGTTCAAACCTGCTCTCTCAGAAGGAGGGTTTGGTTGCAGTCAGGGCTTCAAACTGTAAACTTTGAAACAGTTTTGAGGTTTATTAAACAATCCCAAGGTCTAATATGAGAAACGGACACAATGAGGCATGTGCTTGAATAGCACAAGGGAAAAACAGAAGGGCTGCAGGGTCCAACCTGCTGTCTGAGGTTGTGGGTTCATGCCCCTTCATGCAGACATCACTTCTGCTTTGAAAGAGGTTTGAGGTTTGAGTAGCAGTCTCAAGGTTAAATACGAGAAACAAAAATGTAATTTGTGCATGGTGAGGTAGTGCAGCACAAGAGCTGAGGAGCTACTGTCCTTACCCTGTAGGTTGTGGGATCAAGCCCAGTCTTGGGTTTGAGCCTTTGGCTTTACTTCAGGTTTGAGTAGCAATCTCAAGGTTAAATACAACAAACAAAGGGTTGGTTAGTGTGTGGTGAAGTAGCACAGCAGAAGAGCGGCTGCCACCAGCCTGCACTGCACTTGAAGGTTGTGGGTTCAGGCCCAGATGTGGAAATAGCATTTAAAAGAGTTTTAAAGTTTAACTCACATGCTCAAGGTTAAATAGGAGAATCAAAGTTGTCAAAATGTGACTGGGACTGGTGGTGTAGGGGTGAGTGCAGGGGCCAAAGACCTCTGTAAGCACTAGCGGGTTCAAATCCCACTGCTGCCAAGTCTTGAGCGCACTACCGCGGAGGTAGTTGTGGGGGCATTGTCCCCACTGGTTGTTTCAGAGAAGTGGACCCTGGGGGTTGTGCAGAAACACAAGGCGCGTTCACTTGAGTTATGATGGCATTGTCAAGAATGATGAAGAATCTTTTGAATGATGATGAATTGACTAAAGTTGATGTTAATTGCTAATTAAGCTTTTATCACTTATTAGCCATGCTACATAGCCTATAGGGTTCCACCTTTTTGACGGGAGAGAAGGCCGGATGAGTCAGTAAAAATGAGCAGATGTGTCTCATTCAGTGGTCACACTGACATGAAACTTATTACAGCCTCTGAGGGCATTTTTCAAGACAATCACATGTTTGTCTACTTCAGGGCATCCTGTGGACAACCTTAAACTGACAGTCTGGCACAGGGTGTAGATTTATTTACCCTTTTTAGTGCATCCCCGCTCCAATTCTCTGTTACATTCAAATTCAACTCACTTGTGCCTTTACCAATGCAAGAAGGATGAATAGCATGGTTGATCCTCCAAGATGCACCAATCCGTCTCTGGGGCAATGTCACGGTTTGGCCTCGCTTCCTGTTTTAGTTTGAAGTTTCATGTCTCTTGTGTCCCTGGGTTAACTTCACTTCCTGCCTTGTCTTGTGATTGCGTGATTGTCTCCACCTGTGTCCAATCACCTGCACCTCCCTTGTGTATTTAAGCCCTGTGTGCCTGCTGTCCCCTGTCGCGTCATTGTCTATACGTCAGTCGTCGTTGGAGCACGTCTTGTCTTGGTTAAGAATAAAGAGCACTTTTGATTAGAAACTCTGCGCCTGAGTCCTCACTGCAGCATGCCCCAGCCGGAGCGTGACAGAATGACGCGACCCCAGGAGGACTCAGCAGAGTTTTGGAGCGTTCGGGGCCCCGACTATTTGGACGAGGGAAGTCCTTTTTGGCGGCGCGAGACAGACCTTGTTCTCGGGCCCAGAGGCTTCCGAGAGATGTGCCTCGAGATTCGAGACCTCCTCAACCCGAGGAAAGGGAGCCCGGGGGGGGAGGAGACCTCGAACCCCCCAGTCCCGGCTCCTGTCCAGGCCCCCAGAGCCTCGCCTCCACCCGTTCCGGAACCCAGAGCCTCGCCTCCGCCTGTCCCGGCTCCCAGAGTCTCGTCTCCGCCCGTCCCGGCCCCCAGACGCCCGTCAGCGCCCGTGCCGGCCCCGAGACGCCCGTCAGCGCCCGTTCCTGCGCCGAGACGCCCGTCAGCGCCCGTTCCGGCCCCGAGACGCCCGTTCCTGCGCCGAGACGCCCGTCAGCGCCCGTTCCTGCGCCGAGACGCCCGTCAGCGCCCGTTCCTGCGCCGAGACGCCCGTCAGCGCCCGTTCCTGCGCCGAGACGCCCGTCAGCACCCGTTCCTGCGCCGAGACGCCCGTCAGCGCCCGTTCCTGCCCCGAGAACCCCGTCAGCGCCCGTTCCTGCCCCGAGAACCCCGTCAGCGCCCGTTCCTGCCCCGAGAACCCCGTCAGCGCCCGTTCCTGCCCCGAGAACCACGCCCCCGGTCCCGGCCCCGCGGCGCCTGACCATGACCCCCCCTTCCCACCCTCTGGGGACCGTCTGGAATCCGGTCCTTGGAGGGGGATTGGGGTCAGGGCTCAGCCCGGTGATCCTCGCCACGACGACGCCGCAGCCGCACAGCTCGGCGCCCCCCGCCACGACGACGCCGGAGCCGCACAGCTCGGCGCCCCCCGCCACGACGACGCCGGAGCCGCACAGCTCGGCGCTCCCCGCCACGACGACGCCGGAGCCGCACAGCTCGGCGCCCCCCGAGATCCTGAAGCCCGGTCGCCGTAGCGGCCGGCCCCCCGAGACCCTGAAGCCCGGTCGCCGTAGCGGCCGGCCCCCCGAGACCCTGAAGCCCGGTCGCCGTAGCGGCCGGCCCCCCGAGACCCTGAAGTCTGGGCGCCGTGGCATCCCGGCCGGAGGGACCCGACACCGTGCCGCCGACGCTTGGAGTCCCCTGGGTGGCCGGGAGTTGTTGGGTTCCCCGCCCTCCCTCCCTTGTCTGTTTTTCTAGGTTCCACCCTCCTTTAGGACCGTCTGGAATCCGGTCCTTAAGGGGGGGGTTCTGTCACGGTTTGGCCTCGCTTCCTGTTTTAGTTTGAAGTTTCATGTCTCTTGTGTCCCTGGGTTAACTTCACTTCCTGCCTTGTCTTGTGATTGCGTGATTGTCTCCACCTGTGTCCAATCACCTGCACCTCCCTTGTGTATTTAAGCCCTGTGTGCCTGTTGTCCCCTGTCGCGTCATTGTCTATACGTCAGTCGTCGTTGGAGCACGTCTTGTCTTGGTTAAGAATAAAGAGCACTTTTGATTAGAAACTCTGCGCCTGAGTCCTCACTGCAGCATGCCCCAGCCGGAGCGTGACAGGCAATATCCCATTATGATTTTTTATAAATGTCAGTTACCCAAAACTAAAAAAGGATTTAGGAAGAGCCACCATGTCCCTTGAGGGTTGAACCCAGATAAGGTTTAAAGTACAGAAATATAGGGCATTTGGCATTAGTGACAGGGATGTGTAGGTTGCTCCATTCCAGTCATGTCATGGAAAAAAAATATTGTGAAAAAAGTCAAAATATGTAGGGTCAAACAAATGTCACTGTTGGAGCTATATTGTTATTTTTGTTTATTTTGGGCTTGAGTTAATTTATAGCTTCATTTATTCATTTATTTTCTTGCTAAGGTTAATTTGGTTTATTTTGTATTTATGCTTTACTTGTATTGTCGTTTATTGGTCACATGGTGTTATGTTCATTTGCATAAAGTAGGTCAAGGTGGGAGGTGCTGCAGGCTAGGAGGGCATATGGTTTTTTACCAGCGTGAGAGAGGCAGCAAGAATGTCTGTGAGCTTGCTCATGTATGTGAATAAACCTTCTTAAACTCAATCTTGGTATGGACAGCACTTTGCTTTGGTACCTCTGAACCTGCGTAAAGCCTAACCATGACCTAGCCTCAAGTGGCCATTTGAGAAGTTTGTTATTATTTGTTTGGTTTAAGTTTATGGACAAATGGCCACTACATTAAGTAAAAAACCCGCCCTGGATATATCGTTGGTTTACGTGGATACTGGACTTGTCGTTTGCTGGATTACCGTTTGGAAAGTGGATTACTCACCTGGATGCGGGAGACAAACAAAGGAAAGGGCCTAGGAGTGACGGAGGCGTGGGCTAGATACAGTGCAAACATTGAATAATACGACCCATCCGACAGTGTAAAGTTTCCTTGGACACCGTACTGGATAACGGTGACAATACTGGAGCGCTGGAGCTGCACTACGGAGTGGAGGACATTATCTGCTGCAATTTGAATTCGCAAAGGCCCAAAGCCTTCACAGGTGGTGCGCACGGGCGCGCGCAACAACAACAGCTACTGCGTGCATACAACTCCGTGTACAAAGGCAACCACCGCAACAAACAAAGTTCCACGAGGTATGTGCTTTATTCAGTCTTTGCAAACAACTCTGTGTGTGTACATGACCGACAACAACAAAGAGTAAAATGTCTGACGTTGCATCTAAAGCCACGAGCGACACGGCGCTTCCTACAAGAAGACGCACAAGTTTTACTGCTAAAGGAATGATGTTTTTTATGCAAACGTGTCAGGAAAAGAGATCGATGCAATGCAGACGAGCCAAATCGTGCATGAATCAGATGGATAAGTTGATGCATTCTGCAGACAATATTGATGCAGTCAAGTCTCTTTTGGATCAAATGATAATATGTGTTGATGAGGCAAAACAACATCATTTGTCATTTATGTCACTGGACATACCTCAGGATGAGAAGGAGAAACAAGATAAATATTTTGAACAAAAGGAAAAGTGTTTTTCAAGCTTTGTTGATGACGTCAAAGGTTGGTTATCAAACACAGGCCATTCATATGAACTTCCGATTAAACCACCTGATAATCCAACTGGTATTGGGCCTGAGGACAGTGTATCCAATAAAGGTTCTGCAATGTGTTCAAAGGCTGGTTCTAAGCTCTCAAAGACTTCATCCAGTTCATCCGCAAAACTATTAGCGCAAGCAGAAAGAGCAGCGTTACAGGAACGCATGGCTGCTCTGAAACAAAGGCATATTTTGGAGGATCAGGAGGAACAAATACGACTTGAACAAGAGGACTTGCGTAAGAAACAGGAATATTTAAGGAGAGAAAAGGAACAACTTGCTCTGGAGGCAGAATTAAAGGTGACAAATGCAAAATTGGAGGTTCTGGAAGTAAGCTCAAAGTGTGGCGGTAACGTGTCAAGATGTGCATCTCAAACATCAGATGGTATGAATTCTTACTTGAAAAGGTCAGAAACTCAAGGGACATATGAACTAAATCCGAATGCTGAACGCTATGTGCCCACCAATAAAAGCTTTGAACCTACCTCCAGTCGCTTGTTAAATTCTGTCCCTGTTGGTGTTCAACCCATCAATTCTCTGGACATTTTGAACATCATGCAGCGTCAAAATGAAATAACTACGCTGTTGGTCCAACAAAACACAGCCTCTGCCCTGCCTATGAGAAATATACCTGTATTTGATGGTGATCCCCTGTATTTCAAATCTTTTCTCAGAGCCTTTGAAAATTGCATTGAGGATAAAACTCAAAATTTCAGTGATTGTTTGTACTTTCTAGAACAGTATACAAGGGGGCAACCAAGAGACATTGTAAGAAGTTGTCAACATATGCCCTCTGAACCAGGTTATCAAAGAGCAAAGGCGCTTTTGATTGAACATTTTGGCAGTGAACATAAGATCTCTTCTGCTTACATGGACAAAATCAACAACTGGCCCTCAATAAAACCTGAGGATGTTAATGCTTTGCAGTCATTTGCTTTGTTCCTTCGAGGTTGCTCCAATATAGTACATCATATAAAGTATATGAAGGAGTTGGACATGCCAGCTAACCTCAGGACGATCCTAATGAAACTCCCATACAAGCTGAGGGAAAAGTGGAGAAATGTGGCATGTGACATACTGGAACAAACTGGAAACAGAGCAGTGTTTGTTGATTTTGTGAATTTCATTGAAAAACAAGTCAAAATTGTTTCAGATCCTCTGTTTGGAAATATTAATGATGTTTCTCCAGCCAGCTATACAAAGCTATCCATGCAAGTTAACCAGAAAAGGAAAAGTGGTACATTTGCCACCAGCATTAATGCACCAAAGGATGGACATAGAGAAATGGAAAACTCGACAGCTCACAGTAACCAGCTCAAATGTATGTTCTGCTATCTTACCAATCACACTCTGGAAAAATGCTTTCAGTTTAGAAGAAAGACACAACAGGACAAGATTCAGTTTCTAAAGGAGAAGGGCGTTTGTTTTGGGTGCTTGAAACATGGACACACGAGCAAAGACTGTAGGAGTCGTTTGGATTGTGAAGTGTGTCACAGGAAACACCCTTCTGTCCTGCATGTGGAGAAGGATATTACAAGGATAACCTCCAAAGAAACTGTAAGCACTGTACCCGGGAAGCAGCAGACGTGTGGTCATATTGGGGCTGGTGATGAGGATACTGCCGTCTTTTCCATTGTGGCTGTGCAGGTGAAAAGTCAGAAAAGTAATAGAGTTGTGCATACTTATGCTTTCCTGGATCCTGGGAGCTCTGGTACCTTCTGTACTACAAGTTTGGCTGAAAGGCTGGGAGTATCAGGAAAAAACTGTAATGTAGTGTTGAGGACAATGGGGCAGACTAAAACCATTAACACTACTATCGTTACCGGTCTGGAGGTGTCTGGATTCGACACCGATGATTTTATTGAGCTACCATCTGTTCTGACACAAACAAAAATGCCTGTATCTAAAGTCAATGTGCCATGTCAGGATGATGTTGCCAAATGGGCGTATTTGAGTAGCATTAGGCTACATGAAGTAGATGCAGATGTAGACTTGCTCATTGGAACCGACTCCTCTAAAGTTTTGGAGCCATGGGAACTGATAAACAGTCAATGCGGTGGACCGTATGCAGTGAGGACCAGAGTTGGCTGGGTCATAAACGGGCCTCTTCGTGCTGGAGACTCTGAAGGTACTGGTGTCAAATCAGGATGCATTGTTGTAACTGCTAATCACATATCTGTGGAACACTTGGAAAGTATGTTGATGCAACAGTATAATCATGACTTTATTGAAAGAACAAGTGATGAACAACTTGAGATGTCAAGAGAAGACATTAAATTCATGAAAATTGTGGAGAGTATGACAGTGCTTAACAATGAACATTATTACATTGACTTACCTTTCAGAGTTGACAATCCTGTTTTGCCAAATAATCGCTGCATCGCACTACAAAGACTCCAAGGCCTGAAGAGGAGATTTAATAGAGATATTTCATTCAAGGCTCAATACGTTGATTTCCTTAACAACATGTTAAAACAAGGATATGCAGAAAAGGTTCCCACAAATGAGCCCACTCTGGAACAAGGAAAGGTGTGGTACATTCCCCACCATGGTGTACATCATCCAACCAAAGGAAAGTTGCGTGTTGTGTTTGATTGCGGCTGTACTTATAAGGGTACATCATTGAACAGTCAGCTCCTGCAGGGCCCAGACTTTACTAACACGCTAATTGGTGTCCTCCTTCGGTTTAGAGAAGAGCCCATCGCTGTTATGGCTGATATCAACGCCATGTTCCATCAGGTCCGGGTTCCATATAAGCACGTTAACTTCTTGCGCTTTCTATGGTGGCCCAATGGAGACGCTACAGCGGAGCCAGAGGAATACAGGATGTGCGTGCATTTGTTTGGAGCTGTATCCTCACCAAGCTGCTCAAACTATGCACTGAGGAGAACTGCTGAGGATAATGCACTGCAATACTCACCCGATGTCCTCCGTACAGTCAAGACAAATTTCTACGTGGATGACTGTCTTAAGTCTACTGTGACAGAGGAAGATGCAGTGGAGCTCATACATGGATTAACATCTCTCTGTAAAAAGGGCGGCTTCCATCTCCAAAAGTGGGTCACAAATAACTCAAATGTGTTTGCACTTATTCCTAGTGACATCAGAGCAGTGGGTTTGGGGAACATGGATTTGGACAGAGATCAACTCCCTGTGGAAAGAGCTCTGGGGATGCAATGGTGTGTTCAAGGAGATACGTTCAGCTTCAGGACTGCAGTGCAGGAACGTCCACACACTAGGAGGGGCATCCTTTCTGTGGTGAGCTCTCTTTACGACCCGCTGGGGTTTCTGTCTCCTTTTATAATACCTGCCAAGTTACTGTTACAGGAGCTGTGCAGAATGAACTTCAAGTGGGATGAGCCAGTTCCCCATGACGTCTCCGAACATTGGTCTGAGTGGCTCTCTGAACTTCAGCATATGAGTGGATTTAAGGTGGAACGGTGTATTAAACCCAAAACCTTTGGAACACAAGTGAAAGCAGAACTGCATCATTTTTCAGATGCCAGTCAAACAGGATATGGCACTGTTTCATACTTGAGATTGGAGAGCACTGACAATGTGCATGTTTCATTTATCACAGGCAAGGCTCGTGTCGCTCCTCTAAAGCAACTAACCATTCCACGCCTTGAGCTTGCTGCAGCTGTGCTTGCTGTTCGAGTGAACACAATGCTGTTGAAAGAGCTACAGTTGCCATTGCAAAGGTCATTCTTTTGGACTGATAGCACTACTGTTCTCAAGTACATCTTCAATGAAACAAAGCGCTTTCACACATATGTTGCCAATCGTGTCAGCACCATAAGAGAATCCACAGACAAAGATCAGTGGAGGTATGTAAACACCAAAGACAATCCTGCAGATGAAGCTTCTCGAGGACTAAGAGCTCAGGAGTTTGGGAAAGGAAAATGGCTAAAAGGACCGGACTTTTTGCTCTTGCCCCCCACCAGGTGGCCAAAGCTTGACTTGGACTCCTCTTCCATTCCATCTGATGATGCGGAGGTGAAAAGGGAACTCAAGGTGAATGTTGTTACAATACACAGTGACAATCCCCTCAGTCAGCTCATTCACTATTTTTCATCCTGGAGAAAGCTTAAAACATCAGTGGCCTGGCTGATGGAGCTGAAAGAAAGACGAAAGAGGAAAGAATATGTGGTCAACCAGAATGAGAATGTGGAAAAGGAGATTAAAAAATTCAAAGCCGCACTTGGAAAATCCAGCTTGACACCAGAGCGCTTGGAGGAAGCCGAAAAGGCAAATAATTGACTATACAATTCATTCTTTCTCCTATCTCTGTCTTCCATCTATTTGTTTCTTTCAGGTGTGGAGAATCCAAAGATGTGAAGATTTCAGTTTAATGCTTAAGCTACAATTAGAAAATAGCTCCTTTTTTGATAAAGGTTAATTGTGGGTAAAGTACCGTCACAATTAGGGGCTGGGTTGTTGGAGCTATATTGTTATTTTTGTTTATTTTGGGCTTGAGTTAATTTATAGCTTCATTTATTCATTTATTTTCTTGCTAAGGTTAATTTGGTTTATTTTGTATTTATGCTTTACTTGTATTGTCGTTTATTGGTCACATGGTGTTATGTTCATTTGCATAAAGTAGGTCAAGGTGGGAGGTGCTGCAGGCTAGGAGGGCATATGGTTTTTTACCAGCGTGAGAGAGGCAGCAAGAATGTCTGTGAGCTTGCTCATGTATGTGAATAAACCTTCTTAAACTCAATCTTGGTATGGACAGCACTTTGCTTTGGTACCTCTGAACCTGCGTAAAGCCTAACCATGACCTAGCCTCAAGTGGCCATTTGAGAAGTTTGTTATTATTTGTTTGGTTTAAGTTTATGGACAAATGGCCACTACAGTCACAGAAAAATGTTTTTTTAAATAATAGGTAAACATTATTATAAAAAAATATTATTCTTAGAGGCTTTGTAATTAATTAGTAAAAATTAATCGCATTTTAATCGCATAAATAATTGAGAACAGTGAGAAGTAATTTTTTTCACATGGATTTTCATTTTTGTTCAACCAATTCCAGCAGACAAGTGTAGAAATAACATATTTAGAAATATAGTACTTTCTGAAATTCAGGTAGCCTATAGGTAAGTAGACCTTCTGTAAACTAGGTTTTTTTAAGTAGACCAATACTTTCAAGTAAATTCAGAACATTGGTTATTTTTTCAGACGTGGACTTAGTTACCCTGGTCCTTAAACCAGTCATCTGGTGCAGTGTGGGTTGGGTGTGGGTCCTTGTACTCGGAGTCGGGCTAACGTCCACGCTAGCTGCTAATTGTTTTGCGTTGAGGTGATACTTGAGGCTCGATGTGAATTCCTTGTTGCACAGCTTGCACACAACCATGCTCTTATCAACGCTTCCATCCGTGTGTTTATTATAAGATTTCCCATTCACGGGGCCACCCGACACGGTCTCGTCAGCTTCTTTGTTCATGTTCATTGTGGTTTGTTGTTGTCTGAAGTCATGAACACTAGTTGGTGCTCCAGTATAATCGGTCCGCCGAAACTCACCCAGTGAGAAACGTTCCGCGGTGCAAAAAATAAGTGTAAAAATGCGTAAAAAATGTTTAATGTGTTATTTTTTGTGTAATTAATTAATCTTAATTCACATTGTAATTAATGAATCGTAATTAACGCGGTAAAGTCCCGGCCCTAATATATATATATATATATATATATATTTTTTTTTCCTCAATTCACCTTCATCTTTAGAGTTCAATTATTTAAGGTCTGATTAGAGTAGAATAGTTAGAGCCGGGGCAGCCAACGTGGTGCCCAAGGGGCTTGTTAAAAAATTATCGCCGGTCACCATGTGGCTCTGTCGAAAAACTTTAGTTGTGGTTCTTTTTTACTCAAAACACTTGCATGTTTCTAGACTTTAAAATGAGAATATTGATATTAATGTAAAAAACTAAAATGTTTTACCTATTTTTCAGAACCAGCCTCGGCCAGTCGGCAGCTTACATGCGCAAAGCCAAGGAGCCTTGGAAAGGTTCCACCAGACCCTTAGGGCTCATTAGTTATTTTAAGTGGTTAATATTGTATAGCGTGTTTAAAATGTTATTTTTGGCGTTCCACTTTATCTACAGTAACAAAACATATTTTTGTATTAAAAGTTTCCATGAATGCTTTTTTTAAACATCCCTCCTCACTGTCTCTGCCAACCCCAGGTACCCTCACTTGTACCACCCGCCCCCATGGGTAGCTCTGATGATTGACATTTTCAACAGCTTCACATGTCATGAGACTTTCACTGACCCCTGAACTCAGTAAATCAAAAAACAATTACTAGAATCGTCCTCCTCTAAACAAAATAATGCTTAAAGTTAAAACATAACAGGTTAACATTAAACATGTTACTCGTTAAACTATCTTACATCATTTTTGCATAGACCTGCAGCAGAGCTCCATTATATATCTATATATAATGATATAAAGAACATTTTGCTCAGACATTGTCACTGAGGAGGCATTGCTATGTTTAGGTATGGTTGGATAAAACATTAGAACACACAATACAAAATGGAGGTGGAGGATTCCGTGGTTGCTATGGTTCCTATGCTGCATTGTTTCTATGGTACCGTCATTTGCACATAAACAACAACTCTAGCGGTCATCAAAAGTGTTTGCTCAAGTTTAGCTCAACGATTTCTTACTAACAGCATATTCTACTGCGGACTTCCTTCATCACAAGAACTAAAGAGTCACAGAGACTGACCAGAGCGACTAAAGTAGCTCTCATCATGGAAAATGTGAGACTTGAAACCTTTGAATGTCAACAATGTTTTCTGTGTTTTACCCTTGAGACCTTCAGACTCCTGAAGGTGAAGTGACAATCGGCTTTGTCATGAACACCACTCCGCCCCGGGTTCCCACACTGGAAATATACACATAATACACTGTGTTATGGAGGATGTAGGTCCTTTTTAAGGACATGATTCACACTTGAATTAGACGACTCGTCTTAGCTGCTGTACTGTACCGGCTTGATATTATATCTATTTAGTCAAAACCAAAGAGCACACATGTCTTCAGCAAGACAGGCTTTTTTGTTTAGTGATCACATGTTCCTTAAAACAGGGCTACAACACTAAGTGTGGGCCTGTTAATACCGAGCAACATACAACCTTCCCACACGGCGTACCTGTGTGAGGAACAGGTGTTCTCGGAGGCCCAGCAGCTCAGCCCCCTACAAACTTCATCTCCATGAACTCTTTCGATGGTTGAATGGGCTGTTGAAATACACATCGTGTTTCAGGGGAAATATCAGTTGATTTTACAGTGAATTGAGAAATGAAACGTTTCTCTTTGCTTTGACCGTACTTGTAAAGCTTCCTTCCAACACAAGTGTATGTTGTTGCAGTGTGACGTTCCCGTTCTCCTGACCAACAACCAGACAGGAAGTAGAACCTCTGCTCGCCAGAGGAGGCCCTCAGCCTGGAGACAGTGTGCATGCTGCGGGGACAAGCAGGTGAGACTTGTTCTTTCAAACTGTTCACAATGTGTGCGAGAGTCACAGTGTACAAACAAGCAAAGACGTGGTCTAGACGTTGTGCGTTGATGAGACTGAATGTGTAGGGACAGTCTGAACAGTCTGTACAGGTCTATCGACCTGCTGATGGGGCTCAAATATTACTCATTCACTTTGCTTCACTCTTTTATCATATCAGGTCAATTCTTACTGATGTTGCATTTCAATTGTTCAAGTAAAGAAAAATTAATTGTATCTTAAAAATCCTTTAAAATAGAATCTGTCAACGGTCTCTGCAGTGCACGTGATGCAACACTGTAACCATGTGTTGTTCAGTATGAAGTTCACTCACACCCTTTGATGTCTTGCTGACCAGGGGCCGACTCTAAAGAGACAGCGCCGGCCTTCTCCTGCTCCCGGAGACCTTCCCCAGAAGAGGAAGCGCACCTCCGCAGCCCGTCCCCTACCTGACCATCCAGAGGTGTTGGACTGTGTCCCCGCTGTGCAGCCCTCCTTGCTCCAGAAGCCTAGAGCCACCATCCCACCTGCTGACCTGCCCCGAGTCTCCTGTGTGGCCCCTAGCCTCCAGCCCTCGACTGCTCCACCGCACCACGACGGCCCTCTGAAGATATTTAACCTTCCAGTAGAAGACTATCAGCAGCTGTACCACGAGGTTGTTGATGACATGCTAAGGTATGTTGTGTCAACAATCGGTCACATAATTAGCACATTCTTCCAATCACAACAAAATGTATCGCTTAAACTCGTGTTTCTACCTCTCAGGTTCAAGAGCGGCCGTCTGCGTCCTTACACTCTGAACCTGGGGCGCGCCATCAAGCAGAAGCTGTGGCAGAGACTGGACCGTCCCCTGTTTACCGAAACAGTCAACGGAGACGGACTGGTGCACGTGGACGTCTCCTACGGGGTCGGGGCCTACCCTCCCCTCCACCAGGTGGACGTTTTGGGGGAGCCAAGGCCGGGGAGACCACTAATGAGCTAAGAAATCAATGAGGCTCAATTAAGTTCACATCTGTATATAATATTGTAAATGAAAAGCAAAAAAAAAATGAAAGCAAAAAAACAAAAAAAACTTAGTGTGTGTTTAAGTTAGGTATTTTAGTAGTAGGTTGTGTGTTATAGTTTAAAGTTAAGTATTATAGTGTTTAGTTAAATATTGTAGTTTAAAGGTAAGTATTATAGTGTTTAGTTAAATATTGTGGTTTTAAGTTAAGTATTATAGTGTTTAGTTAAATGTTGTAGTTTAAAGTTAAGTATTACAGAAGTAAGTTATGTGTTAAAGTTTTAAGTCTAGTATTATAATGATAAGTTAAATATTATAGTGTAAAGTATTGTATTTTAAGTTAAGTTTCCTTTATTTGTGTAACAGGTTTGTGCTGTTTTTCAATCAGTAGATGCAGCCTTTGTTAATCAGCTTTGTAATCCAGCTTCAGCCTCAACAGGGACAGAAAGCACCGCCGTGCGAACCAGCTGAAGCTCTGTACTCCACCCTTCAACTACAACTGCAACCATCCACCCGCCAGTGGAGAAACTCCTCTTCACCTCCTGCCTCCATCATTCTCTTGTAGATCCAACATCATCTACCAGCTCACATTAACTTTCTGCTGCCTCCACCTTCTGTCCGCAGCTATTACCACCCAAATGATGCCCCACAAACCACCTGCATCTGGAGGATGATAGCTGGAGCTTTATCTCCACCTACAACGTCAAGTGTCTTACTCCAGACAAAGGCAGAACTTGCAGGTTGTGGCAGAAAGCTATAACGGATACTCCACCTATATAGCCTCTTCAACAAACCTGCAATTACACCCTACACCTGCAACTTGGGCAGAGAACTGTTTATCAAACATTGATCTACATCCTCTGCTAGATCCTGCAATCGCCGCCTCCACCTGCAGATTCTAGCACACAGCTGTCGTTCGAGCCTCCACCTACAATTTAAATTGTCTTACTCCAGACAAACTGTATCAATAACTCACATTGACACATTTCGACCTAATACACCACCTGCAATCACTACCAGGCTCCAGCTGCAACCTCTGCCAGCCACCTGTAGTTGGAGGCGGCATCTGCAGATGGCTGTCAGAGGCTGCAGGTGGAGCCGGGTAGTGATGGCAGATCGCTGTTGCTGCCTGCAACACTAGATTCTGACAGACAGCTTAACCCCACCTCCTTCTACGGCCTCTGCCAGTCAACTTTGGATGCCGCCTCCACCAGAACGCCCTAGTATAAAGCTGCCTCCACGAAAAGCCTTTGTCAGATTGTGCAGGTGCCGCCTCCACCTGCCGATTCTGGCATAAAGCTGCAGTTTAGTCCTCCATAACCAGATAAGAAGGCTGTGGTCTTAACCTCCATCTACAGACATTACAATGTACCCTTTTCACCCACCTAAAGATCCTGGAAGATAGCTAGAGCATTAACCTCAACCTATATTCATCATTGTGCACCTTCAACACCGTCCGAAGGATCTGCCAGACAACTTTATCGCCACCTACAGCCTCCTCCATCAACCTGCACCAATGCCTCCTGCAGCCTTGTGAAGATCTGAGAGTGGAGCAGCAGGAACTCAAGTCTGAACTCAAGATGTGAAGTGTCACGGTGTGTTTTTACGTCCTTTTTTATTTTGTAGTTTTCCGCCTATCAAGTCCCTGTCTTCGCTTCCTTGGGATGAGGAGGTCATTCTATTTGGTTGCTCCTCGGCCTAAAGACCAAGTTAGTCTTTTGACCGAGGAGCAACTAAATCAAATGCAAGATAGTGTTGATGGGGCTGATATATAGCAGAGTGGTGTGTGGAGTGTATCTATTTTCAGATCATGTCATATTTAGAAATGATCAATCTTGTAGAAGTCATGAATTTCAACCAATGGATGTATTTCATTGATTGTCTTAGAATAATGTCTGAAGAGTGAACTCCATTGTGTTTTTTTCCAGATGTTGTTTGGCTCAACATGCCAGATGTACTAGGACCTGATCGTGGGCCACCAGGACAATTCCTTCTACCACTAGAGCCGTGTTCCAGTGAAATTTGTTCCTCCTTCAACTTTTCCACCAACTCTTGCTCCTCTCAGAGCTTTGCACTGATCAATAAATTCCATCATTGTTTATGGCAATCAGTTATTGTTATTTGTGTCCACCGGAATTGAGAGAAAACAGATACATTATGAATGTCTTTTTTCTTGTTTTTTTAAATATTTAGTTGTGTAATTGTTTGAAGCTGCTACCTTTACTTACTTGTATTGTTTCTATGAGTCACCCTTTATGAAGAGTTAATATGAAATATATAGTAGCTTAAAGACACCTGTCTTTCTTTCAGTAAATATGAAGATGTTTGAGCTTAGCAATGTTATTAAGTCATAAACAAAGGGTCTTAAGATTCTTACTATAATCCGCAAAGAGTATCTGAGTCCACTGCAATCAAAAATATAAAAAAGAAAAGTACGATCATGTTATTATTAAATCATGTTCCATGAACATGTATTTTAACAGTAGTTTGAGTCTAAATCCAAAACTCTTCCAGATGTCCCCAACCGGGCTTCCATTTTTTGATCACGTTCGTTCGATTCCTTCGTTCTTTCACCCCCCCGTCGGCCGGTCCTCGGAGGGGAGGGCTTAGATCGCCATTAATTGTTTAGCATTTTGATATTTGACATATTTTTTTTTTCCTCAATTCACCTTCATCTTTAGAGTTCAATAATTTGAAGTCTGATTAGAGGAGAATAGTTAGAGCCGGGGCAGCCAACGTGGTGCCCAAGGGGCTTGTTGAAAAATTATCGCCGGTCACCATGAGCCTCTGTCGAAAAACTTTAGTTGTGGTTCTTTTTTACTCAAAACACTTGCATGTTTGTAGACTTTAAAATGACAATATTAATATTAATGTAAAAAACTAAAATGTTTTACCAAAGTAAAGGACAAAGTAGATTTGGATTGCTCATTGGAATATCAGAGGATTTTGATACTGTGAAATCTCTGTAATGATCCTCTTCCGAGGTATCTCCTCCCCAATAGAAAGTTCATGCTCCAGGTAGACGACGCCCAGGTGCTGTGTGGTTTCAAAATATCCACAACGGAACATGTGCGTCTCGGCTACGAGCTAACATTAGGTAAACTAACCATAAAGAGCTAACGTTACCTTGATGTCTTCCAAGCACAAATTTTGAAGGATTGATGCATTTAAGCAAAAATGACATTTGAATCCCTGTACTTGTGTTCACTCATCACACACGGTACCTTCCACAAAAAGCGAACTCTTAACATTTAATTACTATTTTACACGGAAAAAAACCTCAAGCAGGCCACAAATCAGTTTTTCCATTAGTTGTTAGCTAAAAATCGAACGTTCCATTTCCTAATATTCAACATTTAACATTATTTAGTGCAAGATTTGGCTGACTGACTTGAAGTCTCAAGGATATAAAGAACATTAGTAATCACATGTGGCTTAAGATAAGGATATTGGTGGGTCCTATATACACTCATAGTGAGTCGATCACTGTACTACATTTTGCAATTTATTTTACATTAATAACTATATATCTTAGCCTGAAAACTTCCACACAATGGCAGTGTTGTAACGTATTTCTCTTGTTATTTTCACTGATGTAGTATTTTGGCCACAGGATTTCCCTGGAGTCTTACCTGCAGTACTACATCTGAGTAGGACGGCCTTCATTGTTCTTCCAAACGGCCGCATTCCTTCCATGTCATCTCATCTGTGTGGGATCATGATAGGAAATTAAAAAAGACTTTTCATCCAGCTGAGGCCATGCAAATTGAACACATATATTGCTATTATAGCTACCAAGTGTGGAAAAAGTAGGTTGGCAGAGAGAAGTGCATCAGACCATGCCAGCCAAGATACCAGGCGCCACCACAGCACGGTCTCCTATCAGCTGTTATTTTCGGCTATTATCTGAAAAATGATTAAGAAAACTAAATGTTAAAGCTGCCAAAAGAAAACAAGCTGGGATGAAGTTCATTTGGAAAGTTCTCACAGTGAAGGACTTTCTCATTTTCCTACACTACAACTGCTTCCAGCTGTGGCACCATTAACAGGCATTTGGATGTGTGTAGATAAATGGAGTATAAATAGTTAGATCTGCGGTCTGCAGAGGAATATACAAATAGGTTGGTTCTTAAAAGGAAAAGGACTTCAAGTTATGCAATTTAAGTAGACCCTCGACAGGGGGGGGTTCATCACCCATCCTAAAAGAAAAGATTTTTTCAAAAACGAAACCGACCTGAGGTCTTGACTTGCATTGTTTTCAAAACATGCTCCCCTAGATTAGCTCAGATTAAGAGTGCACAAACACAGCAGAAAGGCAGAACGTGAGGGAGAGAAGTAGAGGGGGAGAGAAAGAGATAGTGAGACGCGCATCATTAGAAAGACAGGAAAAAAAGACAAAATCTTAATCTTCTACATCTACACCAGGGGTGCAGAATAGGTCGATCTCCTCTGGAAATCTGCCACTCTTAACTGGAATGAAGAGTAGAGATTACCACACATATAAACAGGGTCTAATGCATCTCAGGGGACTTTAAATAAACTTGATGTTATTTTTGCCTCAGCAAAATATAGTTAAAGTAATGGAAAAAATGAATAGAAATGCAAAGCAAGATGGGTGGGAAGTAGACTATGGCGTGAGGACACTGATGGGGGCTACAGGTCATTCCTCAGATGACGGACGCATATTGCTGACAAGTCAATCCACCTGAAACCAAATAAAGTTCAAACTTAGATTACCTCCAAACATCCCTCAGCCTGGTTCTCTGCTCAACAATTTTTTTTTATTTTTAACATAGGCTGTTTACTTTTATCCCTTAAACTACATTTATTAACAACTACATTTTTAATCAAAACCCTTGACCCAAGAGCCCTTTTCACCACAGCTTCATTTTGGCTACATCTGCCCACCAAATATGAACTGCCTTTCGGAGAAGTTGCAGTTGAATTCTGATGCCCCATGAAACAGTTGAGCTAGTTACACTCAGTAGGATTTGACTCTAGGATTTAAAACAAAACAAGAGCCAGGGAGGATGAGAAAAAAATACAAATTATACCAAAGCCTGCTCATTTAATTCTCCAAAACTACTAATAGAAACGTCAACTCTACCGTCATCTAGTGTGGAGAGAGCACTGCTTCATGTCTGGAACACTGATACAATTAAAATCCTCTGATCTCCATTTCACTCTGCAGTTAAAGTCACATACCTTCCCGTCAAGCCTTGTTTCCCAATTTCGAGTTACTTTAAAGGGGGCCTACACTCACTATAGATACAATATTTGCCAAAGCACTTCACTTTGTTTTTGTAAACCTCAGTGTGGTGGCGTGGTGTGGTTAGATCACATCTGATCAACGTCTGGACGGACCGTCTCTTTTGTATAAAACAATGGGCAGGACTTTGAGAAGGAGGGACGGACTCAACCAGAGAGAGTCCGACATTTAATTAAGACCCCAAGGAACCATATCAACTTGTGGTAAAATGGGCATACAATGGCTCCTTTAATCTGTAGAAACATACACTGTTGAATCCCCATGTAGTGACACACTATAAAGAGGTGCTTGAACTTGGAGGAGATGGTTGTGTAATGTTTGAAAAGCTAAAGGTGCATGAACTGTAGAATAAAAATCCAAACAATGAAAATTGTTTTGAATTTGATACGTTTATCATCACAAACAGAACAACGTCATTTCTGACAAATGGTGGTTGGACAAAAGGGGGGGGGGGGGTGCTGTCCCATACATATTTGTGCAAAGCTCACAGCAGATTTGACAACATGCTTCCAGATTTCATCAAATTTGTTAGATGACAAAAATAATAATAATCGAGTAGCGTATTTGTTGGGCCTGTCACAGACTCTCTGTATCACAGCTTCTGGTCCGCGGCGACCTGCGGCGTGAACAAGTACGCTGCGTCGTCGTCGTCCTCGTAGATGATGGTCACGGTCTCTCCGACACCCGACCCCGCTGAGCCGGTCTGAATGTAAGCCTGCGAATGAGGGGACAGTTTAAATGACAGCTTGAGTGAGTTTTACTTTTTAACACCTCTGGAAAACGCGGGGGCTCCTCACCCTCTCCAGAAGCTGCAGGCGCTCCTCGTTCAGCAGGTTGTTCTGCCTCAGCTGGCTCACCGTGTTCTCCAGGCCCAGGAGCTTCTCCAGGTGGCGGCGGTGGCGCTGCTGCAGCACCTTCACCTTCTTCTGCAGTTGGCCCACGATCGCCTCCAGCTGCTCTTTGGTCAGGCTGCTTTTGTGGTAGCTGTATGCGTGCAAAAGAAACAAAGAGACGATCAGGGGTTTAAACCTGGTTTGAAACTGACCGAAGGCTGCGAGTCGATGCTCACCAGTGTTCCTCCAGCTGGCCATCTGGCCGCTCTGCGCCAGCATCTTCCTCCTCTTCTTCCTCCTCCTCCTCCTCCTCCTCCTCCTCCGATGTGACGTCGTTGTCCTCCTCTCCCGTGTCCGGTCCTTCTTCTGCGAGGGCCAGGGACGCGGCAGAGGCCGTTATGTGCTTAGACACTATGGGCAGCGTGGACGTGATGGGCTCGGAGCTCAGCGCGGACGCCAGCACCGTGTCGGGGCGGACGGCGGGCTCACTGTGGAAAACGCTCGGCATGGTCTCCAAGTAGGCGAGGACTTGGGTTCCTTCCGAGGGCTCCTCCGAGAGAGTCAAGATGGCGGCAAGCTCACCCGGCCCCTCACCAAAGGGGTGTTCGGACATCACGACCACCTCCCCGCCGTTCGTCAGGTTGCGTCCTGTCTGTAACAGAGTCAAAGGGAAACTCTGCACCGGCTTGAACCCGGTCCCGGACTCCGGGTCGGCCTGGAAAGGCCGGTTCGACTCGGCGGCCTCGCTCGCTGCCGACCGGCTGCTGCTGCTGCTGCTTTCCCACTGGGGCAAAGGGTCAACGGTGATCTCGTACAGGTGTACGCCATGCGGCGTTTCACCTTCTCTCTCCGCGGCGTCCACAGCCGGTGTCAGCGCCACGCTTTGGTTGTGGTGTGCGCGGGGCCGCTTCGGCGCCGGCTCACTGGGATCCACGGCTTTCCGTTTCTAGAAGGAAGAAGTGTGTGTGTGTGTGTGTTCAGTTAGGGGAGTGGACACTGATCACAGTTCAGCTGAAGTGATGCAATAATAATGCTTCATGCCGTCTTTGAATACCCTAGATTTTCAATTAAGTCATCACATGTACCAAGTAAAACAGTTATACATAAATAAAGTAATAATAAAAAAAATATATCACATTACAAGGAAAGAGTCTTTCGGAAGAGTTTTTGCCTGAAATATTGTGATACACATTTACGTTGGCTAAATTCATAACAAGCACAAAATTGAATAATCCTTCTTGAGGGAAAACGTAATTATTGTTTTATTATCAGCATTGTATTTATGGAAATAAAAATACATTTTAGTAAAGTGTCTCCTCACTCTCCTCGTCTCACCTCAACCTCCGGGAAGACCGTTGGCACAGCGTCGCTCTCAAGGTAACGGATCCCCCATCGCACCTTGAAGCACGACGGTGCGAAATGCTCGTGGCAGATATACTGGTGCCGAGAGGGGGTCCAGCTGCCCCGCCGCATGTTGCTCAGCCACTGCTGCAGCCGGACAGGGTCCCGTAGAGGAAACCTGGGGCGCAAAGACAACTGCGGATGTTAGACCCTGGAATATCCCTGGGTTCCTTCAGGGGAGACATTGTGCATTGTGGGGGGTGGTGGGGGGGGGGGGGGGTGTACAAGTGGTACGCCGGAATCTGCAGCAGAGAGTGTGTTTCTTTACGTTTGGATATGCAATGCTGTAAATGGCGTATTGCAAATACTTCAACAGTTCCTGTATACACGCTAGGGAACACACGGAAAACATGCATTCCCTTGCTTTACATCAAGTGTAAACCACATAATGTAAATCGCATGGCTTTTCTTACATAACGGTGGCTTTTGTTGTCAGGAGCTATGAGGGAGTTAAGATCAGCTTGTAGACATCCTCAGGCTGAGATTAATATCAGGCATGGCAGAAAACGTTGGTGGGTGGAGTGAAGGACTTCTTTGACTTTTTATACAGCAAATAGACCTGAACATATGCATGGATCTCAAATCGATTGGATATACAGGGCAAGGGGCGTGTCCTTTGCAATCTAAAAATCAATTGTAGGGGGCGCTAAGTAGGCATCTTTTCATTTCATTTTCGCTTGGGCCCTAAAACACATAAAACAGCCAGTGTGTGTTCTTAACTGCCTCCCTCAGCTAAAAACGTGATGCTATGGACTTGGCACATTTTGAGTTATGCAACCCTGTATAATGTGTAATGCAACCCAACCAACTCAGTGGTGATGCCGTATCAAACTACAGTCATATCAAATAATAGTATGTGTGTGGGGAAGACTACTTTTTAAATGTCAGTGTCAAATATGCTATTGCAGCAGCGAAAGCTTCAAGACGTTCTCCTGATCAGTGTTTCCAAGTACACTTTTTAATGACAATTTTGACATGCAATGTGTACGAGTATTTTGATTTTACAAAACGTTATACTCACACTCTGTTTTACAACATAAAACACAAATATGCAATTATGTACTTTAGTACTTATCTACAAGCCGGTGGACAACGTGTTTTAAAAATTGACTCCACATCGAGGAACATCATTTACAATGTGTATCGTTCTTTTACTGAAGAAACAATTTGAATCATGGCTATATAATTATATTGGAGTTAACAAAAGTTTAAAAAACGTATGTTACTGCAGACTGTCAGTGAATTACCAGCTAGAAGATTAACATACCCTAAGAATAAACATTGGCTTTCGCACTGGTCAATATTAAGGTTTTTGAGATTGTAATAGCTCTTCCACGTGGAAAGAGAAAAAAATTAATCCAAAATACACCGGTATTTATTTTACGAGTTTGCGTTCATGCTTCAGTCGATGAAAAAAACGCATTCTAATTAGTAAATACAACTTAACAGCAGATATCTCGAAAAACTTGAAAACATATTTAGGGGGATTAGAACGTCGATAAAACGCAGTTTCCAAAGACAATTCAAATCAGGACACAAAGGTCACCATTAACAACGTTGAACTTAACAGCATTCATTTAAAATTGGAAAAAAAACCCTTGATACTTATACTGATTGATTAATTATTGAATTGCAATGTTTATTGCGTATTGAAGTTGTGAAACCTAACCTTATCGGCTAGCAACAGCTCTTTGAATCGGTGATGACGCCTCTACCAGCACGACAGCTTACGTGGAATAACTAACAGCTAGAAGACAAATTAAGCAACTTACTTGTAAAAACTCTTCTTGTCGCTGCCATTTCCGGAGTCATTCTTACAGTTTGGGACAGAACAGTATTTTGGCATCTCAAGTCGATGTTGAGGCCGAGGGCTGTCTGTATTCGTGCACAACTCCGTTTCCAACAAGGTGAAACTCGTGCTGTGTGTGTTGTCAACTCGTGGCGCAGGGTTGACGACTGGTGATCAGCTGTTGGATGTTTTGACGTCTAAGAAATGCGACTTTCGCTTAAAAGGATTTTGAAAAGATATTACTAAAGAACTGTTATTCAGAGCCGTTCTTCAGATCGGGTACCGTGTCTTCAGACGACGGATAGAACACACTAGATCTTAGCCGGTTTATCTAGTCCAAAGCAATAATTAGCATCATAGCCAGGCTAACGTTAGCATTTCACAGCTTAAGTTAGTAGCCAATCAGAGGCCGAGTAGGGACGGGTCTTTCCGCAGGCTTTCTGGGTAGACGGTCTGCACATGCGCACAGCGGTCACTTCATATTTGGCAAAACTAGCGAAATACTAGAAAAACTGGTAAAGCTCCTGTTATAATGGGAGGGGAAACACAGAGGTTAAGTTTCTTTTACTGCCTGGTTTCTTGCGAATATCACTAGTAGCAAGTTACCCGTAATACATACAAATTATATTTTAATGTGTTATTAACCAACCCGCCAAATAACTATCAGATAAATGTACAAGATATTTCCCACTGAGAGGCAAAGGAGTAGATATATGATGTAGCAGAAGATGGTAAATACGTATACCATTTAGTTTAAGCACTGCAAAATTGTACAGTGATTGTGTACATGTACTGTTTCTCTGTGCCAAAAGTAAATACGTCATTCTTTTTAAACCCTTTCACAGGTATGCAACCCTCTGCTTTTTTAAGTAAGACCCACTGTCTCTACCATTGTAGTGCTTGGATTGGCCAAAATTCCATGCTTGCCAATTACCAGTAATCTGGTTTGTTCAAGTCTTCCCCAGAGGCTGCAGTGGGACCCCATTACAACCCGCAGACAAAAGCACAGAGATAAGAGTAGACAAAAGTAATGGACGTAAAGATACCAGGATGTTTTCTAAAATCACTGGACTAGGTTTTTTTTATTCAATATTTTTTTTCTCCAAACATTACACAGAATCTTTAAATGATACAGTATATATACATACACGTCAGCGTTCTTTTATCTAAAAAGTTGAGGGCCATTGGACAATGCATCTGTGCGCTTTGAGACAGGATTTCATTTTTGACGGTTGTGTACTGAAGACTCGACGCCTGGGTCAGAGATCGAACGTGTGTAAAGGAGACCAGAGTGCCATCGCCACTAGCTCGGAGAACAGACTGTGCGGGAGCTGCCTGGTGAGTCGAAGATGAAAAACAGGGAGAGCAGTGGAATCTTCCTCAACCGGAAGCAGTGCAAATTAAATGTTATCAACTCTATGACTGAACCGTGGAAATACACATCTAATGGTAAACACCCTTTAAGAGCGTCCCCCCTCGACAAAATTGATTGCTTTTTCCTGCCAGGACCATACGTAAAAGGCGACGAACATACTGTAGGATAGTTTGAGAAACACTGATAGACATGCTGCTCTTCACCCAGTTTACGAATACTCTAAGCTATGTACACGGGCCGCCAGCACGACACTGCGTTCCAGAGTCACAAGGCGCTTCTTGCAAAAACTGAACAATCATTTTTCTTTACGTATCTTTGGTACATACCAGCTATTTGATCCCTTCTGCAGAGTATATCAAATGTTCTAAAAACCAAGCAGCTCAAGGAAGGCTAATCTGAAAGTTTGTTTTCTTTACCCAATGAGGGAACAAACAAACAGGAAAGTGGACAGCGGGAATGGAGATTTTGTTTTTTTCCAGTTCTAACATAACAAAATAAAACATTCCCAGTTGTAGACTGGGCCACGTTTAAGTGATCTCTGCTCATCGGAACTACATTAGGTGTTTTCCAGTACACAACTAGTGGAAGTTTTTCCGGAAGAGAGGGAGGGGGGGGGCGCAAGGGGAGGATTCCTTTAGGCTAAGCACGAGCATGTCTAAGCACTGTAGGGTGTGAGGTGGCTGGGATGGTTCGGGTCATACAGGAGGGTCGTCGATGTCAAAGATGGGTCGGTGCGGCCTTTACATCATCCCCATCTGCATTAGCGAGTTGGCATATGCCATGGGCTTGACATTCGGATGAGGCTGTGAAGAAGAGAGAGAAGCAGAGAAAAGGTTGCACGGTCATTCAACGCACCTTTTTTAATATGCCTTTTGCAGTCTACGTGTTTTTTGTGGTTTTTGTTTTCAGCCTTGTTAGTTACGAGCATGTTTGTACTGAGCCACTTAACAGAAGCGGCATGGCAACGTACTGCGCCAGTTTCAGCTTCAATTTTTAATAAGCACTGAAGACCGTTTGGACCAACAGAATCGGGTTAAAATCCCAGCAGATGTTAGCTAAAAGCTGTGCAACAAACCTCTTGGGTAAATTACCAACCGAGTCTAATAGGAACTAGCCCACTGCCCCTGTCTAGTGGTGGAAATGACTTTTGACTTGTGTTTTTATGAATGTAGCCCCATTAGATAGCAAACCAAAAAGGAGAACATTGGATATTTCAAGACAACATGGCTCAACCTATCTGAAACCTAACAAAAAGTGACCTGTGTTTGGTTATATCGTCTCCACTTTTTATCCGAATTGTTGAAAAGTGACAACGCTACATTATTGTACAGGATACTGACCACAGCAGTGAACTGGTGGAATTCTGGCTTTAGGTTGGATCCCCTGAGGTGGATGTACGCTCCTTTGTTGCCCATCTGATCACTGGAGGAAGACATGAATACAACTCAATAATACTCAATATTCAAAGTAGACCGCGTTGGCAACCCAACACTCCAAAAGTTAGCCGGCCTCATGACGTACCAGTAGTTGGGTGCTGAGAACACAGTGATGCACTTCCCTGAGTGAGTGACCTCGTAGCCTTCAGCTTTGACTTCATGACTACGCACAATGAAATCCAGCTTATTTTGCTCCAGGAAGCGCTCCGTCACATCTGGCCCGAACTGACAGCTCACTCCTCGCTTGCTAACCGACCGGCCGTTCTGCAGAGACGGTTGGAGAGAGGGACTGTTAATTCAGTCGGAGGTGCACTGAATGCTGGGTGCATTGTGAGCCGTGAAGTGGGTAGGAACTGACCTGAGGCTGTGGATCCGACCAGAGGAGGTCACACATGGGGCCTGCAGGAGAGCAGAGGAAAGGGTTCTGGTCATTCTTTCCGGAGACACTTTTTTCTCAGACGGTGCATTTGGAGTCGGAGCCTACCTGAGTCCGGAGGCTGTCTGTTCCTTTCAATCTTTCTGAGGTCGTCCAATGTGACGCCATCTTCACTAAACAGTCCGCCGTGCATGACCTGAAATGGAGAGTGTCTTTAAGCCCACCGGGGGGTGTGTGTGTGTGTGTGTGTGTGTGTGTGGGGGGGGGGGGGGGGGGGGTAGATTCATTTCTACACTACAAGCCAGATTCTAGGTCTATAAAAGGGCAGTTAGAAGGGCGTTACAAACGGGTAGAGGCAGACAGTGAGGCCCATGTGTATGGATTGTCTGGCCCGGATGCTGCTTTGAACCCACGAACCTACTGCTTACCAGCACTTTGCTGTTGATGCACTGTGCAAGAGGCAGCCACTGGAAGACCTCGCTGAACAGCTGGAACATCTGGGCTGTGTACTTGGCTTTGACCTCGCCTTCAAATCCATACATCTGGTTCATGTTGTCCGTCTCATGGTTCCCTGCATGTAGAGAATAATGATTAAACCACAACGTGTAAACTATTTCACATCATACAATGTCTGTAATGGTAGAAACCGAATGAATTGGGAACACGTTACAGGCCAATGAATAGATTTTAGTGATGTGCTTTGAACTTTATGATCGCTGATGTGTATTAAATGTCAGCGATATGACATGTTTGACCGCACACATCTGCAAACATGTGTCTCCAGACACAGAAGAGGTGCTCTTACCCCTGAGCAAGAAGAAGTTGTCGGGAAAGAGCAGCTTGAATCCAAAGAGGGTAAGAATGACCTCAAGTGAGAAAGAGCCGCGATCAACGAAGTCGCCATTGAACAGCTGGATTCTGCGGTTAAGTATCGTAACGCACACATTTTGAGGCTTTTAGTTGTTGCTGTATTAAGGCCTTTACACACGGGGAACATAATAAATAAGCAAAACCAAAAGATAGATGCTCATCTGCAAACATTCTATGTCTGGGGATTTTATTGTGAAAGGAAAAAGGTTGAGCAGCAACATAGGCCGAACCCATGATTTGTTGTTTAATGAAAGAAACCTGTTCTGCACAATGTGAGCTGTAGCTTCCCTTCTTTGAAATGGGAAAGTTATAATCAAAGTATGTCTTTGAGACCAAGAAAATAGTTGTGTAAAGGCCTTGAGACACAGGAAGGTAGAAACAAGGAGGATGAGTGCATGAACACAAGTGTAAAAAGGATACATAGGGGTTGGTCTCTGATGGTAAACCGTTCAACTGGAAGATGTTGAGGAGATCGTAGTACTGTCCATGTGTGTCACCACAAATTGTTATTTTTTCCGTCTATGGCAAATGGAAACAACATTTAAAGGTATACAGAAAGAATGAAAAATAGCATTGAGTTAGATTTATCCCTGTAGTCACATCATGAGCCGATCAACAACATATTAATCAACTGGTGTATTCTCATTCAACATAAACAGCAACCTTAAGTCATTTCACGAGTGATCACAGTCCTTACCTCTTTTAATGTGATCTCAACAAGACTCGGAAGCTTAGAAAGAACATCTTTAACCTGCACCAAAATCTGAAAGATTTCAATAAAAGAAAGTTCAATGACAGGTACATGTAAATGTCCTTCAGTTGGTGGTTCATTAAAAAAATAAAAAGGTTGACCTGATAAGCACACTTTCGGTGCAGTTTCTTCTGGTCTTTAAACCAATCCATCATCTCCTTCATGAACTTCAATGTGACCTTTCCGTCTTCCAGCTGTGGGCCTTCATAGTCATCCTCAATCGCTGCAATACAAGAAAAACTTCTTTCAAATGAGAGGATCAGGTGGTGCAGTAAAGAATCAAATGTTCAGACCTGTATCTGATAATATTATGAGCCTAAAGTCTTGCAGCACATTTACACTGTTGTTCAAATATTAGAGAGACTTACTCATGCTCTCGATGTCCAGGGAGTCAACGACAGATTTCTTTATTTCATCGCTGGCGATTGCTCTCTCGAAAGCCTTCTGCTTCACAATCTTGTTACATTCCTGATACTTCATCCTCGCATCCTTGTCATTTGGTCGAACCTTTACTACCTATTGTCACCACAGGGAAATGAGATAAAGCCACCGCACTGGTTATTCAACAACCAGCATCAAGGAAGCAGTTGGGCGACTGACTCTGCATAGCTTGAATTTGTTTGTGCAACAATGGCTGGTTAAAGCAGAGCTATCACAGATTGCCAAAGACACTTTATTTATATTGCTTACAGCATGAACAACAATAGGCACCAAATTAGCTTTGTTTGAGTGCATTTAAACTGGATTTAATTGGCTGCATGCCTGGATTAAAGGATAATTCCCTATTCCAGGAGCACAGCCTATCTCATGGGGACAGATGAAACTGGAAAATAAGAAAATAAATACATTTAACTGCACAAAGATTCCGAGGTGAAAAGTGTACAGCCACTCATAGCAAAAGATGCTGTATCTCACCGTCTCGTAATCTTTAAGCGCTGCCTTGAACTTGCCCAATGCCATGTTCGAGGTGGCGCGGCGGTAGTAGCCCTTGATGTAGTTCTTATCGATCTCCAGGGCCTTGGTGGCATCAGCCAGGGCGTAGCCGTAGCACTCTGTGCGCAGGTAGGCCAGGCTCCGGTTGCTGTAGTAGACGGCATTGGTAGGGTTGACCTCCAAGGCCTCAGAGTAGTACTTGATTGCATTATCATAGTCTTTCTCTGAAAAGAAAAATGTCAAATTGTCACTAGAAAACACTGTGCTTGGGGTTCTACAAAGGCCTATTTTGAAGAAATGTCAGAAATACTCCAGACAGTTCATTTTCAGTGTGTGTTCCAGTTTTTTCTACTAGAATTGATGGCAGAACTTGAAAATAATTCCTAGATAAACGTAGCTCATTGTTTTAACTTAAATATGTTTTTGACAGTAAGTCAGATGAGCTACTTTTTTTTTCAGTACCTCAAGATACATAATGTCTTATTAGGAATTTATAATTGTATATTTATGTAAATATTGGCAAATTGAACCTGATTGATCAATTCAGCATTTAACCAGTGTTAAAAGTTGTTTATGATGCAGACGCATTCACTTAATTGTATCATTAAATATGGAACAGTGAACTATAATATTGGAAAGTCCAAGATGACATGCCTTCAAATGCTATAAAACATACAGAAAGTCATTTCAGACATTCCTAAATGGTTAAGTCAGTTGCACTTATCTCAGATATATGTTTGTGTTTCCCATGTGCAGTTTATTGCCATCATATGTCAGACATAGATGCAATTTGACTTGGCGCAATGCTTGTTTCAACCAAGTTGAGTGTATTTGATGATCATTGATTTATTTGCAACATGCAATAAGGTGTAATCAAAATACGGTTTAAAGGCAAACTGCATGCTTGCCTTTACCAGTAGACAACAAACTTTATAAACAAACTCAGTAAAAAGTCCACCGTGCACATTTACCGAGACAGCTCTATTTCTGCTCAAAGTTGAGATCCATCAGCGCTTCACAACACTCAGATCTACAGGAGTCATGCCATGAAATACCATCCAGAACATCTATAGCATTGGATCAGTGACTACGATGGTCGTTGGCATCACAACAGACGACAATGACTATCAGAAGACAACAAAAAGAGAAAGTGGACTTCCGTTGCCGATGGGTTTCTACGTCAGATTTAGCAGTGGAAGCTCTACTCACATTAAAGCACGTTGGGGCGTTTTTGTTGTATTTTGCTCACTTGTTTCCATTTTGTCTTTAATGGAGAATTATACAGATTTCACAGCACTGCAACTTAAAGTTGATCTCACTGGTTGCTTTGAAGAAAATATTAATTAATTTATATATGATGTATTATTATAGGAAAGGGTAAGATTCGCCTTTATTGACCTATAGTAGAGGAATCGGGGTCTTGTGCAAACAAGGACCGAAATGGAACGAAGTTAAGAATACTTTCGAATAACTTTTTTTTTTTTTGACAGGTATCGCAACTTTATCATTTCTTGGACCAAAACGGAGGCAGTGACTGTTGATCGTCTCTTTTATAAACTAACTTCTTCATGGCGGAGAAGAAATGGACACTTCCTTGTTAAGAAGTAACTGTATGCATGATAAACCGCTCACGTGCGCCCGGCTAATATACTATACTAGCAGACATTTCTAAACCTCACTGTAAACTGACGGTAACGTCACACGATAAGTCGACAACACGACTGAACGCAAACACGAGTGTACACAGCATGACATGAAACGCCATATAATGCACCAAATGCGAGCCAGTTCGGTGTTGGTTAGAGACGACACGCGTGGCGGCATGTGTTAACGTCGATGCCATAGTCGCTGACGTTGTAGCTAGCACGAGCTAAAGCAGCTAACTTCAACTCAGTGTGGCGTAATCCAATGAATGGAGTTTACAGTTAGCATGCTTTGAGAGCAATGTAGCCTAGCTTATCATTAGCGACCGGCTCAGGTTTGGAGCGTCATGGGACATACTTGCGTCAACACTACAGCTTACAGTTACATTCTCGCCTGTTACAAACTGTTGGTAATATACATAATCTTGACAGGTCTGTCACATTACCTTTAAAATACTTATTCGCCTTCTCCTTCAGCAGCTCGGCATCATTACCTCCCTCAGCCATCTTTTCCTCGCTGGCGTTTTTCGATACGTCCGCCATTTACTGCACTGTCGTAAAGGTCGCAAAGTATTATTCTTTTGATTGTAGCACTCAATTCAATTCAAGCCTAGAGTAAAACCTTACAGCGGTTTACATATGTCTCGATAAACGAAAACATGAATTCCTAATAAATTATATTTAAAGTAAGGAAATTAAGTGATGTCGTCAGTATTAACCGCGTGGGACTACGCAACAATACAGTGAAATGATAGAAAAAATGTATTACTTTCCATCAATGCTAGTTAAAATGAAGACCGTGTGTGTGGGTAGTTGACGCTGAAGCTAAAAAATGAAACGTTTCAAGCAATATTTTATAATAGTAATAATAATAATATAATAATAATAATAGTTCCTATTAGTTTATGAACCACTAGGGGTCAGTATATACCTTCACTACAATGGGAAACAGAATAACTCGTTGATTTTTGGCAATGAACCTTTTGATATGAACCTAACCAAACGAATTAGACAGTGAGTCATGTGTTACAATTGAATCATTAGACGAAGATGACTTAAATGAATCATGTGGGAGTCAATTTTCCAGGGCTTGTCTGGAATTACTTTAATTTTGAGCAATGCTGTGTCCTCACGTCTCTGCCATTCTGTGACTAGACGGAAATAATACCCCAATTAATTCAAATCTACAGTCCTATACAATCACGTACAGCTCCCGCCACAAACCATTGTTCGTGAACAATTCGTTCATTTTGAACGAATCCTTACAAGATCTCGGGAGTAACGAGTCCTCTCAAAGAGAGATTTGTTCATTTTCTCGTGGCCGCGCATCGGGACTGTTGCATTGGCTTAGTCAAGGAAACAGAATTGATTTGTTCATTTCCCGACTGGGTTTTCGGGTACGAGTCTTTGGCTCGTTTTTCACGGGTCTTTTATAGGCTCAGTACTGGTAGCTAGAGGAAACAGAATTGATTTGTTCATTTCCCGACTGGGTCTTCGGGTACGAGTCTTTGGATCTTTTTTTTATGTTGCCTTCAAAGGCTCAGAAGAGGAAACAGAAAGGATTTGTCACTTTCGCGTGAATACAATTCGTTCATAAGTAATAATTACAGGTTTTGTTATTTTAACTTTTTTTGTACTTACAGTTCAGTGCAGCGGAATTGTTTGCCATGATAATTTATTGCTAGTGTGATAATAAATGACCATTTCAAATCATCAAAACTGTCAAGATGATTTCGCTGAACAAACATGTTTTTCAAGCTCTTTGTTGAAGGAACTAGCACGACGGAAAACCTCCAAACACAAAGCCTTCCCTGGGCCGCTCTGTCGGGTCACGCGAGAGAAGAAGGTTTTTCTCTTTTCTCCGTCCGAGGCCAGCGGAGCCGGGAGAGAGGGATGTCTGTCCGCCTTTGAGGAGCAGGCTGCTGGTTGGTCTTCTTTTTTTCTCTCGATGTTTACAGGGTTAAAAGTTCAACAGCTCGAAGGACGTTCAGGAGAAGCATGTGACACAGAGGATACGGCCCAGTCCAGTCTCCGTTGCCATGACTCAGTAAGAGGCCACGAGGGTGACTCACCTTACCCCCCCCCCCTCCCATTGAAACCCCCACCCGGTGTGAGTTCACTTTCTCTTAGCGAGAGCACCTATGAGTCGCCCCTTTTCCTCTCTGAGCCATAACACGTCTCGCTCTGGGATGATTTTACAAGTAGTACTTGAGGGACAGGGGGGGGGGGGGGGGGGGGAACGGGGGGCCCGCAAACACACGGCTGACTGAGAACGAGCTGACACTACAGCCTCAGCCCCATGTGAGCATAAAGGCAGACAGTGAGTGGGAGGCTTGGAGTGGGTATTGGGGGGGTGAGTGACACTCCGGGGTCACGGGCCTATGAGTGATGAGCCTCCGGAGTGGAGTGGTGTGTGTTACATAGGCCCCATCCAGAGCCTCGTGCTATTTCTTATCGAGCAGCATGTTGGACCCCTGCACGGAGCGTGTTTTGAAGCCCCTCCTTCTTCGCCCGCGTTTCGTGGAAAGTTGTAACCGTCTTCTTTCCCCTCCTCTCTGTTCAAATAATTCACTAATGAGAGCTTGACTCCAGGGGGTCCTGTGTGTGTGGGGGAGAGGAGAGGGCGGCGGGAGGGGAGGGTTATGGGGCGCACTTATTGGAGCCATATGTTTTTGTAGCGAGCAGGGCAGAAAGACTTCAAGCCGAATTCAAAATTCAAAATCCTCTTCAGCTCCACCCTTCCGACCATTTCTTAATTCCCCGGTTCAGACGCCGAGTTCCTGCGTGTTTTGCCCATAGACCTTTTGAGTCAGGGGTCGAGGGGCTCACATCACGCGGCGGCACTACAGAACCCTGCGCCAGTGGAACCTCTCGTTTATCAAAATCAACCTCCTGAAATGACATATTGACTGTGTCACCAAAGTGAGGAGTGTGGGAAATGTAAAACATGCAAAAGGAAAAAGAAGCGCGATGCGTATCTGACCGAAAAGTTTGCTGAGTGTGGGGTTTACTTTTTTCCACAAACCCACCCGTCTGTTTACTTTAGTGTTTCTTCGACTTCTAATACACAATGCTGTTTATGAGTTGCTGAGTGTCTGTGTACATCTCCCCCAGGGCTGCTTTAAGTATAAAATTAGGTCGTTTTGCTTCATCACAATTTTTTTAAACACTTGATTCAAATATTTTCAAATATATTCCCGGAGGAACTGGCATTGGTACTAACCGTTTGGACTCAGGAGCTGTAGTAACCGAGCCCACACGGACAGCTTGTGTGGAATCAATTCTCAACAATGGAAATGTGAAGCAGACAACTTTGTGGTTCGTACCCAGCAGTCGCCCCGGGATCAGCCTTGTTAAAGGACATTTGGAAAATGACCGACTAAACAGATAATTAGAATAAATGAAAACAAATTACTATAAGAAGTGAAAACAGCCCAAATCTTTAAAAAGCTAATTATGTTGAAAAAAACATTTCTGCGGTACAATCTCGGCATCTGGCCTTATTTGGCCATTTCTGTACTCATCATGATAATGAAGCATTTCTCCTTTCATCCACTTTCCTTTGGTTTTCACTGCTTCTACCACCAGTCAGGGTTTCCATTCCCCTCACCCTGATTCTCTCCACACACAGACATAAACACACACATGCACATACTCTTTCCCGTTTCGCCATCACTCCCTTACCCAGGGTCCTCCCCTCGTTTTCTTTTGTATCCTCTCGAGTTTGATGTGTGCTGGGCACGAGAACAAGGGGATCGGATACACACCCCAAACAGGAAATGAGAAACTCAAAAAATAGGCTCTCGCCTGTGCGCCTCAGAGGGAGAACGACAGAAACTTGCAGGGAAGGAATGCAGATAGATAGCGAGGGCAGACAGCGGGGGAAGTGAAATAGACACAGTGAATCAACGGACTGTTATCGTTGGTTGTGAAAAGTTGTTACATATTGTGTGTGTGTGTGAGCGGGAAGAAAGAGAGAAGAGAAAAAATACCCTGAGTGTAATATTTATAGACAGTGACCACCCTAGATGTTGCTCCATCGCCTCTATCAGCCGTCCTACTGAAACCACAGAGAGCTCAAAAACGCTCATTTAAGTGGAGACACTGATAATAAGTGTAAAAAGATCTCACTTATTACTAGAGGCAGTAACATTGCCATTAAACCCTCGTTGATTACATCTATTAAAATCCTTCATAAAAAAAATCATTCGTTTTCAGATAATATATGACTGAATGTTTTTTTTTTATAATCTCAACATTGGATTAAACCAGATTTAAAAAATGTTGAATCCAGTTTTTTTATTTACCTAAGGACAATTTTATGTCTGCATTACAAATTTGCAAAAATCTAAAGTTCAAATATGCAAATGAGGCATTATGTAATGCTGTCTTCTAGTGAGTTTGAGAGAAATCCAAAGAATTAATCAAATAAACACCGAAATAGGCATCGTTGATGTATTCTTCTGTTGGGTATGAGTCTCAAAGAAGATATTTTAAGGGGACCAAATAGTCCTAAATCCCAAAATTGACCACAACATGAAAAGAGAGAAGTTTTTCAATAACCCATCTGTGACATCATTACATTATCAGACACTAAGCAGGGGCTCGGTGAGTGTAATGATGAGATGTAAGAGTTATGTTGTTTATAGTGAACTCATTTTCAGCATTTTTTTCAAGCCCAACTATGATGTTTTTCCTAAACCTAACTAAGGGGCTCTTTTGCCAAAACCCAGCCAAGTGTTTTTGTCTGGATTCCCTACGTCAACCACGTGACTACTGTGTTAAAAACAGGTGATGTCAAGAGGTTCTACAAAGCATCAGTATGTGACAACCTGGAATGGGAATGTGTCGATCTCTCCTTACGTCCTTTTCAGGGCCTTGAAGATGACCAACAAATCACTTGAGTCCGACGGAGCAGTATTTGTTTGCTCTTGTCACCTGGAGGTCATACCAACCTTATTTATTTTGACAGCTCCAGCATTACACTTAGGACCCACAATTGTACTAACGTGTCAGGCAGCGACCCTCCGGCAGCCGAGCTCGTCAAACCCCAAAACAGCCGGGGGGTTATTGAGCCATCAAAGGCTTTCCTCTGGTGGCTGTTTTCTCTCCAGTTAAACTGCAGCGACGAAATGTTGTGGCGGCTAGTTTATTTGACATGGCGGGTCCGGCGCTCCTACTGTTTATGAGCAACCGGCACGCACGGTCAAGCTTTCCCACAGAGAGGAACCTGCATCACGAGTGACTCAGGGTGTCTGGTGTGCACACACACACACACACACACACTCACACTCTGACCGTTAGATGACTGTTGGACTTGAGAGAGGAAGAGGATGGCTTCTGCGGAGCTGTGGTGGAGAGAGAGAACCGTCCACAGGATGTCTCAAACAGGGCCCGTATTGTCCCGAAGGGCGTGAGAAGCCGAGAGGTCAGACCGACACCCGTGCCACAAACAAAGTGTAAATATCTGCCGGGGAAGCAACTCAACTTTCCCGACCGCTGCATAATAATGGCCGCACGCCAACTGGAACACAGATGCTTTTCCAGACTCTAATGAGACACTGAAGCTTTGCCATGTTAATACCAGCAGCAGCGCACAAACAGGCTCGGAAACCGTGTGTTAAAATCCAGGATGTTGACGGTGTTGGGGAGGGGGGCGCGCTTCCTCTTCCTGTTGCTCTTTCTGTTGGACTTTCCTGTCAGTTAGCATTAACTACGGATAGACCTTTGGGTGCCTTCCAGACTCATCCCTGAGCCTCCATTCTTTTTTTTGGTTCCTATCTCTAGGGAGTATGATTCCTCACTGTAAAGCATTAGTTCACATCCTGTACACTTGGGTGGCCGGGCAGAGTAGGCAGCGTGGATTCAAGGTGCTCTCTGTAGCAGACGAACTCTTTGGCCCCGCACAAACGAGGAACACACTCGGCAGTGTGTGGCCACAGGAGTTTACAGGTGGTGCGGTCTAAGAAAATCATCTCCGGATTGCATATTTAAACCCTCACTGGACGTCAGTTGAGCTGATCTAATGTATTTAGTCAAATATTGCTCTCGTGCAGCTATCAGCCTCTCCAGTGCACCGAGCCTTTGTGACTCAGCAGCGTCAGAGGTCTGTTAATTCAGGCTGGCTCAAATTAGCGGCCACCTGTGGCCACCCACGTTCCCTTTTAATGTTAAGTGTGACCCTCTTTACGAACACTGCAGTATGTATGCCACAGGCGCTGTTAAGTATCCTTTTGATTGCTTGGTCATTTAAAAAAGAGGCCGCGGCGGGTGTCTACAGAGAAAGAAGACCATCGTCGAGACAGTGGTGGAAAATAATTAAGACAATTTACTTAAGCCTAGATTATGCTTCTGCGTTTGCAGAGACGCAAAGAGCCCCTTGTGCGCCTTTTCACCCCCTTTTGCGTGTCGACACATTTTTTCTAAACTTGCGTCAAAAGCTATGAGAGTTAACACAGCCCGGACAGCTGTGATTGGTCTGCTAACTACTGGTGAAACTCGAAAAATATATCGTGCAAAAGTTCATTTGTTTCAGTAATTGATTAAGTTTCAATTTAAAAGGTGAAACTAATATATTATATAGACTCATTACATGCAAAAAGAGATATTTCAAGCTTACAGCTTGTGAAAACTCCAAATTCAAAATCTCAGAAAATTAGAATATTGTGAAAAGGTTCAGTATTGTAGGCTCAAAGTGTCATTCTAATCAGCTAATTAATCCAAAACACCGGCAAAGGGTTCCTGAGCCTTTAAATGGTCTCTTAGTCTGGTTCAGTTGAATTCACAATCATGGGGAAGACTGCTGACCTGACAGTTGTGCAGAAAACCATCAGTGACACCCTCCACAAGGAGGGAAAGCCTCTAAAGGTAATTGCAAAAGAAGTTGGATGTTCTGAAAGTGAAAAGTTAAGTGGAAGGGAAAAATGTGGAAGAAAAAGGTGCACAAGCAGCAGGGATGACCGTAGCCTGGAGAGGTTTGTCAGGAAAAGGCCATTCAAATGTGTGGGGGGGCTTCACAAGGAGTGGACTGAGGCTGGAGTTACTGCATCAAGAGCCACCACGCACAGACGGGTCCTGGACATGGGCTTCAAATGTCGTCCTCTTGTCAAGCCGCTCCTGAACAACAAACAACGTCAAAAGTGTCTTACCTGGGCTAAAGAAAAAAATCTTTTCTGATGAGAGCAAATTTTGCATCTCATTTGGAAATGTCCCAGAGTCTGGAGGAAGAATGGAGAGGCACACAATCCAAGATGCTTGAAGTCCAGTGTGAAGTTTCCACAGTCTGTGTTGGTTTGGGGAACTATGTCATCGGCTGGTGTTGGTCCACTGTGCTTTATTAAGTCCATAGTCAACGCATCCGTCTACCAGGACATTTTAGAGCACTTCATGCTTCATTCAGCAGACAAGCTTTATGGAGATGCTGACTTCATTTTCCAGCAGGACTTGGCACCTGCCCACACTGCCAAAAGTACCAAAACCTGGTTCAATGACAATTGGTATCACTGTGCTTGATTGGCCAGCAAACTCACCTGACCTGAACCCCATAGAGAATTGATGGCGCATTGCCAAGAGAAAGATGAGAGCAAACAATGCAGAAGAGCTGAAGGCTGCTATTGAAGCATCTTGTTCTTCCATAACACCTCAGCAGTGCCACAGGCTGATAGCATCCATGTCACGCCACATTGATGCAGTATTTAATGCAAAAGGGGCCCAAACCAAGTTCTGAGTGCATATGCATGATTTTACTTTTCAGAGGGCTGACATTTCCGTATTAAAATGTTTCTATTATTCTAATTTTCTGAGATTTTGGATTTGGGGTTTTCATAAGCTGTAAGCCATAATCATCAAAATTATATCAAATAAAGCCTTGACATAGCTCACTTTACATGTAATGAGTCTATATAAAATATTAGTTTCACCTTTTAAGTTGAATTACTGAAATAAATGAACTTTTGCACGATATTCCAATTTTTCGAGTTTCACCTGTACATTTCAGGAGTCTCACATTTCCGGTTTCATAGCATAATTCCACCATTATTGAAACAAAGCTTTTTTACGAGAGAATTAATCAGTTTGAAGAGTTTTGGTTGGAAGAAATCAAGTAAATATGACCACTGATACAACCCGTTATTGGCGGACTATAAGGACGCGCGGATGGCGTCCTCATAGCGGACGCAGATCTCCACCAACGGTTTGCCGTCGGTTTGCCGGTCGAGGGGTGAACAAAGTTGTGGAGGAAAATACGGGACAAATATGTCGGTGAAAAAAATGTGATGAAAAGCAGCAGTGGCGATGCACGGGGCAAGAAGGTCTCTGATAAATAAATAAACAAACAAAAAACTTCCACACACAAAGACGATTATCTAGGTCGGCAACAAAAAGCGTTACTCCACCTAGAGTTTTGGCGGTGAGTTGCTTTGCAAGACGCGCAAGCCTTTTGAACCATGAATTGAAACCAGTCCGTCGACACAAGACGTAAACGCAGACCCACATGCAGAAGCATGTTCCATCCTTTAGTAAATAAAAAATGGAAAACGAAAATAACAGGTCTGTGTTAGTAGGCTATTTGTTCATTAGAACTGTTCCAAGTTATCCCGTGACTAATAGTATGTATTAATACATAATCTGGACCATAATTTTAAGTGGCCAAGAGTAGAAACATCCAGGACATGGTGAAACCCTACATCCCAACTCGCACACTTCGATCTGCATCTGCCAAGCTGCTTGTTCCTCCATCACTGTCAGAAAAACACTCGGCGAGATAGCGACTCTTTGCTGTCCTGGCTCCCAGATGGTGGAATGAGCTCTCCGATGACATCAGGACTGCAGAGAGCCTCTACATCTTCCGTCGAAAACTCAAGACACACCTCTTTAGACTCTACCTTGACTAAAACACTAGCAAACCGTAGCACTAACAAATGATAGCACTTAAATTGTACTTATAATGGCACTTTTCGCTAACATGTTTTGTAACTGCTTATTTGATGAAAAATGTACTTTCTTGATACTTGTTTTCTGAGTTTGTATCTATGTGGAAATGCACTTATTGTACGTCGCTTTGGATAAAAGCGTCAGCTAAATGACATGTAATGTAATGTAATGTAATGTAAAAATGTAATCAAAGGATACAGATTTAGTACTCATCTGAAATAAACATTAAACTTTACTTTCCATCACAATTCAAATGTGCAAAACCGCAGAAAAAGAACATTATTGATTATTTTTCTTTAAAAGTTGTGACTGCTAGAAAAGTGTCACGGTTTGGGTTTGTTTCCTGTTTTATTTGAAAGACAATGTCCTGACTCCATCCCCCACAACTCCACCACCTCCCCCGACCCATCAGGTGCTCACACCTTTTCCCTCTCTGTCTTGGAGAGTGACGTCAATCGGCTCTTCAAAAGAAAAAACCCCCGGAAAGCAGCCGGTCCGGACTCAGTCTCGCCCCACACCCTGAAGCATTGTGCTGACCAGCTGTCTCCTGTGTTCACCGCCATCTTCAACACCTCCTTGGTGACATGCCACGTCCCAGCCTGCTTCAAGGCCTCCACCATCATCCCTGTTCCCAAGAAGCCCAGGGTCACAGGACTGAATGACTACAGGCCGTCGAACGGCTAGTCCTGTCCCACCTAAAGTCCCGACCCCCTCCTGGACCCCCTGCAGTTCGCCTACAGAGCCAACAGCTCTGTAGACGATGCTGTCAACATGGCCCTCCACTTTGTCTTCCAGCATCTGGACTCCCCAGGAACCTACGCCAGGATCCTGTTTGTGGACTTCAGCTCTGCCTTCAACACCATCATCCCCTCTGCTGCAGGACAAACTCTCCCAGCTGCACGTGCCCGACTCCACCTGCAAGTGAATCACTGACTTCCTGTCCGACAGGAGGCAGCACGTGAAGCTGGGGAAACACGTCTCTGCCTCTCGGTCCATCAGCACCGGTTCCCCCCAAGGCTGTGTTCTTCCCCCTCTGCTCTTCTCCCCGTACACCAACAACTGCACCTCCAGTCACCAGTCCGTCAAGCTCCTGAAGTTTGCTGATGACACCACCCTCATTGGACTGATCTCTGGTGTGGACGAGTCCGTCTACAGGTGGGAGTCTGACCACCTGGTGACGTGGTGCAGCGAGAACAACCTGGAGCTTAACGCCCTGAAGACAGTGGAGATGGTCGTGGACTTCAGGAAGAACACAGCCCCACCTTCCCCCCTCACCTTGTGTGACTCCCCCGTCACCACTGTGGACTCCTTTCGTTCCCTGGGCTCCATCATCACCCTCGGGTGAGAGCTGAACATCAGCTCCATCAGGAAAAAGGCTCAGCAGAGGATGTTCTTCCTGAGGCAGCTGAAGAAATTCAACCTGCCACAGATGATGATGGTGCACTTCTACACAGTCATCATCGAGTCCATCCTCTGCTCCTCCATCACTGTGTGGTACGCTGCAGCCACAGCCAAGGACAAGGGCAGGCTGCAGCGTGTCATCCGCTCTGCAGAGAGGGTGACTGGCTGCAATCTTCCGTCTCTCCAGGACTTGTTCGCTTCCAGGACTTTGAAGCAGGCCAGAAAGATTGCAGCCGACCCCTCCCACCCTGGACATGAACTGTTTGTGCTCCTCCCATCCGGCAGGAGGTTGAGGTCCATCAGGACTAAGACCTCCCGCCACACCAACAGTTTCTTCCCTTCGGCAGTCGGGCTCATCAACAGAGCCCGGGCCCCCCCTGACTGACTCTGACTCCCATGTTCATTCATTCACTTTGTCACTTTCACTTGTGACTCATCACTTTGTTTAGCTGGTGTACTTTATCTTTATTTTTATTTCTAATTTTATCTTATCTCCTCCAACTTACTAACCAATAGCTTTAGCTTTAGCGTACTAACCCATAGCATATATTTTATTATACTTTTATTTTATTTTTATCTTATTGCTGCACTATGTTGTCATTATTGTACTGTCTTCTGTCATGTACCAACCGCCAAGACAATTTCCATGTATGTCCAACATATTATGGCAATAAACATTTTCTGATTCCTGATTCCTGATTTTGTAGTTTTCTGCCTCTTGTCTCCCTGCTTTAGCTTCACTTCCTGTTGTGTCACCCCCCGTGATTGTCTCCCGCGTCCAATCACGTGCACCTTGCCAGTGCATTTAAGCCATGTGTGTCTTTTGTCCCCAGTTGAGGCGTTGATTGTCGTTACCACGTTTGTGAGTTCCTGGTCCCTGTCTTTGCCTGCGTTTTGCTCCTTGGTATTTTTGATCAGAAATGGAAATAACGTCTTTATTATTTTGAAATCTGCAATTTAGTCCTGCTTCTACCATGCCGCTGCATTGTGACAGAAAAGCATGTTTCAGAATGTTCTCCTTTTTATGTATCATGTGATTATTGCGTGTGAGCTTGCAGTGAATGGGAGGAGACATGAGGGAGGATTGCATAAACCAAACACCTAATCTCACCCTGCTCCCTGATCACAGGAAATGGGTGTAAAGGAATGACTCATCTTGCTTTGACCTTCACCCCGCCTCCCCATACCAACTCCCCCTCTCTCCCAGGGGTGCTTTAATTAGAAAAAAAGAGACCCATTTGTCATTCATTTTTCTCCAACACACCCAGCCCCCTGTCTCTCCCTCTTTCTCGCTTTGTTTCTGATGACTCATAGCTTTCTCTTTCACCCATCACTCACTTTCTGTGTAATTCGACTGGCCTAGATTCCCCCTTTAGTGCAGCGGCTTGATAATCAAACAAACATACAGCTGTCTCACAGATGTTCTGCCTTAACGTACCTGCTCAGGAGCATCCATCACACAAAGAAGAACGCACCCAAAAAGCCTGTGGTAGCGTCATGCTGAAATGTTTATGTTTCCACCGAGGCCCAGTTGCTCAACGCTAACACGCACACACATTCGTGCCCATTTATCCACGCTCATGCACGTACGCAAACACTTGCACGCTGCTTCAAAGGACGGCATGTCAGTAAACAGAGGGACGGGGAAGGAGGAATGTGTTGTTCATTGGGGGATTCAGGGCCGCTAAAGAAAGGAAGGAGGGGCGGTGACCTAATGTCCCTCCGAGTGGAGCCCGCTGAGCCGCTCTCTCTCTGCTGTGGTAACCTCTGCACGCTCATCGGTACCGCCGAGAGCCCCACGGTCACAGGGGGCCGCATATCACCGCCGCCTAATTTAAAGCAGACTCCGTACCAAGCCAACACCTTCCTCTACTCCCAATCCAATCCAATAAGCAGAGTCTGGTTACCATGGAATACAGACAATATGTGTGTGTGTGTGTGTGTGTGTCAGACTGCTGTGTCAGTTTAACGCTGCTGTGTATGATTTGTGACTTTAGTCAAACCTCTCTCGATTGGACTCAGTAGCAATGCCCTTGCTTTATTGTGTGTGTGTGTGTGTGTGTGTGTGTGTGTGTGTGTGTGTGTGTGTGTGTGGTTTACTCCCATTGGCCGGGGTCACATCCTCAGTTCAGCCAAGCTCATCGAGGAGTTTATGAAGAGCTAAAGCCCAACCACGTTTCCCAGCATGCATCTGTTCCTCTGGCTTCTGCAACTTTACGGTTGTGTCCAAAATCATTCACTTTACTATAAACTACATAGTGTGCCATATAGTGTAGTAGTGTTTAGTCTGCATTGTACAGAGGACAACAATGATTCAATAAGAGGATCAATGGATCATACCTTGACCTGCACACAACACTGTTAAAAACCCGGTAATATACACTTTACAGTACATATTACAGCATCAAAGCAGTTTATGATTCCTTTTCTGTCAAATCATCATCATTACTCTCTTATGTGGACTTTACTTGTATAGCGTGTTCCAGTTGACGCTTTAACATCACACGCTGATGACAGGAGCCATACACAGTGCTTACCTGCTCATCAGTAACTAACATCCACCCATTCACAAACCATAGTCACAGATAGAGGATCAGTGTTGGCTTAAGTGTCTTGCCCGAGGACACATGGACACGCTGGTTAGCAGGGCCTGGGATCGAATGGCCAATGCTTTGAATAGAAGATGACTGGGCTCTGCACCCACAGTGGCCCATCAACTGCTCCTTTGTTTGAAAGAACTCCCTCGCAGGGACAAACCCACCAAGGATAATCTCTATAAAGCCCTTTAAGACATTTTGGCTCATTGTTTTGATTTCACCGACCTTGTGTCCATCACCGGAGCCATTTAGCTTTTTTCGGCAAACTATATACCCTTTACTATTAACCAAATTCATTTGTGTTTCAAAAGACTCTGCATTGATGGCCAGCTTCGATCTGCAGTGACATAGAAACATAACACCCACCTCAAAACCTTTTCTGTTATTGGTTCCAACATTTGAGCGTTTCACATACTTAGATGTGGAAAGAAAGAGCAGTGATATGTTCTCCTCAAGGTTAGAAGACTCCATTGACAGAAACATTCATTTGACCTCACTCATCAGTGTAAAACACACTTCATTTCAACAAAAAAACTCTTTGTTAGTGTTAGTGTGTCACCTTTCCATCATTCACCAACTTTGGTTTGAATTGAAAAAATAGTAACCACTGTAACAATTTCCTTGTTTACTCAGCCTTCTTTCCGGCGTGGTCATGACGTATTCATAACGTACAACATGACGCACAAGAACAAAAAAATAGAAAGGTTGACTGTTAATCTGTCTATCGTCTATTCTTAGAAGACTTTCCTGTGTTTAAAAAGCCCACGTAGACGTGTTAAAAAAGGAAAAAGGTTATAACTTACATGAACCCACATGATACACACATCTGGCTCGACTGTAATTGGTGGGGAACAAAAACAGAGCCAACATTAGAGTGAAGTTATATAAACTGCTACTACTGTCTGTCAGCTTGGTTTAGAATTCTAATGTCACCTTGTGAATGAAAGAAAAAAAAAAGTATGCACATGTAAGATTGAACTGCTCTCCTCGGAGTGTCCTTATGGCCAATGTTGACTTTTCAGACCTCAGATCCTCTCCTCTAATATTTATCCGGAGACGTGGAAGCTGTTTAGAGGGTGAGATGTGTCCACCTGTTTCCGCAGGGACGGAGAGCTGGAGAGGAAGGAAATGGAGAGGTGGTACCCTGAGAAGGAACAGTGCAAACGTTTAATTGGTACAGAGAAGGTTTCCGTTTTTAAGAAATCGCGTTGCTCACTGAGCAGCAAATGTGTCAGACATGCTTTGCAAGCACACTCAGATACTCACACATGGTTTATCATAATTTCCCTTTGTAGTTTTCACTTTGAAGAGGGTTTGAATTTCTTCTCTTTGCCTTTGATCCTCTTCATGACATCTGGGGGAAATGATTTGAGAGATTTCTATATTTTTAATGTGTTATGGGCAGCGAGCAGAGGTGTGTGGTCTTTTTATTCCCCATTCATTCACTCCCCTATACCTGTGTTCTTCCCCTATATCATGCCTTGTTTGGTGAAGGCGATAACGCCAACGGGCCCAGGAGGCTTCCCATAGCCAGAGGGGGAGGGTTACGGTAAAGACAACAAAGGACAAGAGCGAAAAGGACAGACTCGGCTGACTTAGACTACGATAAGAATCTGGGCCTACAGGTGTGAAGTGAGGGAATCACTCAAAAAGAAGACAGGTGGAGAGGGGGAAAAATCGTGTAAACACATTGTGATCCTTCTGCATACTCAGCAGTTCATGTTTTCATGCATTTAGCTTATACATCTATCTTTGACCATTTGTAAAAAAGTTTGAATAATGAGTGTGTGTATGTGTGTGTGTGTGTGTGTGTGTTATTACATATTAATGAGAAGCATAGGGTACGAATTGCAAAATCTACCTAGGTAAAAATATTGACAGCAATGTAGACTACAACAAATCCTTTACATGAAGAGAAACTCAAGAATGGTCATAACATTGAAATTGCTTATGATACTGTTTGATGGTGATGTGCTTTGAGGAAATGAAGAAAACAAAAAAAAAATGCGATTAACATAGAAACAACAAGAAAGAAAAGTAGAAAAGTATTTCCTTCAGTTTATACTTCTATCAACTGATGTAATATAGATAAACCTTACAAATAATCTTTTTTAAAGAAGAGGGTTAGGGTTAGGGCGACAATTATTCATCCTTTGTTACCTTGAATTCTCGAAGAATAATAGTATTTCACCAATAACATAACGTTTCTTACGAAACAGAGACAATTCTCGATTAGTACAAATATATGAGGGACGCATTTTACAACAGCAAAAAGGTATTAAAATTAGATGGCAGCCATCAATCACGGCTTTAAGTAAAAATAATATAAGATTATTAATCACAAAACAGCAGAAACTGGGAATCGGAAGGTACGTTTGTTGACGGGTGAGTATTTGTGTGTCTACATGCACAGTTTCTGCACCTGGAGCAACAATGGCTTTGAGCAGCTGTGCTGTTTATGAAGCCGAGCGGAGCAGCAGTAGGACTCTGGAGTATTATTAAGGTCACAGTCAGCACCATCTGAATCCACAGAAACAACACCAGGTCGCTTCAGTGCTCCACTTATAATGACCAGTTGTGGCCGAATCACAGCATTGGACATATAATTGGAAATGTCACAGATGTAATAACACCGAACCCAAAATAGCATTTCGGTGCTGGCGGTGTCCAAATCAGCCTTCATTCAGCATCCTCACCTTTCATGAGCTTGTTAAAGTGCCACAAAGAAAGACAAAAAGTATCAAGCAGCATTGAAACAGAGCCTTTCGTGTTATGTGTTGCAGATAAAAGAAGTATTACAAGCACATGGATGCAATTAAAGATTTACTTACTCGCAAGTGCAAAGGAAACTTTTTTTTCTTCCGGTTACTCATGCAGTCGTATAAACACGGCACGTGGATCGCGTTAGCTACAACACCTGCTTGACCATGAAATGCCGCAGGCATACATCTCAGCTCTCCCTCCTTGCACAACATACGTACGTGGTACGATGGACTCAAGCACACACCCTTTTCTTCCATCTCCATATGGAGCAGTTTCTGGGATGTGCTTCGGCAGGTGTCAGCAGTTTGTTTCTGTCCCATAAAACACTCTTGAGGAAGCAGCTGCTGAGAAATGAACATCAGTGAGAAGGACAAGCCTGCTTGAGGTTTTACTTTCCTCCGGGACTGTTCTTTGATACATTCATGAGCCTCTTGACATCTGTAGTGTTTGTTCAGCCATTACAGGGAAAATAAAGCAGGTGGACTAGCAGTTTTACAAACTCATTTTAATGATCTTGTTTCCTCCATCAAAACTCATGCTCTGCTTGTTTAGGTTGGATAATTGACCTGTTTTCTTTGAAGGCAAAACAAACCCTCATTTTAACATTCCAAAACATCTTCGCTGCCAAGATAAAACAGTACATATTGTGCACGGCACCATTAAAATGCAAGACCTGGCAAGAGATCTGCGAGGATCATTTTGAGAGGTGAGACACGAGAAGATTCAATTATGTTGATCATGTTTCATTTCACTTTATTTATCTGCCATGGGTTGAGAAATTTCCTCAACAAGCGTCTCTCTGTGTTGACTTGTGAGAGAAAAAATTCCTGAGCTTTTCAGTGGGAAGAGTTGGTAACATGACCACCTTTGGAAAGAGATAGCATGGATCAATGTCACCTCATTGGCCGTGCACGCATCGCTCACGCTGCAACGCTTATGTAAGGCATTCGCCGTTGATGCGCTTGAGCCAAGGCGGTGTGTGTGTGTGTGTGTGTGTGTCAGTAGGTTCAGTCTTTTTCATGTGCATGTGTACAGTGGGGTGTTTAATTTTCCATGCCCTTAAGTCTGAGACTTACCAACGGGTCTGGACCTGCTCTCCACACTCCAAATTCAGAATTGTGGGCTTCCAGTAATCCCTTGAGTACTGAGGGAGAGGGGTGGGGCTGGCTGGGTGGGTGGGGGTTGACAAGGTGTTAGGAGAATTCTTGGTATGATATGCATCCCTACAGGTGAAAAGCGCTGCCAAGAATTGGGCCTGGCGTCCGGCAAATCCTGTGCTGGGTCGTCGGTGAAGCCCGGCAGGACTCGCTGCTCTTCTTTTCCGGCTGTCGTCCTCAGTCCAGAGTAAACAGGCCGCCACCGCCTGCCCAGAAATAGACCACACGCACCTGGCACACGTCACGGTTTTCCACTGGTAGATCTCCCCCTCCTGACGTTGAACAGTCGCTGCGAAGAGCAGAAATCTGTTTTTATGTCATCTGCTGAAAGTAGCATGATGTCTGCTGTTGTACATGCTGAGGGAGGTCTATCCCGATCAGCAGAGGGTTACAGGGGAGATTTTAAAGGGCAGTACACCCCGAAATCAGAAATAAATCTGTGTTAGAGATAATGACCGTAGAGATGTTTGCCTTGTCATCAATATATTGGGACTATTACTCGCCTTGTGTTGCGCGAAGAACAAAATACATTTAAGAGACTCAACAGCAAATTCTCTTTACAGAAATCCATAGCTGGTTACTGAGGATAATCCACAGACTGTGTTGGAAATTTCATAGAGGAACTATTTTCTCTCTAGCAAACTTGGACATTGGACATTCACCGACTGAAGAGAATGCTCAATGCTAACATGATATAACATTTGACATTTTACATTTGACATTTTTATATAATAAAATAAGAAAACAACTGCTGATGATCACATTCACAACACGTTTAAGGTGTGTTTGGGCTTGTGTCATAGAATCAATGCGCTTGCACGCAGCCACAAGTGAAAAACACACACACACACACAGGTGTAAACACAGCATGTGGTTTTATCTTGCAATCAAAATCTTCCACTCTGACGTGATAATTTAACATCAACTTTTATTTCATAATGTTAAAATATTTACAAATTCAAATTTCAAATGGTAAGTGCACTACAAAGTTTTGGGTTGTTTCTTGAGTTGTGCAAAAGCATCACACTTCAGATGAGAGTAAAAAAAAATTGCCCCTACATTACTAATAAAACAGCAAATGTGTATGTTGAGTCTCAACGGCTTCCCTAAAACACGACACCACAGCAACATACCCTGACCATCACCCTCTAGACACAACTAGCTTGCTGTGAATCCTGAGCGGGAGAAAAAAACACGCTGTCATTGCTCTTACATCCCCTGATAGTACTCATGTTGTTTGACAGCACGGCTGAAGAAGGCTTCATAAGGAGAATCTGATATTAGAGCAATGAGAACAAAACAAAAGCATCGTATAAGTCAAGTCTGCAAAAAAATACAAAAAGACGGTTTGAGTGAAGCGCTGCTGTGCTGCCTGATGGCTCTCGACCAGTCAGTCAGAGGGAGATTCCCCGGGTCGTACTGTCCCCGCCCCCGCAGCTGTCTGCTGTCCTGTGCGACGCAAACAATCTCCAAAAACACCTGTGGCTTCCTGGTCAAGGAAAGTCCCCAACAACCGCCACTGTTTTCCATACCTGGGATTCATAGCACCTTTTAACTGTGAGCTCATTGGGGCGATGCTACGGAAGTAAGAAAAGTCATTTAAAAAAAAAAAGGAGTTCTTCTATTACGTTCATCTTGGTCCTCGAGTCCTTTGGCATTCTTTATCCATTTTCTTTCTTTTTTTGGTGGTGGTGGGGGTGGGGGGGATATATTTTTTTCATGTCGAGCTGACAAACTGGCATACATTCTTTACACATCTGTCTCATTTCAGGACAGGCCTTTTTCATGACAGGAAGGTGAAAATTATATAGGCATAGAAAATGAAATCTTTAATATCTATATGAAGTTCAAGGTGTGATGAAGGTAGAGTGTTTGCAGAAGGAATGGTGGTGACCGCAAAGACCCCGATGACTTCAGACATTTTGTTCCACATTTTGTTTCTCGTCCCCTTCGTCACATGCTCCCTCCGTGCTCTAGAACACATCTCACAGTGTGTTTGAGTGTTGGCCATCACGTATTTTTAGCTGCACTTGCAGGACTTCACAATCATGTTGGACAGCTGCTCCACCTGAAGGTGAAAAATCAACAGCAGAGTGATTAAACTTTGACTAAAGTGTTGCTTTCACATAAAATGTTCTGTAAACATTTCACCCCAGAATGAAGGTTACTTGGCCACGGCATCAATACCTTGTGGTGCCTGCCCACGTAGTATAGGATTGGCAGTGGCTCCAGTGTCTGTGGAACACAGCAAGGCTGGGCGGAGGCTCCTGGGTTGTGATGCTTGTACAGGGCCAAAATCTGTGAACAATTATATGAGGGAAAGACATGAAGACAGAGAACGCAGCTCAGAATTCCCAAGGTGAAAAGCCGCTTTTATAGCCGGTGGATTCATGGTCAAGAAATTACGAGAGTGCTTCTTGCTACAATCCTGGTATTTGTCCCAATGGTCTTGAACAGTGATTGTAAATGTAATTCCAAACTGTATAACTTTTATATTCAGTGTACTGATATAGCAGCTTATCCAAGGCAATGAGGTAATTATCAGCCAATTTAAAGTCAGGTAATGTTAGAATTTGGACCTCTTTCGTTTTACAAATTGAGATAGCACCCTTATTGGCATTGTATTTTATATCATGTTCCACACCATAGACAGCACATATTGAAAGGAGCTACTGGAGACCAGCACTACTTGGGCTAAAAATCAAGATCATCTGCATACATATTATGATTAACTAAGGTATTACCAATCATGCACCCAGTGTTACAGGCTTTCAACTGCTGGGAAAGATCATCAATATATAGGATAAAAAGAACTAGGGGGGCGAAAATCCCTCCTTGTCGGACACCATTGTTGACCCCAAATGGGACTAAGAGACTTTGGCGCCATTTGGCCCCAATTTTTCAAACCATTTTCCATGATTAACACGGTCAAAACATATGAGAACAGATAAGTTTTGACCTTTACATATGCCTTAAGGAGGCCGGTAAATCAAATGGCAAAAAGATGAGCTATCCTCAGACTTGCATATTGAAGATGTTCAGCAGTACCACTTGCTTCGCCATCAACCAGCATATTTATAGCTTGGTACACCTCTTGTGACATAATCGTCATTGATGCATTTATCTCATATTCATGCTAGTAGTGTGGCTCACTACCTTCATACAAAGTACTGACTATATCATTATACTTGGAGCAGAGATCTCTCCTATGCTCCACATCCGTACAGTTAACATCAGTACACATAGTTGTATAGCATAATAGGCTATGAAGTCCTCTTTTTTAAGAGTTGACCAGTTCAGCTTTTCTGCGTTGAAACTAATTACTAGTTAGTGTCGGGAGATCTTCAACATATATCGATATAGAAAAAGGCATATGATCAGTTGTTGTAGACTTCTAAAGAATGGCCATACATCTTAATGAAGCATGTGAATCAGCTGTACTTATACAGTGGTCCAGCCATGACGTAGTGTACCAGGCCTCACTGATGTATGTATATCTGTCTGTAGGCAAAAGCACTTCGCATGACAGTGTCAAATGATAATCTTTACAGAACCGAGACATGTTATTGGCAAATAATCAGCAGTTGTCTGAGATATCTGCATTCATATCCTGTGACATATACAGTATACTAGAGGAAATATTATCTTGAATAAAGGAATGGATGAAGGGAAGCCTTTTTAGATATTCATCCTCATTGTGATGACACTGATAAGCTGTATAGACATTTAGAATGATGAATTCCTTATCATCGTGACTAAACTGTATTCCAATGCACAAGTCAACACCAAGCCTGACCACATTTATCAATGACTCAAATGGTTATCAACCACCACGCGGTGAGCTTTATCCCCTGCATTCTGGCCCACACACACAAAAAACCTGAATAAACATTTAAACAAGGCAAGGAAGTGCCCATAGCATCAGCACGCACACTTATCCCCCCCACAGCGAGGGCAGGGTTTCGACCTGATGACTCCGGCCATGGGGGGCTCTTAATAGGGGCGGACAATGCTCCGTCTGCACACAGCTCTGGGGTGTACATTTCAACAACCTCATTGCATTCAGCAGATACTTTAAATGAGCTGAATCTTATCCAAGGCAATGAGGTAATTACACAGATAAAGTTTCAGTATCTGGATCTGGTGAGAACCTGGTAGCAAAGACACTCATCAACTTGGTCATGACGGTTTTATTGCTGCCCAGAGTTGCCGGGTCTCTTTTCTGTCCCGGGGGCAACCGTACGTGATTGCGAGTGAGCAGCAGCGTTGGGTCTGTGTTGCCCAACTTTACATGATAGTGAAGGATTGCACCATACCTGAGAATATTTGTTTTCAGCATTCCAGATGTAGGTGCAGGATCCCATGCAGTAATTGGCGTTGTAGCCATTTGGCTTATGTATCCACTTCCAGCCCAGATCTTTCCTGAAGTCGATGTAAAGGCTTCTCACGCAGCAGGTCTCTGTCTGGCTGCATAAGTGAAAAACAGGGGAACAATCTTTTGTGAAACTGTAATTTTCTATCTCGAGTTGCTGTAAAAAGTACATTTTCTGATAGTACTTCTTCATGGAGTGCAGTTAGTGAGTTTAGCCTCTAAAGTAGCTCTAATAGCTTGGAGTGGCAAAGTAGCATAGTGGGGCGGGGCTTAGCTAAGGGTCAATGGCTGCTGAGGGCATTTGCCTTGCGAGGCAGCTCGTCAGTGAAATGAGGGGTGAAATTGCAGCTATGAAAATGTCAATGAGATGACAGAACAACGTAATATTTGCAGGATCGCTTACGCTGTGCAGGTGTCCGTTGTCTCAGTGGAACGTTTTTTGCGCGAGGTGAGGTGGCTGCTGCTGTTCTGAGGGATGGACATGGTCAGGATGTAGGGTGGTTGCTTTGCCCTTGTTCGCAAGGTTCCTATGTCTCCCCTACCAGACTCGAGGCCAGAAATAATAAAGCTGAAGGTACTGTCGACATTTGTCTGGCCACATTCAATGAACACTCGAAGTTGGAAACCCTCTTCATCCTCTGGTGAGACATAAATTTACAACATTGGGACATTTAAAAACCAAGGTAACTCATATCATCTGTAAACTGCAAGAGGTTGCACTGAACTGAAAAACTAGACAGAGGTCATAGTGGTATCAGAACAATAAGCAAAGCGTGTTTATCTCACTGTTGCCATTGAGCCAGGTCTGCAACGTCTCAGTGACATCGAAGGACAGCCATTTGTCGTTCCACTGGTTGGTGACAAAGCGGGAAGCGAGATAGCGGGGCGTCCCGAGACCCTGGTACAGCTCCACTCGCTGCTCAGAAGCTATCTTGGTGTCTTTGATGAGCATCCGTAGCTCAGCGCTGGTCAGCAGGCGGTAATCTCCCACACTATCTCGTATCTCTGAGATATTGAAGATCATCGGGATAGTTTTGGAAGCTTTGGTGGTCCCTGTGTTGTTTATTGCTGTGGGGATGAATCAAACTATTACTTTCACATTTCACAAAACAATTTTGGACAGCCAAGTTCATGCAAGGATTTGTCTCAAATTTTGGGACGCCTTAAAGGCACAATATTCGATTATGCCAAAGAGAAACCTGGAAAACACATAGGTAAGTGATTTCATTGAATTTGTTCAAACAAACAATGCATAAATAGAGGCACTATTTGGATATGGGAAATGTAGTTCACATGTTCTTCGAGGAGTTCCAATACGGCACATACACAAGTACTCCTGTGGAATTTATTGGAATTTATTTCCTTTCCCTTTATAATCTATTTTCCTTTTGATCCATGAAAAATGTTAGTGGGGATTAGAAGGACGGGGGCACTACTGAGAGTTTTTTTTGCACGACCAATGGTAGAAAACTGGTGTGTTCTTTACAGAAGATTCATTCATTTTTTTGGCACAAAAACATATCATTTTTTTAAATACAAACAGAACGTGATAAAAAATGGTAGCTCTGGGGAAACAAATGATGTACATGAGGTGGAAAAACACAAACACGACTTTTAAAGGAGCCTGATAATGTGTGTGACAGAAACAAGAAGACTCATTCCAAAGATTCTACATTGATGGGAGAAGAAGGGCGGACGGACCTTCATTTGGCCGTTTACTGTCATCCAACCAGCCCGAACAGTTGGATCAGCAAACTATAGCTAAGCGGATGTTACTTCCAAGGTACGTAGTGTCCACACGGCAGGGAGGACTCGTCTCGGCCACTTTAGATTTGATCCAATATGCATTCAAGGTCCTTGCGGCACCCGGTAATTGTCACATAAAACACAGCGCTCACAACGATAGCAAGATTTTAGGCCAACACCCAGAGCTTCAGCAGACTTCTTGCTTTTGAGAAACTCTTGTCCTGCTGTTAGTTTGTAGGTTTTTCCCTTTTTATATAACTGATGACTGCATTTAGATTGTATGAGCCAAGCAGTAGAAGTGAAATGACAAAGTCAGGGATAAAATATTGCACGTTTAAGCGACAAATTCTAAAACGACATTGTTTTCTTAAATTAGCAGACAAAGCTGCAAAATGTGTACATAAGCAAATTTTCAAATTATGCACGATAGCTAAACTCAGTGTTTTTCACTAATCTTAACTGCAGCTAAATATTCATGCCGGCCCGCATCGTGACAGCAGGAACATTCCCCCTGCACAGGCTGATGGAAAACAGAGCCAAGCTACTGAAGGCCTTAATGCCATAAATCTAGCAGCGTTACTTTGCAAAAGGATTATGTTGGAAAGGGACGAGCAAAACAAGTGGAGGCTGGGAGGGAAGACATTCAAGAGTGAAAAACAACTATGGGAGGAGGTGTGTGTCGAGGGAGGTTGTAAAAAAATATAGAAGAAAAAAACCATAGCACAGAAAAATATATCTCATAGTTGTGAAGGGGTTGAAGGGTGCAGGGAAATTGGAGATGCAAATCAGTGGAGCCTGGGACCTGGCACAGGCCCAAACCTTCCACTGTGCCTCAGCCTGCCAAAGCCGGGATTCTCTGCACTCAAAGTCCGGGAATTACTCTTTGACAGGAGCAAGAATGCAGCCTGTACCGGGATCCTCCATGTCTCGGCTGCCTGGTGTACCACTTGCACAATTTTCCCATCTGTGTTGTTGCTTAAAACTGAGAAACAGAGAGCTGGCGTTTGCTAGTGAGGGGGTAATGAGATGACATTCTACCGACCCCACCCAGAGCACAGTTAAATGTTTTGATGTGTGCGCTCGAATAGAAACACAGCGGAAGAGCAGTAACAAGCGACGTCGAGCTAAGAGAACGCCAACCTCTCAGGCTAGTTGGAGGGAAACACGAGATTAATGTCTGAGAGAACTGTTTACTGAACAGGAAGCTGGGTTACTTCCTCTAAGGAGCTTCATACTCACTTCTACTTTCCAATCAAGTTGCTGTCACTGAACTGCTCTTTCCGGTTAACATTTTCTTGCCCATGCCTTACTCTTGGGCAAAGGCAGCACCCTGGCCCGCACACTAACATGGGTGTGTGTGTGGGGGGGGGATTTGTGTGTTGAATCAGGGCATATCCGCAGGTAAGCCAAGAGACAGCTGTTGTGACAGGCAGGGAGACAGCTCTGTAATTACCAGTGGGAGGAACCAGATTCCAGCAAGAGGCTAAATAACTAACTGCCTCCTCCATATGTACTCTGAGCTCCACCCTCCCACGGCCCACCCGTCAATGTCTAGTCCCACCAGCCTCGCCCTGTTTATACCAATGGCGTCCTGACACTCTGTTGCCGCTATTCATTGTTGTAGGGCTGCAGCAGCCTGATTTATTCTTGAATTTAACAAATATTTGGCGAACTGATTTACCTCCTGAGTGGGGCGCAAAGTGGCCAAGGGGAAAGTGTTCTCTTCGTTAACGAGTTCAATGGGATGAGGTAAATTTGTGTGGGCCTTCAACGGCGGGCTGGGACTGATAATTCACCAAAGGGAATCCAGCATAATCTGGGACGCAGTTACCACGACAGAGGCCAACGCTATAAAGTTCTTAAATGCACACAATTATGCATCCCCTTAGGCCGTTAAGGTAAGTGTTAGTCGTCCACTTAAAAAGAACCATAAACGGAGTTGACGGATAGGATTGGTTGAAGAATATATTAAAAATGAAAACTTGTTCTCCACTTGGCTTCTTTTTTTAATGGCTTTGCTCACACACAGTTCTCAGTTTTATATAAACAGAAGCTGGATTGTTGCCTACCCCCTCCTGTCTGCGTGTATGTGTGTGTGTTTTCGTATTTGCCAAACCCTCCTCTCCCCGTGTGCTTTTTAAGAAGCCGTGCTGAGGGTTAAGACAGTGAAGGGGTGTTCAACAGAGGAAGGAAACACATGTTCTCTATGGGCACCGCTTGCAGCGGACCTGAGTCACTGGCGATCTCAGTGGCCATCGGCCTTGCCTTCCTTCCTGACAAGCTGTCCCGTCACAAACACACTGATAATAAGCACAGGAAATACAGAGGAGAGAGAGAGCAAGAGAGAAAGAGAGAGAGAGAGAGAGAGAGAGAGGCGAGTTAATCATGGGCGGAGAGATTTATGGAAATGAAGGGGAAAATGTTCAGGGAGAATGAGATATGATGCAGGACAAGTGACAGGACAAGCAATGGAGAACCCAATGCTCAAATTACAGGAAACCCCCAATCCCTGAGGTACACAGACAGAAAAAAAAGCGAGAAAGACCAAAGACGGAGTGCACTTCTTCTCTCATCTAATTTTTCCCTTGATAGGCGGCTGATTTTCTTTTGGGTTCCATGTAAGCGGAACAAAACTCAAGCCCCCTTATTATTTATGTTCCTTTCTTCTTTATTTGGGCCACACACTCCTGGACACAGTCCATACACTTAAGTTTCCCTTTTGAAGTGGTGGATAAAAGAGGGATAGTGTGAATGTCAACCTGAATTTAGACATGTAGAAAACAATGGAGCAAGGCATTATAAAAGTCTGTTTATCATCATCGTTTGGGATTCATTGCTCGATTACAGCCAAAGAAACGTTTGGCTGAACAAACAGCGCAGCAGGCTAGCCAAACAAACAGCGCTAATAAAGCAGTAAAAATGCAACAGATCCAAGGAAAGGCAACACAGCGTGTTCTGCTAACTTGCTAGCATGTCGGGTGCAGAGCAGAAGGGGTAAACATGTTATTATTGACTATATCACAGCTGAACCCAGCTAATTCAATTGGGCTAACATCGCCTTTAAGGCATATATGTGCATATTCAACAGCTTTAATTACAGACTCGTTTTGCTCATATCAGAAACACACAATGACACTTGGTTAGCCTTGTGAAGCGATCGATTAGGTCTGAAAACTGAAGTGAGGAAAAAAAGACAACAATCCCATCACAATGTTAGTTGAGTTTGAAGCAACAAGTGTAACAGGCTTATGTAACAAGTGGAAAGTCAACGTTTTCTTTTAAGTTCACGCAGGACAGCAACAGCGAGCTATTGGGGGAAAGACCTGTGTTTGACCAAATCACCAAAGCCCCGATCCATCCTCACCAGACCTACTTGCATTTTTGTTGCTCGTTTTTTTTATACTACGTAACTTTCACTAGCAAGTCAAATTAATACAGTATCTTTTATACCAAGTAACTTCAGACCAAATACATTTGAATAACCTATATACCAAATTAACCAATAAATTCAAATTAACTTTCAATAACGGTCTCTCGATATATATTCTATATCTCTTGTTCGGCGAGTCGTACAATGCCAAAAGCATTACCTGCAAACTGAACGTTTTTGTGGGCCAACGAAACGTCAACGTGCGATATTGGCTTTGACTGAGAAAAAATGCCTCAGACTGTCTTTTGGTTTGTTTGGCCATTATCAATGTAGTACCGGAAAAACAGTTATACTACTTGACCTTCTGAGAGCTGCAGTTAAGCCACCAGCAATTCCCCCGCATTCTCGACTACGGCATGTAGGCGCAACGCTGGAGTGATGCATCTGGAACTCACCGGTCATATTGAACTTGTGCAGCACCTTGGCAAAGTACTCCTCCTCCTCCTGCTCCGAGGAGATGTCCGTCTCCACCCTCCGCTGCTCTCTCAGCATCTCCTTGGTGCTGTTGTACAGGGACAGCAGGGTCGTCGGGATCTCCTCCTCGTCCCCCGCCTGGTCGGTCTCTGGCTCTTTTGCTAAGCGCAGTTTGCTGAGGATCTGGCTCCTGATGGCCTCGATGCGCCTCTTCCTCACCATCTGCTGGTCCACCGTTTTACACGTGGACATGCCGCTCGCGTTGCCTGCCGTGTACACAGCCACGAGCACCAAGAACGCCAGCCTCATGGCGCTGACCTCAACACTTGCGACCGCTTTGGTTCTCTGCGTATGCTCCCTCACCTTTTCTCTCGCTGCCTGTGTACAACCGGAGAAGGCTTGGAGAGAGGTGAATCACTCCGTGGGGAGGTGTGAGTGACGTGAGGTGTTTACACCAGCAGAACAAATAAAGCAGTGTGGAGGGCCCGCAAAGTTTAGGGCTACTGGTGTGTCTTCTTTGAGCGTATGGATGGAGAGAATCTCGCAGTGGGCGGACAGACCGCTGGTGCCGAGTCGGCCCTCTGACTCAGCCACACAGGTAACGCGATGACGTCCTAGACCCTGAAATCAAGCCAAGAGCAGAGCTGTCAAATGATTTCGGAGCAAAACAAACACGCACACAGACAGCAAGCCCAAATCAATCCACGCACCCTCTGAATCCTCATTTGTCTCATTTGATTATTTTAAGTATAAATCCATGTGTCCTCTCTGTCTTCTTTTTGTCCTCAGCCAGCAGCCGAGCAAAATAAATGTACTTAATATCCGAGTCAGAGGCGTTTCAGCTGACACCGCTTCCTGTCCTCCGCAACCAACAAGGTTTCCTTACAGAGAACTCGAGGCAGTCCAGCACATGTTTAGTGGGGCCTCTCTAAATGTCACGAAGGAAGAAAACAAGCCAATGATTACATTGTGTGCTTAAAGTGAAAAGAAACCAGCATTGTTGTTTGATCCGATGACCCCAGCGGCTTAGATTCCACCCCAGACCTGATCAAATATCCTTGGCACAGGGAACAAAAGACTAGTCCAGGATTTTGAAATTTTGAAACTGACTTACTTTAGACCAGTTCACAAACCAATGCACTAAATCCACCCAGAAATGTTCCCACAGGACAAAAAACTTGAATTTGATAAACTTGTGTCGCTCCCCCGTTCCAACTACCTCTTTTTTCTTCTAGCAATAACAGCATGTGACCTGTGCACAGCTGCAGATCACCAGAGAGCACGTTGAACGCCTATGACTGCCTACACTTCACGCGGAGATGCACACACACACACGAGGCAGCCATAACCGTGTAAAAATATGATACTGCTCTCAAGCAGCTCAAGCATGTAAGTAACCGAACACTGTCCTCTTGAAAGCAAAGTTTGACACACCTTCTCTTTATCTGAGCGTACGGTTCACAGAGACAGCGGCAGCAGTGAAGTCCCTCACACTGTTCTGAGAGTCGGGTCGTCTCTGTTCTCCCTCCTCTCTATCCATCCATCGGTGTCCCCTCCTTTTATGCCCAGTGCAGCTCCTTCACACCTTCCCCGTTCAGTCTCGTCTGACACAACTCGCACCGCTGTTTAACTCCCTCTCTCTTTCTTTCTTTCTCTCTCTCTCTCTCTCTCTCTCTCTCTCTCTCTCTCTCTCTCCTCTCTCCTGATGCTTGTCAGAGCTTGCTGGTGACAAAGTGATTTGTGGGAGCTCAGCTAACTTTTCTCTTGCACTCCCCTCTCACTCCTACTCGCTCTCTCGCTCTCTCTCTTTCTAACTTTTCTCTTTTTTTTTCAGGTTCCTGTTACTCGTCTAATAGAGCGAGCAGCTCTCCGCCCAGGAAATGAGGGTAACGGCCTCAGTGTAAAACATCTGCTTGTTCAACAGAGCTCTGCCTGCCTGCTCTGTCCACATCAGGAAGCCAGGACTGAGTGACTTTAGAGGCTCTCTCACATTCTCTGGCTTGTCTCCCACTGACTGACCGTGTCAACAAGCCCTGTATGGCACCGGTGTCCCGCCAACTGACCGCCACATTTACCTGGTGGCTGTGAAGGGGGACGCCCGCCAGGGATCTGAACCCTTTGCGTCTAAAAGTAGAAGGGTGAATTGAAGTGAGTGAGATGCCAAAAGGGCTCGACCGGGAAGCGCATCGACCCACGTCTGTGCGCATTTTTAGAAGTTGAATTGTGTATTTTCAAAGGGGAAGTCCAGACTAAAACAATCTGGGGACGGTTTGAATGGTTTTGTTTTCGTCTGAGAGGGGATCCAACAGGGAAGTGAGAATAGGAAATTTAAAAAGTATTCTTTGGTCTTGGGTCATATGTTTTGCCCAAAAGGGTATTCCAAGTTTGTTTTATTGTTTCCCTTTTACTTGTTTGAATAATGATCTATTCATTGAACACCGGCAACCGACGGGGACATTTAGCAAAGGGAAACTTTCTATGGGTTGTTTTGGTCCATTGAAGCGTTAGTGGGTTCCTGATGCCGTCTGGTGGCCAAAGACGGTGCATCGTTGAAAGAGCTCTGCGGGGCTCAACTTTGGGGGTTGACATCATATCCATGCCTGAAATATCTGGTAACATTTTTTTTCTGATCCTCACATGTGTTCTTTTCTCACAAAATAACTGTGCAATACAACCATACACAACTATAATAACAGTAGACATCACACATCTTCCTTCTGTGTCACTTTCTCTGAGAAAAGATAACTACATAGCTTCCTCTTCCATTAGTTGACATTCTGGTCGATTTAATCTTTGTCGACTAACATCTCTTAAGTTGCTGTCGTGCAGTATATGGTTTATGGTAGGCTACACTGTAAAAAGATCTGTTGAAAATATGGTGAAATACTGGCAGCTGTGGTTGCCAGAACTTCACCGTAAAAACGACAATACTGTAATACCGTAATATCTTATACGACAACGTATAAGATATTACGGTATGTTTTTTGGCAGTAGTAAATTTCACGGTTCAAAACTGTCTTACGGCAAATGACTATTAAAAAACTTGTTGACAGTAATTTGCGTTAAAACAGCATATCTGTGGAAAATACGGTACTGAGAAGTGAAGCTTAGGCGAAAATTCAGTCAGGAAGACTGGACAGGCTGTGCCGTATATACGTATACGTATATCACGTGAATACGTGAGGGGTCAGGTATTACCAGTCAACCAGTAGGGTACCGTGAACCAATTGCATCAGTGCTGGCAAACGTTAAAAGACTGTTCTCTCTTTTGCTGTCAGTTGTCATTTCAGCGCGCACCAAAGGCGACCCGCCACCACCTCTGACACCTTCAATCTACAGCAGAACCTGGCACATCAGGAAATTGGAGCAACTAATTCTCAACCACCACCACCAGTCTCTGGACTCCCAAAAGAAGGGGATATGCTTCATCTCAGCTCGGCATCCCGGCCACTCTTCTATTCTACGGCAGGATGGAGTCCAAGCCCCAAACACATTGCAATATCAATATTTATGCCTGTTATAAAAAAACTTGTGTTCAAAGTTCTGTAAGTCAACTTCAAGGTGGCGTATCCTTCACACAGGGTGGGTTGCAGGGGAGGGGACGGACTCGGGCTCGGACTCGGGTGTTTTTGGACCGTGGGAATAAGTATTCAGCAGAAGAATCAACACAGACACGGAGTGGAGTCAAACCCAGGCTCTTCATGGTATGAGGAAACAGCGCTAACCACCACTCCACCAGTAAAGGACTATTCATTTTAAAAATATAGTCAGTCATTTTCCATAAACAAAGTTTTGAACTGTTGAATTTACAACTGCCAAAAAACATACCGTAATGTCTTGTATGTGGACAGTTTTTTTTAAACAGATTTCTTTAAAGTGCATGATGGTCCGTATATTTAACACTAACAAAATACATTTTTAAAGTAATTCATGTAAAAATCACAATATTGAATGATTTTCGTATTACAGTGCATTTCTGTTGTCCATACAATTTCTAGTACAAAACCTAACATTGATTAAACTTATTTATTACAATATATGAATGCAAAGATAATCTTATGTGCTGCCATGTATATTTACGGTGTTTCAAACTAAATTAAACTGAATTTAACCCATTTCAACTTAACAGTCTGTTACTGTTTTTCTCCAACAATTTTACCGGCTTTTTTTTTACAGTGAGAGAGCTATCAGCCTTATATGGCGCCCTTACTATGTGGACTTCCAGAAAGCCTTAAAAACAGTAGCACATTATCCCATACACAGTTCTGCATGGGTTATTAACATTAATATTAATGATGTATTTGAAACCTGAAGACAACAAGCATTTCGTCTCTCGCTCCTTTACCCAGAGATGTCTCCAGTGATAAAAATGAAGGGCCTCTGTGTAAAGTACAAAGAGATCATGATAAAAGAGGAAGCCAATGAACACGCACAGGTTTCACGCAAAGTCTGATTCAAATTCATCAATATTCTCGGTTCTAATGTATCACAACCTATGTTTATACAACACGCCTTGCCAGTCTGCCATTGGGCATTTCATGTCTTCCACCTACAAGGCTTCAAAGACAGCACCACAAGATGTCTGGTAGTCTCCAGGACACAACGCAGTCTAATTTCCCAAACGTCCTAAACGATATATCTCACGTGATTCTGCACGGGTTCCCATACAGCTGCGGCAAAGCCCAAAGTCTCTGGGGCAGACGTGCCGAGGGAGGGACGCCTGGAGAAATCTGTTCACAGTCAACAGAGGGAACAGAACAGTCTATAAATCAGGCAGCCACATCAGAGTTGGTCGTGTCTGCGGCGGAGTGACACGATGCTGGAGCTTCACTCCATAGTGGTGTGAGGAACTCTTTAGAACTTTTTAGGTAACACCTCATCTATTAATGGACCGGAGTGCTAAGTACTTAATGTGTTCATTTTTCTGTTTAAAAGTGTCTGTGCAAGACAGACATATTTTACCTGAGACATTTTTTACAAATGTCCCAGGTAAACAGTAACACAAAGTTGTTAAATAATATAAATATGTAATCTAAATGTAAATGTTAAATTGGATTGGAGGCTAAAAAACAAGAAACAACATATTTTGGATAAACTCTGGAACTGAACAAGTTAAATACAGCAGGACTGAGTAGGGTGGAAACAGGTGGCCAGGATCAGGTGACGGGGGAAGGGGGGAAAGTCTGAGGGCATCTTGTGGATAAATGGAAAGTTTTTTATAAACAGAAGCTGGATTGTTAGTAATGGAAGATTCTATTTCAATAAGAATATAAAAAGAGGGGCTACTTTATGTACCAGAAGTAAAATTACTCATAATCCATAGAGATGCGTGTGATCTATGATGACACTGTAAAAACTTGCAAAACCTGTAAATCGGACCAAAACAATGTAAAGACAAATACATATATATACAGTATACTGTATAGCACTACAGGTGAGAGAACATTCTTTTGGACAGGGTACTGTCCCTTTAACTACCTTCCACCGGTGACAGTCTGGGTCACACGTCTCCTTGGTTACAAAGAACGCGCGCTGTAAACTCACGGTGCCAGCTTCGTGAATCGGTGTTCCTTGGTTTCCTGCTGCTTTGACATGGCAGTTTCTAACAAGGGACAAGTTACACATCGTGATCGTCACTTATTATCTGCGTGTTTATGAACAAGACGTCGTGTCCAATATCATACGAGGACCGCCGATAAGCAACAAGCCAAAAGGGTTACCAAGGTGACGACACGTCGGGACGAGGGACGGCGTTACCTCAGCAGTAGAGACTGTACTCACGCCAGTACTTGAGGGCCACAAGACGTGTGAGATAGCTTTGCGGACTCGATGGACTTAGTGACTCGTCGATGAGGAGACGCGTTCACATTCTACTGCACAGGTTAGTGATGGTTGCGATACTTGAAACCGCAAATAACGGCCTGAATTGTTTTTTTGTCAAACCACATCTTCACAACAGTGTGGACATTTTCAGGAATGCAAAAAGAACAATTCACGAGTATAGTCAATTTACAAATGCATGCCGAACGATTCAAAAATACATTTCCAATGCACACATGAATACATTATGAATGTATTACTGCATTTGTTTGTACTTGTGTGTGGATTTTACTAATTGATTGTGGATATGTATGTATTTATTGGTGGATCGCTCCACAATTGTTTGTGGATTTTTTGAGACTCTCGATGTGGCTGTATCAGATCAGATGTCGCCCTCATTTTCAACCAATCACGGGGCGAGGCGAAGCGATGGGTCAATAACAATACATTTAAACAATGACCAGCTCCATGAACCACAGTAAAGTGCAGTTTTGTTTTTTTATATGTTTTTGTTTGCAAGAAAGGCAAAACAATGCAAACTTTAAATTAAATTTGAAGATTTGAAGATGTATTTGAAGATTTGTACAAAGTATTGAATAAATATCAATGAGCGTGTTCAATACTTTTTCTGTGTCATTTCACAATATTACACAAAAATGTATTTCTGAACTGAAAATTTCAACATTTCCTTTGGAAATATATTTACTGAGAAATTTCACCCACTGTATATAGTTATCTCTTCAACATTAAAGTAAATCTAAAATTTTACATAAGCCTGTAAAGGAAATAAATATAGAACTGTAGTCCTTCAATGTCACGAGGTTGCCTCTCCAAGATGTGTACCAGTCTATCATGCAATTTCCAAGATAGAAGAATAAATAAATAAACACAAATAGATTAGAAAAATGTGTGTTGACTGCCCCCAAAATCACTCAAAATGACAACTTTAAACTCTTTTAAAAAGCAAATTTATTCACTCCAATGTTTATGATAACTGGACTTTAGCCATCTCAGCAACCCCTGATTGGCTACAACAGGACCATGTTGAAAAAACTAATTTTTTAATCCAGCCACATCAAGGTGTGGATTCAAATGCAGGGAGATCCACAAACAAATACATACAAATGCAGAAATACATTCATAATTAATTTGTGTTAATTATGTGTGAATTGGAATGTATTTGTTAATCGCTTTGTGTGACTTGAAGTCAAATTTGTGAGTCAAATGTATTTGTAAATCCTTCTGTGTGCATTTGTAAATATATTTATGAATTAGAAAATGTTTGTCGGATTTGTGAGTCTGTGTGGATTTGCAAATATTGAGACTGATCTGATCTCATAAGCAAACCTCAAGCTAAATAGACATGCGCATTAATGTAATTTCATTTTGGGGATTTCATTACATTTTAGTGACATACCGAGTGTGTTCTTTTCTCTTTCGACAGAGGACATCCGCTAACTGCCAATGGAGAAGTATGAAAAGCTGGCCAAAATTGGCGAGGGTTCTTACGGCGTGGTGTTCAAGTGCAGACACAGGGACACGGGCCAGATTGTGGCCATCAAGAAGTTTGTGGAATCTGAAGACGACCCCGTCATCAAGAAGATTGCATTGCGAGAAATACGCATGCTGAAGGTAAGAACAGATTGCTATCACCGCCCTGGTATCAGCGCCGCCACATCTAACTCTGCAGAGTGGACACTGTGCATGCACACGGGTGCACGGCATGTGGCGCTTTGTTACATTGTGAGGTCATGCAGGTACCCGACACACAATGCACAGACAGGGCAGCTTTAAAGAGCTCTACAAACCATGACACTTTGGAACTTACTTTTCAAAATACTTAAAGCAAGGTAAGTACATACATGTGAAAAATAAAATGAATAACAAATAAAAAACATTTGGAGGCAAAACCTTTTGTATCTTTGTCTATGCCGGTACCGCAGCAGTTGAAACACGTGAATCTGGTCAACCTGCTGGAGGTCTTCAGGAGGAAAAGACGGCTCCACTTGGTGTTCGAGTTCTGTGAGCAGACGGTCCTCAATGAGCTGGACAAACACCCTCGAGGGTAGGTCAGGGGAAACAGGAGTTGTTCTGCCTTAGGTCGGTTAACTGTTTCTGAGCGGCCAAATAAGTGGACAACTGTAGAAAATCTATTTCACTGATATCTCTTGCTGCCAAAATGACAATGATGGAATTTACATTTCCTCATAATTAAACTGAGGCACTTGTCCTTTAGTCGAGTACCTCCTTGTTTTAGTGAGTATTTCCACTCTGTTGTTAGCTTTCTTAGGTAAAGGATCTTATTACTTCTTCCACTACAAAAAAATGTGCCTCTTATTTAACAGGGTGAAATACAAAGAGGGAGTAAAGATTGTTAAGAGATCTGAGAAGAGGGAGTGTGTTGGTAGTGTGAGGGAAGGAGGGACATCCGGGTCCAAAGCTACATATCAGTCACAAGATACACTATTTTTTGTCATGTGAAGTCACACAGCACGCCCGGCCCACAATGGCCAGTTTCTGTGGGACCATTTTCCCTACAAGGCTGTGCAGCAGAAACTCTAGCTGCTCCTGAAAACAAAAGCGCTGTTGCTGTTAGAGGCCGTACGGTTACCCTGGTGACAAGAGGTGCTGTGCAAAGCACCGTCTTCTGTTTTTAGTCAAGGAAAACACGACTAGTGAAAGGCTTCAGTTTGTTCCTCTGATGGCGATCAATAATCCTTTGTGTATTGTCCTTTGCAGGGTCCAGGAGGCTCAGCTGAAGAGTATCGTGTGGCAGACGCTGCAAGCTGTAAACTTTTGCCACAAGCACAATGTCAGTGCATTTTGAACATCATACTTTATTTGATGTTTGTGATCTTCTACCTCTTCTTTTTGCTAATACATCTATATAAAAACGAATTATTTTTTTAACGAAGTAAAAAAAGAGGTAGAAGTACATACACCAATATCAAGTAATTATTGGTTAATAAACCAGGTAAACACTACATTTTCCAGAATATTGCAAAAGATCTAGTTTCATTTTGAACAACTAATTACCAATGAAATGAATGGTAAACATATCGAGCAAATTCTAAATTAAATAAATAAGTGTTTGACAAGGCTTAGTAAGAAATACTGTCCGACCGATTTCTACAACTTGAATTAACAACCCTTAATTATCTTATTTGTATAAATATATACATATATATATTTATACACACACACATATGTGTATATACTGTATGTGTACTGTATATGAAAAGCAGCCACAGTCCCAAAAGAGACACAAAAGAGGCCCATTCTCTCAAATAACATACACAGACAGACACCTTGTTTAATTGGTTCCTGGGAACAACGTTATAGATCCCCCCCCCCCCCCCCCTCAAGTTTAACATACACATGTCCACTTTGAAGATTTGACCACTCCTCTGATTTGTCCAACATGGAATTGAGCATTATTCCAGAGCAAATGAGCAAACTGACTTAGTTTATGCTTCAGGTCCTCCCCAACAGGAGTCATTTAAGTCTCTACAGTGCAGGGTTCAGTTACAATATTGAAATGTGCACAGCTTTCTGATCTCTGGCCATTGTTCCTCAAGTCCTCACCTATCAGCCTCTATGTAAACCCCTCTGTCTGTCACCAAGACTGTGTATCACATTGCCAAAACCCCCATTGCCGAGCCTTTGTGTTGCAGTGCATCCACCGTGATGTGAAGCCAGAGAACATCCTCCTCACCAAAACCGGAGTCATCAAGCTCTGCGACTTCGGCTTCGCCCGTATTTTGAGTAGGTCCATCCGGAGAGAGCGAGTGCAATGAGTGTTTATCTGCCTCTAATGACTTATTCACCACGGGACCTGAAGGGGCTCCTGCCTATGACCTCCTCACTTACAATGTTCCAATGAAAGCATTGCATAGGAGGGCCTCTCCGCCAGGTAGTGTGTCTCTGTTGACCCCTGCTGCCTTGAGTTTCGGCTCTTATGTTACCATACGTTAACATGCAGTCAATCAGCATGCCTTGTAATCCCTTCCTCTTCAACGTTTGTGTTATTCGGAGTTACATTATTCAACGCCTGAGTGTGTGTCCCTACACATGTTATCTCCGTCCGCGTGATTGGCAGGACCAGAGGATGACTACACGGACTACGTGGCAACCCGCTGGTACCGGGCCCCTGAGCTGCTGGTGGGGGACACTCAGTACGGGCCCCCTGTAGACGTGTGGGCCCTGGGCTGCGTCTTTGCCGAGCTGCTCCACGGGAATCCGCTGTGGCCCGGGAAGTCCGACGTTGACCAGCTCTACCTCATAAGAAAAACTCTAGGTACACCGCTTTCTTAAACGGCAACTCTGGTGCTTTTCAACCTGCATTCATGGACTGGAATGTTTTCAAAGAGCTGCAATGTAATCGCTCCGGGCAACTAAAATCTCCCGTTGTGTACACATGGTCGCAATGAGCCAGTTATTCAGCGACATCATTGCGAATCTTCTATGTAAGCATATGTATTCCAACACAAAGAACTCTTCTCTGTGACTCTACCTCGCATTTCCACAGCTTTCTACTGGCAATAAATCACATGACACAATAACAAAAATACCAAAATGTAAAGAGGAATATGATCTAATCCCAATTGACGATGAGCATTTGCCCCACTGGATTACATTGCAGCCTGTTCAGCAACTGTGTTCAAGACTGGACCATTTTAAATAGTGTCCCAATTATTCACTTCCAAAAACAAAACAAAAAATGGAAAATAGCGTTCAGCTCATAAACTACGGGAGTTACCTGGAGTTAGCGTCTGTGAACTTTTTACCTTTTATTTAATTATACGTTTCTTTGGAGTCTGGTTTGCAAACCGTTTACCACACATTTTTCTTAACCCTTAAATGCATGAATTAACATAACCTCAGTCAGGATTTTTTTACCAAGTGTTTTTCATGCTCTTTAGGCATGAAAAACAAGATTTGGACTTCAGTGTGTTTCAGTGTTTCATCATGGCATCTGTTGGAATTTTTTGCTTCCGTGGTTGGTTTCCAGGGCCTTGGACACATCTCTGCTCGGGAGGTGGGGTGGCACTCGGTCTTTCTCATGCGCATGTCTGCATGGAATCTGCATTTTGTGCTGGGCATTCACAGTGATGTCCAAGAAGTAGATAGAACACTCTGATGTACCACCTTTGTTTTTGCATCTGCGAGGATACATTGCGACACATTGATCCATGAGATCTACTCCTACCAATCCAATTACCGCTTGAAGTAAAAGGAAACTCCTTTCTCCCACACGCACTGATTGTGATGATTTCCTCTCTGACCTCAGGTGACCTGATTCCCCGTCACCAGCAGGTCTTCCGCTCAAACGTTTTCTTCAGTGGAGTCAGTATTCCTGAACCTGACACGACGGTACAAATCCAGCTGCCACGCGTTCTTAACAGACAAAGTGAAGTGTGGTTGATGTTATTATTTCCCTCCAAAAGGAGCCTCTGGAAAAGCGCTTCCACAGCGCGTCTGCACACGCCCTCCATGTAATGAAGGTACGTTTTGTGCATGCATGACTCATGCACTAGCATGGCCGGCCACCCCGTCTTAATCTCTGCCTCTTCCTGTGAGCAGTCCTGCCTGGTGATGGACCCCACGCTGAGGCTGTCCTGTGAAGAGCTGCTGGAGCTGCCGTACTTCCAGGATGAAGGAGCCAACTGGGGCCGTGAGGGTGAGCGAATGGGACGACGACACGACAAGGGAACCCGACGCAGACAGCTGGGGGTAAGCACCAAAAACGCACAAGCTCGAGGGTGGAAGAAACCGTCCCATGAGCCAATAGGCCCACACCGTGGACACTGCTACAGCTACGCATGTCCCTGAGCTGGTCACTGGGGTTTCAGCAGAGAGACAGACGCTTCGACCCCCAGATCGTTCCAATGGGCATGAATCCAAGCTAAGCTCTGTTAGCTAACCTCTGTTCCAAACAACGGTTCCTCTTTCTGTGTTTACAGCCAGGCATCCTGATTGACCATCTTAAGTAGTGTTTCTCTCTATCTCCCCCTTTCCTCCCTGTAGGCCCAGTACCTGCCCCAGTTACCAAACAGCAACATCTCACCAGCACCAGACTTTAAGAAACAGGTGAAGCATAAATATCACCTGCCCAACATTTAACAAAGCAAAGAGAGGGAGAGACGGACTTGTGTTATGTTTTTGCTCATCACTTGAATGATATCCTTTGTGTGACAGTGAAAAAAAGTATTTTAATTCTTAATCCTTTTTGCTTGTCATGTTTGTTGACTTAATTGCTTAATATTATTTACACAATAAATAATACACGTTACAGTATTGTTTTAGTATGGAAAACAAAAATACAGCTAGTGTCAGGTTTTTATTTCTTTCAAAATGATATTCAACAGCCCATAAAATCCCCTTTGTGCTTTTTGGGGTTTTTGTTTATGGTGCAGTTACACAAGAACTGATCAGTTTCATATTGGTTACAAAAAATTGTACTACAACACAAATTCACAAGGATAATGTTTATTTCCTGTAATACGGCTAGATGATATCCAGCAGAGTCACGGGGTGTACTTTATTGTGCGATAATGTACTGTACCTGTTTCCATTGACCTGAGCGTTCCACATCACCGCACACTCAAAATAACTATAAATAGCTTAACGTTATAACATTATTGACAATAAAGTACAGCCTAATAAAACAAGATATAATTAATAAATGCATGTGTTAGCTTAAATTTAAAACATATATTTCTGTAAGTAAAAAAAAAAAGTACTGAATACATGATGCAGTTCTACATATAATACACCACATTTGTAACTTCCTGGTCCGTATCAAGGTTTAATTAAAACCCGCCACAAGTTTATGACATTGACCATTATCTCACACAAGAAATGTATCAACACACTGATAACCACCTGATACATCCAGGTGTACATAGCTGGGATAAGTGCGCGTCCACGGCTTTCTTAAGTAGACCATGGTATCGATCACTGATTTACTGATCCACAACATATTATTCACCCACTGAGCAGCAACTAATTTTGGATACTTATGAGGCGGTGAAGCAATAAATATATATGCAAAAAAGGAAATACGGCTGCTCTTATTAATTAGACAGAAAGGGCCTGTCAGACAATCACGGACCAACTGAATGCAGAAAGGATTTAAAACTTACTACTTAAATGTCATGGTTTTGGTTAACTTCCTGTTTTATTTTGTAGTTTTCTTGCCTCTTGTGTCCCTGGGTCCCTTGTAGCGTCATTGCATGTTGTGCTTGTTTGCATGTCTGAATGCTGAAGTTAAGCGTCTTTGGTTTTTCCCTTGGCGGTTTTTGATTGTGTGGTTCTTGGATTTTTTGTTTTGAAGTGGACGATCAGTCTTTTTGTTGAGAAGTCTCCATTTGGGTCCATCCTGCCTCCCTCTGCCCACCTCGTCCCCAACATTAAAATCTACTACTACTAAGTTGTAGACTGTTTTATGTGTTGGTTTTATTGCTGTATCTATGTTTATGTGCTAAATGTGCTGGTTTTACTGTAAAGTGTCTTTGAGTAGCCTACCATGTAAAGCACTATAAATAAAATGTAATATTATTTAGCCTACTTTGCCTTAAAAGTGAGCAGAGGGAATTATTATTCCTCTGGAACACAATGTGAGAATGTTTTACAACCACATGCACAAATCTCTATAAGCTGTGTCTAATTCTAAATATCTTTCTACAATGAATGTTCATGCAGAACAAGAAATATCCTGGCAACAGGTCAAGATAAAACATGAAAACATTTTTGCAGGCTGGTGCCTTGCAGGTGCCTTAACAGTTTGCAAATGGTGTAGAAATGACTTACAAGATGCCTGCTCACATATTAAGCAGTTAAGAAGGCTCATTTGTCTGGCACTTGGGGGGAGGAGGCACCAGCTCCAGGCTTCACCCCAGCTGAGGAATTGGCCCTTGTTTTAAACCAAGGCCTGTGATGTAACGGATTCCTCAAATCTATACCTCTCATGCAGGTACTTGTCGGGAAAAGCTAAAGGGTCCAAAGTGTCCCGAAATACACTCTCACGTCTGGAAGCACGTCTTAATATCAGTGCTTCTCCATCCAAAACGTTCAGAAATTTGCATCAGGGTGCAAGAAGAAACGCTGGTTGGGGACAACAGATCTAAAAAACTGCAATAGTGGGGTTTCAAATCAAATAAATACAGTATAATAATTGTCACGGTTTGGTCTCTTTCCCTGTCTTAGTTTGAAGTTTCATGTTCCTTGTGGTCCTGGGTTAACTTCACTTCCTGCCTTGTCCCGTGATTGCCTGAGTGTTTCCACCTGTGTCCAATCACCTGCACCTCCCTTGTGTATTTAAGCCCCGTGTGCCTGTTGTCCCTCGTGGCGTCATTACATGTCAACCGTTCATGTGTCAAGTCAAGTCAAGTCAAGTCAAGTCAAGTCAAGTCAAGTCAAGTCAAGTCAAGTCAAGTCAAGTCAAGTCAAGTCAAGTCAAGTCCCGGTTTTTGTCGGTTTTGTTTTCTCCTCCTTCCTCCCCTTTTTTGGTTGGAGCGATTTTGATTTTTGAGTTTTTGACAATTAAAGTCTTTTTATTTTTCAACTCCGCGTCTGGGTCCTCCCTCCTTGCCCTCGACCTTGTGCCCCCCATGACAATAATAAATATAAAAATCGGTAAAAACGAACCAGTGACAATGAGAATGCCCGGTTTCGCTTAAAGTTGCCTTTCTGGTTCAGGAAGTACTGCGGGTTGAAGGACCGAGGGGTCTCCCAGTGTTTCTCCTCTCTCAGCACAGAGTGCAACATGGGGATAATCATCGTGGCCTATTGAGGCAAGACAGTTTTTATCTTGTCGGAAACGTCAACAATCCATGCGAGGACAGCGGGAAACCTTGGGAATTGTGTAACCCCTTAACGAGATGTCCTGGAGGGCGTAGTGGGGGAGGTTCATGGGAGCAATATTCATGAGATGCTGAATGTATCCACAAAGGGGAGGGACTTCTTGTCCCAATCACAGCGTCGATCTCTTGCTGCATGTTCTCTTTAAAATGAGGGAGAGAGTAATATAGCCACTACAGAAACCGCTGGTTGATTCATCAATTAACAAATAGAGTGCATTACAGTATATTGTGTACCTAGAGAAGATTGAAAAATGTAGCGATGGGTTTAAAATTAAATGTTACTATATAGTTATATAATATATATAATATAATATATATATATAATACAATACATAGTAATGCCTTTTTGAAACCTCCCCAAGTTTGCATGTATACTTACACTTTTTACCTGGATTTCTGTGACATACCTTGTATTTTGGGAAACTTGATGTGCACATTCAGTGCAAATCTAAGAGTGGAGCTGGTGGTTTCGGTTCCTGCCAGGTACAGATTCTGCACCGTTGCCATTAGGTTCACCTCTCAGAACTCGCTCGTGGGAATGTGTTGTTGCTAAAGAAACCGAGCAAGGGTCCTGTTTTGGCTGAGACCAGGGTGGGAAATTTACATATTATTTAGGCCCCCACTGACTGAAAATCAGGGGCATTTTATTAAAAATTGGGGGGATTTTTTGAACCTTGTGAAATAACATTTAACATTTGTTAAAAATAATAAATATACTTCATTGGGCTTGGTGTATATCCATTTTTCATCAATGACAGCAATAAGAAGGGGGAGTAATCTAGATCAAAAATGTTTTCTTAGATTTTTTTAACCAAAATAAACAGGAAACATAAATCAGACTCATTCAACTTTATTTTTAATTCTTTGTAGTTTCTCGTAATAAGCAATATGTGAAGCAATGTCAAACAGCTTGAACATTTTTGCATCTGATTCACAGTTGTCTCCGTTATTGAGCTGATTACTCCATACTCCATCCAAAGAACAAAACATTAAATCTTGAAACCCAGAGTCAACTGCAGTCTCAACCAATTGTATTTTACCCAAATAGAAGATTGGTTGTTGACCACAAGATGGTAGTAACTTATGAAGAAAGGAAACATCTCTCACTGACTGCACTCTGGCAAACGTTAATTATCATAAATTGCCCTTGTATATTTCCAACGATGGCCGTAATGTCCGTGCCCCCCCCACCCCCTCACACCCAGACTTGAAATGATTGTGAGCACATTGTTTTTTGTTTAATGGGCAAAACACCAAAAGGGTTTAACGGAAGTAAAAGTTTGTCTCGTCTTTTGGTTGGTAGGGTTAGGGTTTGGTAAGAAAAACACCCGCCCACTACCGCTTTACCACTTTTGGTTTCAAACGAAAAATGAGAAAACAGTGTTTTCGTTTTATGTTTTTTATGGTCAAAAGAGACCAATAATGTAACAATTTGAGGGCGTTCTTGAGCCCAACTCACAGCAACCCTCGTACTTTCATTGCATTGATTTATACTGCGAAAATTGACATACTTCTGGTGGCTACGCTTTGTATTTTATTTTTATAAGCAAAAAACCAAAAGGGGTTTAAATGGTAAAAGGAACTATCAAAAGGTACATGGGCCCATGGGCCAGTTGGAAGGGATTTGCACATATTACTTGAAATGGAGTGTATTTTGCTAATGATCTTCGTTATTCATTAATTTGTTGAAATATTTGTTTTTAAGCAGTTTGGCCCTTGTATGTAGACCGTTATATAACTTGTCATGTATGTCTTGTTAAGTTTATCATTAGAAATCTGCTGTTTGATTTTGAGATTTTAACTTCACAATATGTAGTATTAGTGGAAATAAAAAATCTCAAATACACAGTTTGAGAGTTCATTATAATACTTATCTGTTTTTGTATTTTCTTTTATAGCAGATTTCTCCAAAATTTAATTAAATTCATGTTATATTTAAATACACAATTTTAGAAAATATCTAAAATTATATTATTATTATTATATATATATGAATTCTCAAAAACAAAGAAAGTGTGTTCACAATCAACACAGGAACAAGGAGTTGATTAAAATACATTAAAGCAAAGCACAAGACAAGAGAGTCCATAATCATTTTGACGGACCTGCCAGCCACAGCAAACCTTTGCAGCAAACATTGCTAAGCCAATCAAGCAACTTATGTTCTGTGTGTGTGGAGGACTGAAGGGTGTTTCAAGCGACGATAGAGGGCCAGAGGGTAGCGCCTCGTCTCAACGCGGCGTGGCGATGATTTGGTAAGTGCGCGGCAGATTGGCGAAGCTGCTGTACTCTGGAATGAGGTTTATACTGTCGGGGCCTTCGGTGCAGGAAAAGGTGAAATTCTGCAGGAGCGACACCAGGAAAATGAAAAGCTCCATACGAGCCAGAGACTCGCCAACACAGGCTCTCTTCCCTGTGAGGAGAAACGATTAGAAACATTATTAGGAATTTATGACTAGGGGATATGAGTTTGACATTAAGCAAATCAAATGACCCATTATTAATGAAAAATAATGTGTTCTTAATAGAAAATCTTGCGTGAAACCTAAATCCATAAAAGGTTGTTAACTATCTATTAGAATGAAGACCGTTTTACCTGCAGCAAAGGGCAGGAAAGAAGGATTTTTCTTGAAGTTATCATTCTGGTCCAGGAAGTGCTGGGGATTGAAGGACTGGGGAGTCGCCCATTTATTTTCCTCTTTCAGCACAGAGTGCAACATGGGAACAATCATGGTATCCTGTTGAGACAAAGTAAGTAAATAAAACGCATTTATATAACGCTGTTCACTGACAAATGCTTAACAGCAGCGGTATTTAAAAGAGAAAAACGTGACCATACAAGGGGCTCTAATTTACTAGAGCAGTTTTAAAAACATGAAACAGATGTGAGCAAAGGCACAACAATAAAATACACATTTGAAAACAGTTTAATATCGAGACAAGACATGATGTTGGTGTACAGAGGCTTATACCTTGGGAATTGTATAACCCCTAAAAGAGATGTCGTGGAGAGCGTAGTGAGGGAGGCTGAAGGGGACAATGTCCAGAAAGCGCTGCACCTCATGGATAACTGCATCTGTGAAGGGGAGGGACTTCCTGTTCTCCATGCTGGGAATACAGCTTGGTCCGATCACACCGTCAATCTCCTTCTGCATTTTTTCTGAACGGGACAGCAACAAAAAAACATTGTATATGGATTGGTAAAGTAAATGACCATGTCCTCCATTCGGGGACTTACCCTGTATGTCCGGGTATTTAATCAGGACACTCAGGGCAAATCTAATAGTTGAGCTGGTCGTTTCCGTTCCCGCAAAGAAGAGGTTTAGTACTGTGGAGATCAAGTTGTCATGATGGAACTCGGTCTTGGCATTGTCCTTCTCCTAAGAGAACGAAGTCTTCAAATAGTTAAAAAATATTCATTTGGTCTAATTTAGCATTTACTTTGTTAGAATTGAATCATTCGAATGATTACTGAAATTAATAATATTTATTAATCTATTTATAATTACTATTCATACTAGTTATTCTGCGTTTTCAGGAAAAATTTCAGATTTCCCAGAACAAAACCTAATTTTCCACCTGATCGATTCGGATGAGAAAGCAGTCAATAAAGTCCCTCGGGGAGCTGGGGTCCAGTGTCTCTTTGTGATGTTGGATCTTTGTCTTAATGAACTCTCTCAACTTCTCAGCTTTAGCAAAACAAGCGTGCTGGGAGCCGGGCAGATGCTCCATGAGCCAAGGAAAGATGTTGTATAACTGAGGGATGATGATAAACATCGTGAAGGAGGAGATTGTAGGAGATTGTGTTAAAAGCAAACTTTGTAATGATGGGCTATCAGCTGCTTACCTGACCAACAGGACTGTTCAGGAAATCTAAGACCTCAGATATGGTGTTGAGGAGGTGCAGGAACTTCTTGTCCTCGTAACCAAAGCGTTCTCCAAAAACCAGGCAGCAGACCACATTGGACACAGTACGGCTCACCAAGAACCTGGGGTTAAAGGGCGAGGCTGAGGACAAGAGTAAAAGCTAATTGGACTCATCGATTGAAGGTACTGATCGGAAAGGAGAAAATTATAGTGTCAAGATCAGAAAATTCCTTGAAATTATGTTTCTGTAGGAGGGCTCCTCTCCTTACACCTTCTTCTTCAATCATGCGTGTGTATCTATCTCTATGAAACGTCAAAACCGCCTTTGAAAGGATTATTTAGGTTACACTTCATGTAAACTCTGCGGGCACTTTTGCGATTGTTCGCACCGTCAAATCAACTGTGAATCAAAAGGCTGTCAGTCCCTGAATGAACTTTGAATGCAGTTTAAATTCATCTGTCATCTTCACTGGTCACGTTATTCCGTGTTTACAGACAGAGATAAGGATTAGAGAGCAGCTGAAGATAAACACACCCGACAACACAACAAAGCATAACACTACACACTCTCTTTCCGGTCATCAACCAACTAGGTTCCATTGAAGATCTTTTTCGGTAGCTTTTCTTCTACTATCCTTTAACAACACACACATCAGAAACCTTTTTGGGACGGATTCATTCAGGACAACTTAAGTCAATTTAAAGGGAAAATCTGCCCCCATTTGTTCGGACGTGCAATCAGGTAAATGTAGTTCATGGATGTTTGTTGATCAAGAAGAACTGAGATTGCTGTTGCACCGGCCACCTAGAAAAATGTGTTTTTTCTTTCTGATTCCATCATTTGACGTTAGTGGAGGGAAAACAAAGACTACAGTTCATTCTGAGTAATACATTGCTTGGCTTGACTATATTTACCAACAAGCGCATCATCTCGTTTCACATCATCCCGGCGTGAAGTGCGCGCTCTCAAAACTACAGCAGCATACACACCTTTGAAGGACTCCATGCGGGCCCTCAGGTGTCTGCTCTCCTCCTGGATCCACTCCTCCATCCCCTTGCGTCCCATCCCAAAGTCTCTCAGGGTCGACAGTGTGAAACGTCTCAGTTGGCGCCAGCGTTCCCCGTTGCTGATCGCCAAACCTGAACAACAAACGACACGTGCCTCTTGCTGACCGACTGGAATTCAGAGACATGCGTTCACGGAGACGGTTGAAACGGCGTCCCGATTTGCGGTGTCTTGAACCTACCGTAGCCCTTGGTCACTTTTATCAGAAACGGCATTGGCCCCCTGCCTGTAAAGTCGTCTGCCTGGTCCACCAGAGCCTCCTTCACTGCATCATATCCCACCAGGAATACCACCCGCTGCCAGCCCAGGTGGACGGTCATCACAGGGCCGTAGGTTTCACTGAACTACGAGAAGACTGGATTTTTAGGGTTGTAGCATCTTAATTCAATTCCCATAAATAATTGCACAAGCAATCAAAGCCGAAATTCAAGATGAGTGACCAAGGTAAAGACACCTCAGATTAGGTGATGGTGTTATTACGCAACATTAAATTGTTGTACTTTTTGCCAAACTAATTTCTTACCTTTAGAATGCTTTTAAAAGGGGCCATTTTGTCCAGTTGCGGCAAGTTTCCTATCAGAGGGAGTGCAAAGGGTCCTGGCGGCAACAGATACTTTCGGCTGTCTTTGACCCTAAACAACCACAGCAGGGCTAAGATCAGCCCCGCCAGGATAACTGTTGCAGAAAAGTCCATGATGCTCTTTTCGCTCGGTCTTCTCAACTCTTCGCTGGTCGGCAGATCTCTCTTATATCACCTCTCCACCTGTGAAGGCGCTTCTCTCTAAATGTTTGCTTTGAACAGACACATTCCAGTAGTGCTGCACTGGGACAGAGGTGAGTCACATGACTCTGTGTGCTAGAGTGCACTTTCCCCTGTTGATTGGCTAGAAGCCAGAGGGAAGCGGACAAACATCTGACTTGAATTATACAACAATCATTTATCTACTCTTTCGTCCACAAAATTGAATAAATAAAAGTCTGTTTCAACAAGCAGATGAAAACCCAGAACTTTGAGGGTATACTCGTTGTTCTTAATTGTTTTTAAAATGAGAAACCAAGAGCCCAAAAATAGGTCAGCAGTTGCAGATGGATAAATATGCTGTTGATCAAAGGATTGACTGAATTTATTTCATGTATAGTCAAGCCGATGTCCTTGTTGCCACATAACTGTAGAACACATAGAGCAGTAAAACACACCTTTGATGGCAGAGTGGCAATACTCATCAATGAAACACCTTTGTGCTGTTTTAATCAACTGATGAATTGATTATCATTGAGATTCACCATGCACTCAAATCAAAAAAGTAATTTCACATAGCGTACTGCGCGCTGCATCTCAGTAAGTCAAGTGATTGGAGCTTGAGAGTGTTTTACGGTTATGTAACGTACTCGCAAGCGTGCATCAGAAGGAGACCAGAATTTATCAATGCGATTGCCAAATAAACGTGCACAGTATTCCAGCAAAGCTTTTACATTGGAAGCCCATTGCCTTATGTTTGTGGTCAATATTCAGATTCACACGTTGTTTCACTGTTATTTTCTCTGGGCATTAGTGGTGTGTGTGTCTAACTTGTGAGGCCGCTGCTTTGGCTTGTTCCTGTTTGGATGTATTGAGTTTGATTGGATTTTTGTCATTTCCCATTATTTGAAAACACCTTTGAATGTAGCCATGTATTTAATCTTCTCACAGATCCTCTCTTCCATCCTGTTGCGTCCATCCCATAATCCAAAACCTGACTGTGAACCACAGAAAGACATTTCTGTTATACTATATGAACTTTACAATGGGAAACTGACAGGTTCCCTGTGTGAGAAGACATTGTGTCCTTTCTCTGGTGTGTACACATCTGGCACGACTGGTTCCTGTTGCAAACAGACGTTTGTGATACCTGCTTGTTTTGTTCAGCAAATACATCATCTGTGAATTAAAATTAAAAAGTAAATTGCTAACTTGACGCTATGGATGAACAACAGCACTTTCCCATGAGTATCTAGTAGGCTTAAGACCAACCAGTGTTCTAGTGATAATATTTTGGAGTCTCATTGAGACACTTAACGATATCTGTGGCTTTATATATAAATAGTATTTTTATATATATTTGACGGGAAGTTGGTATCGATTTGATTGAAATGGACAGAGAACCAAAGCGTTAAACCAATGCAATTCATAGCTAACCAACAGATTCCCTAAGCGAGAGGATGTCTAGTTTAATGTAGAATGAGATTAGCCCTGGTTTTCTGGTTGGCATTATTTTGGACATATCATTCTTTTATTTATTACATAGTTTTATTTTTTCTTACTTTTATCTAAAGTTTTTTTAAACGATAATTCTAATAAACAAACTCCAACATCATGATTTTTGAAGTGTAAATGCAATCAGCGGAAGCCATAGGCTACAAAGGAACTACAGCACAGTCACACAAATTCCACCCAGTCTGACCCTAACCCTTAAGTTAAAGTTAGACTCATGTTTTAGTGGGTCTCATTGAGTGGTGAAGTCTCATTGACTCGCTTGTTGGAAGCCCCCTTTTTTTAAGGCACATAGATGCTTTGAATTCATCTTCGGGACTCTTACCAGCTTCAGGCTTCGTAAATGAATTGTTTGGAGGCACAGAATTTCGTGAGAGGTGATTTGCTGTAACAACATATGGTTTGGCTAATTATGTGGATTGAGAAAATACAAGAATTTAATGTAAATACCCGATTCAAACTAAATTTGAATTCATTTTAAGACTTTAAAGGCAATGGTGCAACAACCATGCCTTTTAATCTTAACCTGAGCATTAGTTGGCAGGTTTTCAACACATTGCAATGTGTCTATATTTACAAACCCACAAAACTTGCTCCTTTCAGAGGCGGGGCTAGCAGAGAATGTCGTTTGGCCTTTTTGGCTGTTATGCAAGAATTGAGCAACAATGATTGCATAACATATAGCATCATATGACAACGAGGGATGTATGTCTTAAAGCACTTAAAAAGCTGAAAAATATATGAGAAGAAACATTCATATAAGAGGTAACATATTTTCTTGTATCTGACCAGAGAAGACAGCTCAAAGTCATTGTCACATCTTTCAATCCGTGGTTTGTCGGCAGAATATCAGCACATGTCACCTATTCCGGTGTAAAACGTTGAGTGCACTCACATCACACATACAAAATCCAGCAGAACCAGAGATATAGAAACAAAATCTTCATACTAGCACATTTGGCCATCTACCACCTTTGGGGTTCGGATGTCTGCAGAGCGCTCCACCGAGCCGGCGAGCCAATAGCAGAGGGAAGTGGAGGGGGAAAAAAAGCACAGTCATTGTGACAGCAGGCTTTATTGCTCACCTTTGGAACGCATTTCATGTAAGGTTATACGCAGATGCTGGGTAGTGGGGGTAATTGCTAAAAGTCAAGTGAAAGCGAATAAAATGGAGAGAATGATAAGATGAGAATATTCACAGAGGTCAAATAAAAAATTAAAATGTATACAGCGGTGAGAGACAATGAGTGGAGAAACACAGCTGTCCTATACACTGAAATATCCTCAATAACATCTGCTTGGCTCTCAGGAACCATTGCTCTGCTCCCTCAGTCAACCTCGAGCCGTCCTGTGGCATGGGAAGACTGATACAACACAGACAGTGTTCAAGAGTCAAGGTCACGAATGATTTACCTGAGGAAAATGTATAAAATGCCTGGAAGAACACCTTCATTAATTAATAATAGTGTGGCGCGTCGATAACAAACAAGTGGTTAATTGATGCCCTTGTATTATAAAAAGGATGAGAAGAAAGGGTCTCCCTCTGTACCTGTCATTAGTCAAAACTAAAAAGCAAATCCTCCACAGTCGAAAGCATCAAAGTCGGAGTCGCCCTCGAAGTCAAAGCTGTTGAAGTGGGGGGAGTCGACGTCCTGGCTGCAGGCGTTGAAGGAGCCCCCCGCCGGCAGCTCAGAGAAGCCCCCCACGCCATGGCCGATATCTGGGGCCCTGCTGGCCAGGGGGGAGGACGGGGAGGAGTTGAGGTAGCACAGAGCGGAGGAGGCCGCCGCCGCCCCTCCCATCAGCAGGCACACCGCCCTCACCGCCCGGGCGTCGCTGCTGTTGCCGTGGCGAAGGCAGTCGGACACACGGTGAGGAGGGGCCCCGGAGACACTGCGCAGGGGCTGCCGGGGGCCTCCTGCAGAATGAGGCAATTGAAACAGTATGCACATTATATAATTAACTGGATTTGTTCTATTGTCTTTATTTATAAAAAACAAATTAGTTATTGATCCAGAGCTTGTCAACCATTTGCTAAATACACTTCTCTTCTGTCTTTATGCCATGAATGTGTCGTCAAATTGTGTGTTTTTTTTCATTAACATTTCCCTCCCCTGAAGGCAACTTTCATTTTTTGTCGGTTATTCTCTTCATTTGCTTTTTATTTCTCTCTCTTGAATGACATGTGCATTGAGCTCTCTCGATCCCCCCCTCGTTAAGCTCTAGGTCGGGAGTCATCACATCTGGAGGACCTGAGGGCAGACCTTGGCTCTGGCCTCCGTCTCTGAAGGAGCCTCCTCGCTCTGTGACTCGAGACAGAGGGGGGATTCCCTCGCCGACCCGGGGCGACCCGGGGTCTTTGTTGCTGGGGGGGTCGGGCAGCGGGTCCCTGTCGGTGATGCAGGGGGTGATGCTGCACTGTCTCTGCAGGGTCAGGGGTGACATGACACCCTAGAGAACAAAATGTACGTTTGTAGAAATTAAATATTTGTCCACATTGTTTTCAGATATCACAGAAACGTATGTAGATATACAGTTAATGAGAGGTGAGGTGTTGAGACAAAGAAGGGGCTGAGCGAGGCGAGAGCAAGCAGGGTGTCAAGTCAAAAAGGCTGACTCACCTCTCTCACTTTCCTTATCAAGTTCAGCCAAAGACTGTGAAAGGTTTAAAAAACAAAAGAGGGATTCATTATATTTGTACCCATATTGAGACCTGCAGTCTTTATGGGGACACAAGAGAATGTGAGATATTCTCCTAAATCTGATCTCTGCAGTAAACATGTCCGATAGTGAGTGGGACAAAGGAGATAACCTCTGATTAGGAATGGGGTAAAGGACATCAATCCTTTGCGTGTTTCTGTGTGTGTGTGTGTGTGTGTGTGTGTGTGTGTGTTTACATGGGTGTGTTTTTGCATGAGAGAAGGTACACTGACTTGCAGTCATCTGGGTTTTCAGTGAGAAGCAGCAGGAACTTGTTCTGCGGCAGGATGAGGGCGAAGCAGCAGTCCCTCCGGCCCCCTGCCGGCAACCTGGGCAGGTCCAGGATTTCCCGACCCTCTGCGATGGACTCGCAGAGGGTCTGCAGAGCGACCACCTGTTCGGGGGGGGACTCTGCATCGCGGCACACGAGCAGGCTTCCCTCCATGGTCAGCACGAGGTACTTCTCCTTCCACTGCTTAAAAACAAAGCCCCCTGCAGGCACACAATAGTAAAAGAGCGACAAAAGATAAGGAACTTTGTAATTACTGCCAGTTTTACAGGTGCCGGCCCTCGTAGAGCCTGTGATTGTTTACTCCCTTCGATTGTTGTATTTGAACCAGGCACAGGCATCCACTGGGTCATAATGCTGATGGATGGGCAGCACATGTTGTTAGATGGGGAAGATTTGCTCTATTTCTACATAAAGAGGATTCGAGATGAACAGGTGTGTTTGGTAAAAAGGCCCCTCACCTTTGCCAAACCCATTTGGGAGATAAAGGAATAGGAGTTTATTTTAATTTAAAAAAGACATTTGGGAGCGATTGTATCACACAAGTAGAAATCACTCATCATCCAGGTATTTGAGGAAGTATTTCTTTTTACTCATTCTTTGTTTTTAAAGAGAATAAATACCAATATTTATTCATCCACACGGGGAAAATATCATGACCGCGAGTCTAAAATATAGGACTAGGGTAATGTTTGTCCACTGAACATGACGTCCTTCAAAAAGAGTAATCCTTTCTTTGAAGCTTGTCAGTCAGTGTTGGAAGGGAAGTTGTTTTTCACCATATTTGTTGTGTCTATTTCTGATCTTTCAATAATTGCTTAAGATGAAAATAACACAAGCATACGCTGCAAACACAGCTGACCCCAATTTTTAGCAGAAATATACCGATCAGATGATTATTAAAAAACAGAACCGCTGTGCAGTAACCTACATCTACTGAAACAAAAAAAGGAATGTTATAGAATGAGCACGGACAGGAAGAAAATAAAGAGACAAAAATAGTCCATCACCCGATTTTGAGGGCCGAGAACTACACACGGATGCGGGAGACAAAGCAGGCCTACCGTATTTCCTGAGGAACCCCCGATGGATGCCCGCCGTGGTCATGCCTGTGTTCATGCCTGTGTTTATGTCAGCAAGAGGGACCAAATGACGGGCAGATCATTTGAGGCTGAAAGCAGGGTGAGAGAGCGAGAGAGAGAGGGTGAATAATCCCTTTACTATTTAGGCCTTCCTTCCTTAAACCCGTGCTGTTGTCATTGGAATTGGAACTGCGCCCGCTTATGCACACGTGACCATCATACGAGCGCAACAGCCAAAATAATCATAACAGTGATGGATAAAACCCAGCAGAGAGATCACTGGGACGGCGGCCATCACCAGATGCCACGCTGGACTCTCCTCCATCGCCTCCGATCCAGCTCCTCTTTGGGGAGATTTAAGTCTCTGTTCGCGGTCTTGCGTGCGACATACGGACGTTTTTGTAATCATTAAATCGCCATCAAACCAGTGTCTCTCCGTGACCTTGGATGGCCACGAGACCAGGGCATGGGTCACCTCCCTGCTCAAGCAGATTAAAACAGAGGGATTATTTTTGCTGCACAGCTGGTGGACGTTCTTGCAGTGCGGCGAATCGGCCCAACCAAGATTTGTAATCTACTCGGACGGGGATGCATGGCCACTGGCTTCTTTAAACCACGTGTCCCAAAGGGATTAAAACGCCCCTCATTGTTTTACAATGTGAATACCATTATGTAACAAGAGGGATCTAGGAGAGACATCCTCAATGAGGCCGCATCTGAATACCAAAGACACAGCAAAATGTCCAGAGAAGATATCATCCACTTAAGAGCTTAATGTCATGGAATCACACCGCTTGTTTAGTTTGACGCAGTATATTCCATTAAGGGTTAGAGACTTCAAAGTGTTGGAGATATCACACATTGTCTCCTCGACAGAAACCCAGTGGCATTTTTCTTTTAGATTTTGCCACTTGGGTGGGGAAACATAGAGGACAAAGAACAAAGGAAAAGGCACTTGTGAGTGTAGTGAAGGACCGATTGGGGAAAGCGGAACTAGTGCGGATGGAGCAGCCAATCCAAACTGAAAACACACACAGGTTGTCACGGTTTGGGTGCTTGTCGTGTTTTATTTTGTAGTTCAATGTCTCTTGTGTCCCTGGGTAACTTCACTTCCTGCCTTGTCCTGTCTTCCCCTGTAATTGTCTGCCGTGCCTGATCGTTTCCACCTGTGTTCAATCACCTGCACCTCCCTTGTGTATTTAAGCCCTGTGAGTCTCTTGTCTTGTGTGGCGTCATTACCTGTCGACGGGTCATGTCATGTCTGTTGGTGTTTCAAGTCCAGGTCCTTGTTTGTCGGTTTTGTTTTCGCCTCCTTCCTGTCTTTTTTGGTTGGAGTGATTTGGATTTAGAGTTTTTAGACTATTAAAGTCCTTTTATTTTTCCAATACTCCGCATCTGAGTCCTCCCTCCTTGCCCTCGCACCCGCGTACTGACACAGGTGCGCACACACACATACACAATGGGAGCAAGTGAAGTGAAGCGATGTGAAAGGAGAGGATAATAATATGAATGAAACAATAGAAAACCTGTCAGCTGTTTGAGACAGAAATTAACTACAATTTAAAACATCCAGTGAAAAATCAACGTTGTAATCTATTAGAGAACTGCTCCTAAGGAGACTTAATAATAATATCTATCAGCATATCTCAACTTTACACATAGCATGAAATTGACATAACCATGTGTTTGGGTTGTTTGGGTCGTTGGGGTCGTCCATCAGTCCATCCGGTTCATTCTTGAGAACAAGCTATCTCCGGAACACGCTTAATGGGACCACTTTATATTTAGCACAAGCCTCCACATGGACTCAAAGATAAAGTGGTCAGATTTGTCTTGGTCCAAAGCAGAAGGTCAAGGTCACTCTGACTTAATGTTGGAGATGTTACAGAAATATCTTGAGGGAATTTCCTCAGATTTGGCACACACATCCACTTCCACAAAATGTTGACCTGATTCAAAGTTGGCGGTCACAAACACGCTTTTTGGCAAAAGCTGAAGAATTCAGATGGCAATAGGCCAATGGAAACATTCTCTGGCAGACATCAATGTAAAGTGTAAACATCATTAATAATAGTACATTTTATTGATCATTGGCTGGCAAATACTAAAAACCAGGAACCATTTCAGCTTTAAAATGAACTACAATAGGACTTAATCCTATTTCATGTTAATTAAACAACAATCATAATGTTGAGTTTATTAACATAGATTATAAAACTGTTTGTACAGCAGAGCTGTCAAAAAGGTCAACTCTGTTTTGACTTATTGGCACAGAAAAACATATTTCTTAACTTACAGAGTTGCAGGTTAAAAGCTACGTCAACGTTTATATCATAACCCTTTCAGTGGGCACCTAGGACATGAACAGAAATTATTATTTGGCCATTTCTGCATTTATTACCTTTACTTATTTACAGCTACAAATATAATACTATTTTACATTTACTATTTGACCTAACCAAATGTATTGGATGGAAAACATTTAAATCTAATTAAATTAAATTAAAACGCAGATCCCAAAAATATGTTTCTACCAATGAACTAATATTAACCTGAAAGTAATTTTCAATTGTGAATTTTGTGTCTGATGTAGATACACGGTTACATTACATTTAGTAATGTTTGGCTTGTGATTCCTTTTACCTGTACGTAGCAAACAATCACAAACGTTTTCCCCGCTTTAAAGTATACCCTAAATTATATTCCCATTTTGATCGCCAAAAGTATCCAAACACGTATATATGGGAATTTATTTTTACATCGTACTCTATTTAAATGTAACGACTGCGTATTTACTTTACTCTTTGTGACTCATTGTCATTTCTGGTGATTGGTCTCTCTTGTAGCATGACGTTTTTGTCTACAGCAGGGGGCAGGAGAGCCCATGTAAACTTCAGCCAGTCACGTGTCATTGTAGTCCACGGGACGCATCAACAGGTTATGGGGAAGCATTATGTCTGGCTGCACTATAAAGACAATGACGAAAAAGGGGAAGTATTAGCTCTTTGTTAGCATGTGTAGCTGAGTGAGCAGGAGGAAGATGTTTCCTATGTCTGCCAGCCAATTAGTCGTCTTCTCCAACACCAACGGGTCGTTTGCTTCAGCAGGCAGTGGAGACAGGGTAGTCTTTACCTAGAAGTCCCTGTCTTTAAATCTGTCTGTTCGGTGAAACAGGTTTGGTGGATTTTGGTACGACATGAAAACCTAAACACTGTAATGCTGCAGAGCCAGTGCCCATCCCCCTCAAAACCAAAACACTCACTGCTTCCAGGCCCATCCAGCCCCAAAAACATTGTGTTTCTGAGCAGAACACCCCTCTTTCTTGTCCAGGACCCCCTCTGTGACCCTCCTCCCCTCGTCCATCTTCTATCTGGGAGCAGCGAGAGCACCATTGCTCAAGTTCCCATTGAAAAGAGAATACACAATGGGGTCTTTCTCAGTCTCCCTCTCTGTCTCCATTAAAGACCCTGGGAACACAACACTGTCCACAGAGCCACTCTTAAAGGGCCAGCGGGACCCAGGTTGTTGCAACCTGAGTCCCGGACCACTCCCGTTGAAGTTCATGGGAAAAAAAACAGGAATCTATGCAGCAAATCAATTATTCATGAATGGTATGTGAACTGCGCCACCTCCGTCCAAACACACACAATCACCTCAGACATCACAGTCTACCAAAACACAGCGAGCCCCCTACTGCTGATAGGAATCAACAAGGACTGCACATTTGATTTAGACTACATCTAATGATGCTGAGTCAAACTTCTTCTGAGAACATAGTTATCATAGTATGGTAACAAATGTGTTAAATACTGTCTCTTTTTCCCCAGACTCCATCATTGTAAATAAGACATGAACATAACAATGGTAGAAAGTACTTTTAGCATTAAATTACCTGATGTTTAATTTATAGGCCGATGGAAGGAAGGCCGAGGCTTTTGCTTATTAGCCAGTCTATTAAGCCACTAAGCCATCATTTCAAGAAATGGAGAGCCAATTGATTTCACTTTTTTTAAGCTTCATTTAAATGAAAATCAATATAAATATCAATATAATGTTAAACGTAGAATAATGACAAAAACCAAGGAAAAAGAATGCAATAAATATAGCATTCAAATATGTATAATATTTATACATATGTATATATCATTTAAGGATATAAATATGGAAAACATACAGGTACTTTAAAATCAGGAAGTTCACATTAGCCTCGAAATAATGTGAGACTTAATGAATTGCGAATGACTGGGTAAACAAATGCAGTTACTAAAAAGGACAATGATGACAGCTTCTACTCCCCGTGTCTCATTCATTCTCAGAGTAATTGATCATCTGCAATGACTTGTGTCACCTAAAATGTTGCTGATTCACACATAAAAGTGCACTATTTTACAACTTCAGGGGATCCAGCGTGTAATTAAGAAAGCGAATGAAGGGATTGTGCTGAGACAATCAGCATGCCGCAGGGTTTCTCACATCCACTGAGAGAAAGGAGGAGGAGGAGGAGGGTGGAAAGAACTTTGAGTTGAGGAATTTGAATCCTGTTTGAAGAGTCGAGAGAGAGCGAGAGCGAGCGAGAGAGAGAGAGAGAGAGAGAGAGAGAGAGAGAGAGAGAGAGAGAGGGGATGTCTGAGGGGTGTAGGGGAACCGGTGGGACAGGAGAGAGGCCGAGGACGACCGACTGCTTGAAACACTAGTTTGATAAAAAATACTCCCTTTTAAGAATATATTTGTGCAAGTTTGTCAGCGGCCGAAAAAGTTCGGAGCGCTTTTTTTTTGCCGTGCGCATTTTCTCGTTCTTGCGGATTTGCGGACAGTGTCCGGATCAACCAAAACCACAGAAGAAGAAGTAAAGCTACAAGACTTCTGAGAAGTTTCTACATTCTGTTTCTATTCAAGATAAACAAATAAGGGAAGCGAAACGACGGGATCCGCTTGACTTTATTTGGCTCATCTTTGGATAAATCTCCGCACTCTTCGGCCGGAGGCGCATTCAAACTTTTTCTTCCCACCGTATCAACTTTGGGCTTCTCGGAGCGGCGGAGATGCGGTGATGGAGTCCTGGGACGTTCCCAACGTGACTGCTCTTCTGCTGAAGCACATCCTCGGAGGGAGAAACGCCATGAGCGGGTCCAAGTGGTTCTTTCTGGTCCTCGCCGTCTTATTCTGCGCCTGGAGGCCGGCGGCCGGCGGCACTGTGACAGGTAAAAGCGCTTCGGTTCGGCGCGGGGCTGCGGTCCCTTACCGTCACCCTCACAAGGGGGAAACAAAACCCTCCTAACGATCAATTAGCCCGGTCAGCTTTCTGCTCCTATAACTCATTACGCGCATTTGCTTTGGGGTCGGCTCGCGCAAACACAGAGCTGCACGTGAGCTCAACATCTGGCCTGCATGAAAGAATGCGTTACACTCAAAAAGTCCTTTTGGGAAAAGCGACATATGAGTTTCACAGGTGCGATCGTGCTCCAGTGCAACGTGATGATTGAGTGACAGCACGTTCAGGGGGGATGCAGGGGTTGGTTTTTCAGATCAGGTGCAGCATGAACACTTTTGCATCCTTGTTTTCTTTTAATATATCCACACCCAGTGGTGGTGTTTTTTTCAGAATACTTTGGAATTTAGAGAGATGCATTCCAGATAGGGACGAGGCTTAAAATAAATCCTGCTGGGAAGTGAGAGGATCACAACACTGGAAACTCAGTTCACAGGCATGTAGCAGAGCAACAAGGGGTGCGGTTTTGTTAAGATACCAGACTGTAGACTCCTGCTTGTCTAAATACCTGCCAAGTATTAGTTAACTAATCAGTAAATCCATTGCGTAAAATAAACGTTAAAGTAATTTGTAATGCAGAAACAGCAAAATGTGGAAGTTATTAGAGTTTCGGACTTGAGCAAGCGAGACATTTAAAGACGTCACATCGGACCTTGAGAAACAGATAAATGTTAGATAATGAAAAGAATGCATTATCAGGCCTTGTGGCCTCAGTCAGAAGTCCTGATCTGTTGTAATTATCAAGTTAGGCTGCTACAATCCTAGTGGGTCAAAAACACGGGGTCCCCACCGGGGCCTCCACCGGGGCCTCCACCTGTGTTTTCACCATTACGGTCACGCTGTCTCTGCGGGACCTGGGCCTCTGCCCTCAGCAGATGTGCAACCAGGAGAGACAGACGTTAAGAGACTCCTCTGAGATTTATAACCTCAGGCCCATGCTCTTAAACTGATTTGTCTTTTTTTTACTGACATCTCAGTTCCTATTCGGATGGAGGGATGAATGGCTGTGGCCTCCGGAGGGAGAACGGATGGGAGGGATGTAGAGCGGGTGGGGGTGTGGCGGATGTTGTGGAATATTTCAATAAGCTCGGTAGAAGAGAATGATTTGTCTAATAAAACGGAGTCTTGATGAATGATCAAAGTTGCAGAAAGTCCATTTATTGCTTGCAAGCAGGAGGTCAACTACACAGGCACGTATCACGGTGCTCTGTGGAGATGGCGTCTCCGAGCAGTGAAAATGCTGAGTTCTTATACACACACATGAAGGTCATTTCTAGTGGTATGCAGACACGAGAGCTACTAAAGCCTGAAACTCTAAACCACCTGTGAGATAACACAAATGAAAAGTTACAAATCAAGCAGGAAAAGAATCAAGGCAAAGATGGGAGTAACAGGGTTCCTTTGTTCGAGCATTCGGGTGAAGGCCAGTTTGACTATCCTCCTTCACATAGCTGCAAAAGGCAACTTTTGGGTCTCCCTTTTCTTCTCACATTGCTTCATTACAGACAATAATCAATCTTTTGGCATAAGATTATGTTATAACATATTTTACCATTACATTCCACTCTTTTGATTATTCTTTAATCACACATAATATTGCAAAAATATGTTTTTGTGAGACCAAGTCTCAGGTCGTTTAGCAAGCAAATATGAAACAAAAGGAATGAACACAGAAACATGAGAATATAAAAATGTCACTATGCGTATGTATCGAGGTCGTAAGTGTTGAGGTCGACCAGGGAGTCAGAGTCACTGTTGGGGTCATTGTCAGAGTCATGTCCAGAATATGGAATTAACACAAACAAAGTGACACTTGCAAATAAACACATGGTTACACGAGTTCCCCCCAGTCGTCTAAGGGGGCTCCATGGCCGTTGCCGTTCCATGATAAGGAGAACCACTCTTTAGATAGCTGATTACAAATCACAAAAAGATGCTAAGATACAATGAGACTGAAGCAAGCAATAATACGAATGAAACCGTAGTGACACAAACGACTACTGTGTCTATGTGGAGGGGTCCTGGTCGTGTTCTTCTTCTTGTGTTGGTCCGTAGGTACACGTTGGGATGTGGAGTCTGCCAACCTTCTTTCTTGTGAGGCATCCGCGTTGTAGACAGTCAACACAGATCACAATGCACTGTGTGTCTGTCGGTCAACTGCCCGTTGTGAACCCGTCCGTGGTCACTGCAACGGTGGTGTCGGTTGATTGACACTTGTTGTGGGGGTAGGGTCGCTTGAGCCCACTGCTGGTACTGGATCTGGAACCTTCTTGCAATGGGATGCGTGGATCCAAGTTGCCCTTTCAGCTACTTTGACAGCTGTTTGGGTGACAAGGAGAATCTGGAACGGTCCCTGCCAGCGTCGTGCTTTCCAGTTCTTTCTTCTGAAGTCTTTCACCACCACAAAGTCACCAGGTTTCAGTTTGTGGAGTGGTCCTTCAGCTGGTTTCGGGAGGGCGGCTGCAACCTGTTGTCGTATGTTAGACAGAGCAGAAGAGAGTTGTGCACAATATGTTAACATTTCATGTTCACATAGCGCGGTTGAAGGGAGTGGTGCCGTCGGTGCCTCGGTTCCTACGTGAGGAGGAAAACCAAACAATATCTCGAAGGGACTCAGGTTGCTTCGTGTTCGTTTTCTCATACGCATGTACATCAACACTAGAGGCAGGGCTTTTGTCCAGGGCAGACCTGTGTCTGCACAGCACTTTGCCAATTTGGTTTTGAGTGTGCCATTTTCTCGTTCCACAGCCCCTCCACTGGCTGGATGGTATGCGCAGTGTGTTTTTAAATCAATACCTAGGTATGCACTTAATTCTGTAATGGCCTCGTTGACAAAATGAGAACCATTGTCGCTTGATATTTTAGCCGGAATGCCCCATCGAGGAATGATTTCAGAAATCAGGGCCTTGGCCACTGTTGCAGCGGTTTGTTTGCTTGATGGAAAAACCTCAACCCACTTGGAAAACATGTCTACCATCACCAGACAGTGTTTCTTACCTTCAGATGGAGATAACTCCACAAAATCCATCATAATGTGCTCAAAAGGGCGGGTTGGTGGTGGGTGTGCAGCCTGGCTGGACACGCCCACGGGCCTGCCTACATTGTGAGTAGAACAGGTGACACATGCAGAACAAAATTTTTGTGCATATGCTGTGAACCCTTTTGTAAACCACGTCTCATTAAGTGCACGTAACATTCCACCTTTTGACACATGGTCTAACCCATGAGTCAACTTAGCATAATGGGCAAAATAATGTTTAGGTAAACACGGCTTGCCCTCGGGTCCAGTCCAGAGGCCGTTGGTGTAAATACAGCCAGATATGGACCAAAGCCGTCTTTCATCAGGGGTGGAGAGGGACTGCATCGCTGTAAGAGAGGAGGGAACTGACACCTAAGAGCACATGAAAAACAGAGGAAGCTGGGAGCGAGCGCAGAGCAGCAGCTTTTGCAGCCGAGTCTGCTCGAGCATTTCCCCGTGATACATCATCTGTATTAGACGTGTGGGCTGCACATTTACAGACAGCAATAGCTGTGGGTAGCAAGATGGATTCCAACAGTTCAGCAATGAGAGTGTGATGTAGGATGGGCTTACCGTCCGATTTAAGGAAATTCCTGTGTCTCCACAGTGCCCCAAAATCATGTACTACACCAAACGCATAGCGAGAGTCAGTGTGAACTGTGACTGTTTTACCCTTAGCCAGTTTACAGGCTTCGGTCAGAGCGATGAGCTCAGCTGCCTGGGCTGAGAGGTGACATGGCAGAGGACCTGAACACAGCACACCAGAGTCAGAAACAACAGCAAAACCAACACAATTTTCACCAGACTGAGGATCGCGAGAGGCGGATCCATCCACATACATTACCATGTCGCTGTTAGTTAGTGGAGTGTCCACTAGGTCAGGACGAGGAGTGCACTGAGCTTGGAGCTCAGCCAAACAGTTGTGGTCCTCCCCATCCCCAGGAATAGGAAGTAAGGATGCAGGGTTAAGGTTAGTACAACGTTTTATTGTGACATTCGGCATGTCGAGGAGACATGTGTGGTACCGTAAATAGCGAGCCGCAGAAAGGTGAGAGGATTTCTGTTCGAGGAGAATCAAAGAAACCGCGTGCGGAACGAGCAGAGTGAGGGGTGCGTAACCCACTATGTCACGTGAGGCAGTGAGCGCTCTTTCAGCCGCGGCCACAGCGCGCAAACATTGTGGCAGTCCTGCAGCGACAGGGTCGAGTTTTGCGGAGAAATACGCAACCGGGCGGAGTTTATCACCATGTGGTTGTAGCAGCACAGAAGTCATGCAGCCCTGTCTTTCATCTACTGTCTGAGTAAATGGCTTATTCGGATTCGGCAGTCCAAGAGTCGGAGGAGTTTGCAAAGCATATTTCATTTGTGTGAAGGCCGCATGACCCTCTTCAGTCCAGATTATTTTGTCGTGTGCTGTAAGATTTTTTCCATGGATTAGGTTTGATAACGGTTGTTCCATTTGTGAGTAGTTTGGAATAAATGATCGACAGTATGAGCACATGCCCAAAAAGGACATCATTTGTTTTTTGGTGTTGGGTTTCGGTATTGATGCGATCGCGGCGATTCTTTTTGGGGAGAGGGTTTTTCCTTCTCCAGATATGTCATGACCTAGGAAATGCACATTTTGAGACACAAATTGTAATTTAGAAAGGCTGGCCTTGTGGCCTTCCTTTGCTAAATGTTTGAGTAGTTTAAGCGTGTCTGTCTGACACTGCGTCTGAGTAGGAGCTGCAATTAAACAGTCGTCAACATACTGCAGAAGTGCAGAGCCGGGAGAGAGCGTTAAGCTCTCCAAGCTTTCTCTGAGCGCATCATTGTAGATTGTGGGTGATTCGGTATAGCCTTGACACAAACGAGTGAAGGTGTATGGCTTACCGTTGAAGTTGAATGCAAACCAAAATTGACTGTCTTTGTCGACTGGCACGCTGAAAAAGGCATTTGACAGGTCAACAACAGAAAACCATTTAGCTTCAGGAGGAATCTGAGCTAGGATTGTGTAAGGATTAGGAACATTTGGTGCCCGTGCATGAACAGCCGCATTTACTGCTTTTAGGTCCTGCACGAAACGCCATTCTGTAGGCTTGCCAGCATCTCTGATTTTTTTTACTGGAAATATTGGCGTCCTGACCGGTGAGTCTGGACATGGAACTATCACTCCTGCCTCCAGGAGCGAATTGAATACAGGTGTGATACCGTCAATGGCCTCTTGTCGCAGGGGGTACTGGTGTTTGTGGGGGCGGAAGTCAGAACGTGGAGTGATGACGACCGGTTGGCAGTTGTTGATCAAGCCTACGTCATATTTGTGTGCCGCCCAGAGTGTCTGTGGAACAGAAGCAAGAGCGGGAGAAATCGATGTGGGATTTGTTAAAAATGTTTCAACTTTGTCGTTGTGCTCATAAAACACATAGACAGATCGACAAGCTGGTGTGAGAAGTACACAGTGAGTTCTGTGAAACCCTGTAGATGCGGAGCGCAGAACAAGCGGATCGATTGTCTCCTCCCAGTCAGTGAGAGATTCACACTGAGCCACAAATGGTCCCAAATCCCTCCATTGGTCAAGGCGTCCTTTAGACAGTGAGACATGGGGATAGGAGCCGGGAACTTGAAACAGCTCTTTCTGCGTGGAAGACAGAGAAATAGACACAGCAGATTTACAAGTTGACCAGTACAAAGTAGAACAGGCAATTGCATCATTGAGGGTCTCAAAATATGTCTCTTCAAAAGAGTCGTCTGGACCCTCTGACACATATGTCGTGCAATGCAGGTGTTCAGGGTTCATACGGTCTGCATGAGGAGAAACCCGTGCTTCACCAGCCTGGCTTAGCCTCCGAGCGTCATCGATCGGGATCCACCACTGATACACAAAAAGAGGATTAGAGGGAGCCTTTTGCATCATTTGGAGTGCGGCTCTACGCCTAACCACTTTAAGGCCGTCTGGAGATGACGTCAAACAAATACCATAGGTACACATCAAGTCTCTGCCCATCAGATTTACGGGACAAAGTGAAGAGAGTAAAAAAGAATGTTTTACTTTTATGTCAGGTTTTAGGTCAGTCTCGTCAGAGTGTACACTCGTCATAGGTGTAGTAAATTTTTCTGTCACAGTCAAACCTGAAGCCCCTTGAGAATATACATACCGCCCACTCATTTTTTGATTTGGAAAATGTTTTTTTTTTAATTACTGAATGAGTAGCCCCGGAGTCTACTAAAAACGTCAATTCTTTCCCTTCCACAATTACTTTTGTAGTTGGCATATCTTTGTATGCATCTGATGAAAACATAGCATACGTGAGTGGTGGTGGTGTGGATGTATTCCGTTGCTGTTGCTCTAAGTGAGAAATGATGCTGAGCAAAACAGCATGTTGTTCTGCAGTGTGCGTGCGAGGAAGCAGATCTTCATTGCAGCATTGTGTGTGTGTGTTTATGTGGGTGTGCGTGCGAGGAAGCAGATCTTCATTGCAGCATTGTGTTTGTGTGTGTTGTCTTCTACTTTCCTGTTTTGGAGAGGCAGCAGTCGTCATCCCTTCACACGTGCAATCTCCCTCACACACACACCGTCAGTCTGAAGTGCCGAATTGTTGACCACCTCTGTCAGTCCCGGGGTGGCGCTGTCGCCCACGTGGCTGACGTGCCTGGTTAGAACGGTAGGGGCAGTCTTTGTACCAATGGTCTGTTTGTCCACAGAGGAAGCATTCGTCAGGCTGCATATCTCGTGGTGCTCCTCCTTGGAAACGCCCTCTTCTTCCACGATCCATTCCCCAGCCTCGTCCTCTCTGTTGGCCCCTCCCATAAGAATTTCCGGATGGGTGGGTGTCTCGTCCTCCTTCTGCACCCAGTGTCATCTGTTTTACGGCTTGGAGCATCGCGAGTTGGGCTCTCTCCCCAGTCTGCTTGCTGCGTTTGTCTTGACACATTTGATTTTCCACATACATTTTATAATTGTGCCGTGCATGTTTTACCACTTCTGTGAGCCTTGCATCTTCCAGACCCACGACAGAGTGTTCTGTGGCAGTTTTGACGTCGGGCAGAAGCCCGTTCATGAAGGCGTTCTTGAGATGTGTTTCCCACACGGTCATGTTGGTTAGGTCCGTGGGCTCCTCGAGGCCGCTGTGAATCTGAAAAGCAGCCACAAGACGCTGATAGTAAAATGTCACATCTTCGGCTTTACCTTGTTTTGTGCTGTTGATGAGTGCCATGTTGACAGCCGCTGGGAAGGCCGCAACCACAGCATCACAGATGGCTGTTATGAATGTTCTGTAGTTGAGGTTTGCCTCATTGCTCCAGTCGCGGTGCACTTGGTGGGAGTCGCAGCCGGCACCAGTGACCACTGCTCTGATTTTGCTGAAGTCACTTGGGCCCACATGTTTGACCAGCAGGCGGTGGACCTCAGCTCCGGTGGGCATGAATTCTTTGCAAAACGTCAGGAACTCTTTTCCAAAAGCCACGCCATTTTTTATGTTGGGCAGATGGGAGGCAGCTTGTTGAATGTCCGCGGAGGTCCAGGGCCTGAATACGAGCCCAGGTAGTCCATCCTGTGGCCGTAGAACTTGAATCATGGGGGCTTGAATATAAGACCCATCCAGTTTACTGTCCATGGTGGTGTTAGGACTAAGAAAATCCACAATTCTTCCGGCTGTGCCCCTCCAGGAGGATGGGTCGTGGATTGACCATGCAGAGTCCGGGGTGGACTGGGCTGTGGGGTCAGCTTTGAATGGGTTGAGGGGTGAGCATGATTTGACGTCTGCACCTCCCTGGTCTCCCAGCCGGGTTTGACTGCGTGTTACAGGTCTGCCAACCGTTGGATTGGGGTTGTACGGTGGTGGTGATGATTGTTGTTGGACTGGAGGTGGTGCAGGAATTTGATAACACGTGTTCAGGAGAAGACCGCCTGCCCCTGTCAGGGATGGATACAATGGAGAAGACACACATGGATTATTCTGTGTTTCTATGTCAGGTTTTTCAGTTTTTAAACACGTCATTTTCTTCATCATTTGTTTTCTCTCCCTACATTCACATTCCATTTCCCATTGTGCCAGACATGTCTGGTTTTTCTCTATTATTTCTAAGTCTTTCACTTTGATTTTTTTACCACTTTTCAATTCTTTCAACCTTGCTTCCAAATCCCCTCTTAACATTTTAAGTTTAGCGGCACTCAACGAGCCGTTTTCTGGAAACCCAAACTCCTTTGTCCAGTATGGGAGACACTCTGTACATGTTTTCCCGTATTTCTGCTGCATCATTGCCACAATCGGACCCCACGGTTCCGTGTGTTTTGCGGACTGGCCACCCATCTTTTACTGGTGTGGACCCTACCGGTTTACTTATTACAATACAGTCGTCACCGTAAGGCTTAGTTTCTTTATACAAGGAAAAACTTTTGCAAAAACCCCAGTCAAAACTCACGCTACGATATTGCCACGATCTTGTTCTAAAGGTAATTCAGTAAAACTCACGTTTGGTTGTCAATACCAGTGATATCGTTCTGCCTGTTTCCAGCGTAAAACTCACGCTACGATATTGCCACGGTCTTGTTCTAAAGGTAATTCAGTAGAACTCACGTATGGTTGTCAATACCAGTGATATCGTTTTACCTGCTTCAGCATAAAACTCACGTGTGCTACAGCCACGGTCTTATTCTACAGGTAGAATTCACGTTTGGTTGTCTATAACAACGGTCTTGTTTTACCCGGGTAGTCAATAGCGAGTGTTACGATCTCGGAGAATTTGTTCCGAGTGAAATCTCTATCGTGCACAGTCCTACTTCTTCTACTTGTAGTCTAGCGAGTGTTACGATCTCGGAGAATTTGTTCCGAGTGAAATCGCCATCGTACACAGTCCTATCTACCTTCGCATAAAATAATGCATCAGAAATATCCCGGAATCATGTACTCAAAATGAAATAAAAATAAAAATAATAAAAACAAAAACACCCAAATGTTAAAAAATAAATGTAGGCCTATATTCCCCAGACTACAACAACCACTTGATCAGTCATCCTTTTCCGCTATGTTCAACTCTTACTGTTACTTTATAATTGGAATTTCCACTTCTTACCCGAGTCTGTAGAAATTAATTCTTTTTCGCTGGATACACGTGACGTCAATCAGGACTCCTTCGGTTTCCGCCCGTCCTTTCTCTCTTGTCTAAGGAGGTATGAGGCAGGATCATCAGCTGGTGATCCTGGAAAAGGCCTTTTCTCCGGACGGTCCCCCGGAGCCTGACGGACAGTCAGTGAATCCTGTTCGTGACGCCAAATTGTTGTGGAATATTTCAATAAGCTCGGTAGAAGAGAATGATTTGTCTAATAAAACGGAGTCTTGATGAATGATCAAAGTTGCAGAAAGTCCATTTATTGCTTGCAAGCAGGAGGTCAACTACACAGGCACGTATCACGGTGCTCTGTGGAGATGGCGTCTCCGAGCAGTGAAAATGCTGAGTTCTTATACACACACATGAAGGTCATTTCTAGTGGTATGCAGACACGAGAGCTACTAAAGCCTGAAACTCTAAACCACCTGTGAGATAACACAAATGAAAAGTTACAAATCAAGCAGGAAAAGAATCAAGGCAAAGATGGGAGTAACAGGGTTCCTTTGTTCGAGCATTCGGGTGAAGGCCAGTTTGACTATCCTCCTTCACATAGCTGCAAAAGGCAACTTTTGGGTCTCCCTTTTCTTCTCACATTGCTTCATTACAGACAATAATCAATCTTTTGGCATAAGATTATGTTATAACATATTTTACCATTACACGGATGAATGCCTTGGTCTGTGAGTCAGATATGGTCTCACTCAGGCTCAACCATCGGAATGATGGATGTGTTAAAAGGCTGCGAGTTGGGATGGGAGGTGGCAAAAATGTGCAGCGAAGAATGAATCCGAAGAATGGTATGAAAAGGGAGGCTAAGAGTAAAGGGCAGAGGCCCGGCAGCGAGTGGAGGGGCCTGACTTACGGATTGCGTCCAAAAGCCAGAAAGATAAAGGGAGGGAAAGAGGGGAAGACAAATGCTCGGACTGTCTCGGGTATTTTTGGTATGTGCATGTGCACTGACATTTAACATTTTCTACAAGAGAGAGAGAGAGGGAGGCACAGAGAGTTGCAGCAGAGACAGGGTGGAAGGAGTGGGATCATGAAAAAACAGTGTGGGACATTGAGGGAATTTGGGGACAAAAGGGAGGAGATGGAGTAGTGAAGCACAAATGAATCACTGGCCATGGGCCACACACACACACACACACAGAGTTTAACTAGGGCCTGCTCTGTCTTCCGTCTACCTCTGCGTTCACATGAAAAGGTTTCACAGGCTTATGATATGAATGCAGCTCTCAGAAACAGAAAGAAAAGTAGGGCTCCTTTTGTTCAGCATGGAACCGAGACAAAAAACAGAAACAAAGTCAAGGCAACGCCAAATCATGAATGGGCTCGGCCTAGCTCAAAAATAAAGGGAGGTATGACTTTTAAGGAGGACACAGAGGAGGCGGGGAGGCGGTGAGGCAGGGGCTCAGGGGGGGCCCCCCTTCATTTATCCCCCAGAAGCAGCTTTACTTGATCTGTGTGTGTGTGTGTGTGGATTACACACACATTTACAGAACAACGCTCGTTAGTACTGCCGATGGGTGCTGTTTACGCTACACGTCCGTTTTTCAGCGGCTGATTTATGTGTGCGTCATGCGTGAGATTGGCTGCAGCCGAGTCCTGGGTGGGAGGGGTGGAAGGGGGGGGGGGTGTCAGAGGTCGAAGGTCGGCCCTGAAACAGACTAGGAGGGCTGGTAGACAAGCTTGAGAAAAATCTTCACCGCCGCCGCTCGGTGACACAAGGAGGGATTTATTCTCCTCCTGAAATTGAAGATGCAAAGGTCGAGTTTGCAATTTTTTTTATCAAGAAGTGAGAGAGCCGTGCTATGCTCAGTGGACGCTCGGTGGACGCTCGGTGGACGCTCGGTGGACGCTCGGTGGACGCTCAGCGTTGTTAGTTGATGCCGTAGAGGAAAGAGAGATCCACGCCATGTGTCCTTGCTAACTTTGTGTTTAAATCAAGGCCGTGCGGCTCTGTGACACAAGCCGTTCCCTCGGTATCATCAGGAATGTCAATTGTTACTTTTGAAGCTTGGACCAAAACGCAACCTTTTTCGAAGGATGTTGAAGAGATTTGCAGGCGTCGCGGCGGGCGACCTGCAGGGCCCATCCTTGTGGTTGGGGGGAAACCCTGAATACGTCCAGTGTTTGGGTTGAGCTCTTTCTGCTCCGACACTTAGCGGCCGTCCCACAACAAGGAGCCTTTGTCCCGGTATCAGCACAGTCCTCTTCAGGTCGGCCCCTCCGTAAGCGGGCACGAGAGCACCGGACTATCAACACACCTGTCTGTTATCACGTGTTATCAAGTCAAACCCGCCCCCCCCCCCCACAATTACATGTTAAATATTTGAGTCGAGAACTGAATTTGAGCTTTTCATTGAGACAGCTTCTCAAACGGCATGATTTGCTGTTGCCCTGTGTTTTGTGTTACCATAAAGGCAATGTTTCCGAGCCACTTAAATCCAAAAGATATTCAGTATTATTATTCTAATTTCTATGGGGGGGACAGATCTGACAGCATCACATTCTTTCTGCATGAAAACACACACAAATACTCACCTTCTGTCAAAGTTGAATGGATGTAAAATGCATGTAACATGTTAATTAGTGAGTTAAAATGTTGGTGTATTGAGGTTGCCATTTCATTATAGTACAACAGGATGAATGAGGGCTGTAGTTTTGAAATAAACAGTGAAAAGCGGCACCATGTTATTCCTGTGTAGTCTGTATGTAAATACAGATACGCATCTCCTGACCCACACAAGTCTTTAGTTAACCTCCGATTTTGATTCCCCTTTCTTACTCAAAGATCTGGAGTTTGACCTGAGCCCAGACGCCGTCATCTCCTCGCTGGGCAAACCTGTCACTTTGCAGTGCACCCTAAAAGGCACAGGGGATGAGGAAGTGGACCCCCCCGATGTGCTCTGGCTGAGAGACGGTGTGCCCCTTCTGTACGCGGACACCAATCAGGTCCAACTCCACACCGGCGGCACCAGCTGGACGATCATGAGCACACTCAGGTAGGCGCCTCTGTCTCTACCGTGAACAGGAGAGTCGCTTTTGTTACAAGATTCATTAGGTAATTGCAAAAGGCAACCACACCTGGCCATGTCGAGTTATGGTTAAAATCATTTCCTGTTCCTCCACATTATCCTTTCAGCTTGCTTAACCAGTATGTTTTGCCAGAGTATGTCACCACGTTGACTTCCAGCCGCTGTGGAGCAGTTGTAGATCGACTTGAAACCAGATGACCCGAGCAAATCCCAAACTGAAGCCATGTGTGATTGCAATGCAAAATTTGCAAATAATTAAATCAGGGCCTGATCGGGTTTCGAATCGTACCTTTTTATGCACACAACAGTATTGAGAAGGTCCAGCTTCCCGACATGGGCGCCTACCGATGTGCCGTTCTATCTGAAAGTCACCAGACCATGTCTGAGGAGGGGAGCATTCAGCTGGAGGGTGAGTTCATCTGCAGCTACAGAAATAAGCACCACGGTTGTATCCGGAGGTTGAATCGAGACCCTGACTCAGCAAATGTATTCTCTCGCTCAGGCCTTCCTCATTTCTCCGTGGAGCCCCAGCACATGTCCGTAGTGGCCAACGTATCCCTGGCCCTGAGCTGTGTGGCCCACGGACCTCCAGAGCCGGTTAGGGTCATCTGGCTTCAGGACGGCGCTCCTCTCAACTCCCTGTCGGACCCCGTGGCTCTGTCGCCGTCCACGCTCAACCTCACAGGTATCGTCTGTCACAACCATCAGTGCATGGCTCTATTTAAGTGAGCTTTTTTATTGCACGGAGGCGGCTCTCAACACGGCGGCGCCTGCATTCCGCAATGACACCTTTGGGTGGATTTATAAGCTGTAAATAGCACCGTGAGCTAGCCAGTGATCCAAACCAGATCAAACCAAACTAAAGCTATTAACCATTGATCAGTTGACATCTCATATCAGCACTACATTAGACAAGTAAGATGTCAGCAGTTTGTGGCCTCCAAGCAGCTTAGTTTTTAAAACCCTAAAAACAAGACAATTTCAAATGTATTGTTGTTTAGTTGAATGTATTCAGTACTGCCTACACAGCAACTATCCTCATAGGTTCAATGGCTGCCAACACCCCCCCCCCCCCCCTCAGTGGTCCAACAAAACCACCAACAAAACCACCCTCTTATAGGGAGAGTTGGCCCGGGGCCAGGGAATCCATTTGGGGGACGTGGCTTGTGGTCGTGTGGTTGATGGGTAAAAACAGAGCAGCGGGCGTAAGAGGGCCTCCTATGGGGAGATAAATAGATGGGCAGGCGATAAAAGACAGAGACTTGAATGCAAACCACCCAGCCGGATAGCTGGCCTGCCTTAAGCCCAGTGGTAGGAGGACAGGAAGAGCAGGTTGAGTCAGAGGGAGGGGGGGGGGGCAGTTGGTTGAAGGATCTGGTTTGACTCATCGGAGCAGGCTGGCTGCTGATGGCCAGGGCCTGTTTGACGGTAACCTACACTAACATCTCTGGAATGGAGAGCCTCGGACTGACAACAGGTCCGAAGATAAATGATCGCATTTGGCTGTGAACCGTGAAGAGAGACGGCGCAGCGTTCACTTTGAACATAAAGAAATCCAAGGGCAGCGCATTTCTCAGTAGCATCAAGTCTCCAGGTGAAAAGTGTCACATCCAGATCTCTATGTGTGCCTTGTCCACTAGCTATAGGAAAGTGTACAATAGTATTGGCTTCAGATCGTTTTATTTTGCACTTTTCTCAATAGGACTGACCTGGGCCGATAAACTATTTTTGTCCACATGCTTGTGATTGTCTTATTGTCCATAAAAGCTACAGCAGCACTCGCTCCAAACCTTGCTAAATTTAAAGCAATTTGAAGCAGCAGGACTTCAACACCGCCGGTCACCAGCGTGATGCTCGTGAGCTCAGGAGTTCCTCCTAGTGACCGGTCAGGACATTGTGTCAGCGGGTCGGGAGTTTGTGTTGCGGTTTGCTGACGGGGAAGGAAAGGAGTCAGAAGGGCCTGTGGCGCAATCTCGAGATGGCCCGATGAGCACTTCATTCTCCCTCAGCGCTCCCTCCCTCCTTTTCCTCTCTCACAATCGCCACCGCTTCAACCAGAGGGGTTTCGTACCCTCTGTTCTTTTTCCGGCAAACGGCACAATGGAGGCATGGTGCGGTCAGCACAGAGCGACACACACTGCCGGTTCTGTGAGTCTGGGCTTGTGACTGATTGACAATGTCAGGGTGTTAGATAACCATTGATGTAAAAACTTGAATGTCACATGTTTCAGTATGGTTTTGTGTGTGTGTGTGTGTGGGGGGGGGGGGGTGTTGTGTTGTCGAATTGTTTGAGTGTGTGAGCACGCTGTGAGTCACTTTGTATGAGGACTCATTCACTGTTAAATATCTGTGTGTGTGTGTGTGCAGCGGTGCATTTGTGCCCCCCCCCCCCCCCTTTCAGAGGAGCCCCCACCTCACAAAGGCGCTAGCTCGGCCATTTTTTACACCTGAGCCCACGACACGACCGCTCTCTTTGTAATCTTTGTAAAAAGCACAGGGCGAGAAATAAGCCGCTGTGATCATGCAGTCTTTCTACTTAAAGGAGGTTCTTGAGTTTAAGAGGAAGTCTTTTTAGATTCATACTGGGAGACTTTGTACAAAGCTGGTTTAAGAAGAAAGTCCTGGAAGGGATTTGAAGGTCAGGCGAGGTTCTGACAGGGGGGCAGGGACAGCATTGCACTAAAGGTCCCAGGACAAAATGCTGGATTTGATGTGTTGATTGTGCGGGACTCTCAAAACCGCACTTTCATATCCACAAACACACCGTTACGCCCGGTAACTAATTGCAACACCTGACCTTATGGAAACTATTACCCTCACATCGTTCTCACTCCGGTCCGAACTTTCACACCGCTTCTCACCTCGACATAATGTGCAACTCAGCGTGGACAAGCCCCCCCCCCCAGGACGTCCCCCGAATCACACGCACATGTCGTTATCTCGTTTGTCTGCCCAGGTTTGAACCGGACGAGCACTTTTTCTTGTGAGGCCCATAACCACAAAGGAGTGGCCACCTCTGGATCTGGTACCATCACTGGTGGGTGTCACAGCACGCATACCAGCCCACCAATACTCTTTATACTTTGTTGGGATGATTATAAAACGTATGCATGTCTTTTCCTGTCTTGTCTTTAGTCCTCCCGTCGAAGCCTCAGCACCTGAGAGCCGTGGAGGCCACGCCGACCGGTCTCCGTTTAACATGGCAGCCCGCTTTTGGGGGCGACTACCCGATAGTCCGCTGCACTGTTCAGGTGAGGTGAAAGGAATACCAAAACTACCTGAGAAAAAACCTGCGCGTTAAACAAAGGCATCGCACGCGGGCCGTATTTTTCCTCTCTTTAACTCATCCTCTACTCCTCTGTGCTTTATTCATGTAGCAGTGGATCAGGTTTTGGTCTGGAAGAGTGGCCTCCTGGACTAATCTTGAGTTGCACCACTCCCTCTCTCTCCCTCTTTCTCTCTCTCTCTCTGTGTGTCAGTTTCTCTCTGCCGCTCTCCTGCTCTGCGGCCATTGTAGCCCGGGGTGGGGGCATTTTCTCCCGTAAAAGGGAGCAGTGCAGCGGCAACACCCCTAAATGTCTGGTTCTAATAAAGCTGCCCCTCATACCTCTCGCCTACCCCTCCCCTCTCCTCGCCCTCACTGGGGAACAAGGCGAGGGGCCAGCCAGCAGAAACGGGGCAGAATTCTGAATTTATTAGTTCATTGTGGGGCCGCAGAGAAAAGGGGGGGGGGAAAAAAGCAACATAGCAGAGAGAAGAGGGTTGTTACTGAGCTGAACAAAAGGAGGCATAAAAAGAGGAAGGCAATTAGAAGGAAAGAGAAAAGGAAACAGGGGAAGTGCAGTAACAGCAGGTATTGTGGGTCTGACCCATACAAGGGGAATGCAGACTAACGTGTGACTCAGAGCTGAGGGGCACAATTCGATTATATACACTTGTTTGAAGCCGGGACGTGATTCATGGAGTCAGGAATGACTCGCTCTCTGGTAAACACATTTCTTTCACAGTCCTCACTCACACAGCTTAAGATTCCTCGTGACGTCACACAGCCACACTCACGGCATGAGGGAAAACTTTCCCGCTCAGCTGCATCTGAATGCTGTTTTTCAAAACTCATTGTCAAAGCAGATCACAGCAGCACCAGCTGAACACACACACACACACACGCACACACACACATACACCTGGCTGTTATTAACATGTTTCCAGCTGATATACTGTAAAACCCACCCTGTGAGGTGCAGCCAGCAGCCAGCAGGAGACACAATAATGCTCTAGACGGCCAACTTTAATGTGGTTTTTAAGATTTCTGCAATCAAGGAGTTTTTTTTTTATCCTCTGCCTTTTGTGTTTCTCTTTAAACTTGTTTACCACTGTGAGTTTGCAGCGACAGCAGGTTTCTGACTGGGTTTTTTTAGCTGACGGGTTCTGCTTTCTCTGAGCCTGGCTCACGTTTGACACAGCAATGCGCCTTTTTTTTTTTGTCCCATAACCCTCAGTGACAAAACCCCATCCCCAGGCACTCCAACAGCCCAGATTTCTGTCACAAAACCTCCAGTTAGTGTGCGTAAACGCAGACATTATACTACAAAAACAACTCAAAACCTATACGGACATATATTTGGGTTTCTGGAGTGCGTACCAACCAACAAACTGTAAAATAAGACAAGTCATCTGTGTTTTCTGATCGTTAAAGCTTCGTAACACGTAGAAATTAGTAGAAACTCAAAACCCAAGAGTGAACCGTGAAGTTACCATGATATGTGACATATTATTTTGAGAAAAACTATTCAATTTTTTTGCATGCTGCATTAATGTAACTATTTTTCAATTCAATTGTTTCATTAATAATTCATTAAATAATAACTAAGGTTTCCCAACTCACAGAACATTGTAAATCCAAATGATGAAACAATATTCATGAAGCACATTGAAGTCTATTTTCTAAATGTTCCAGGCCAAACATTCAGGAGGGTCCTCCTCAGCAGGCCCAGATAAGATGATCCACAACCAGAATGTGAGCGTCCCACCAGCCGCGCACTTCATCGGGGAGCTGGAGCCACACAGCCTCTACGCTGTCAGGGTGGCCTGTCACAGCAGCCAGGGCCCATCTGATTGGTCGCCCTGGGTGGAGCTACGCACCAAAGAAGGAGGTGAGGCCTCCGGCTGGCTGAGGAGATGTTTGTTTTCACCCTGGAAGTGTGTGTGTGTCGGGTCAGTGCCTCTGAAGTGAGCCCAGGTCAAGGCCATGCTATCTGGCTACTGATTGGGCCCAAATCTCCTCCTCTGCTGTGTACTGTATCCAATGAAAGACAGATGCTACGCTGATTTTGAGGATGGTCTTGGTCAGTGCAAAGCATCCTTTTTATCATTTTATTACATTAGAATGCAAAAATTGGCAGGCCTTATAGAGTGTGTTTTAGTCTCTAAAGTTCATAGTCAGATTGTAACTGATACAGCCAATGAACATTTTAAAGCTGTTTTAGTGTATTTTACACCTAAAGCTGTGCAGGCCTAATGATTACATTTTAAATCTGCCAGTTGCTTTCTTATTGCTTCCCAATTTCACCACGTCAAATGGTGAAATTGTAAATTAAAGGCTAACAACAGTTTTTTAAATTGTTCCAGTATTGCATAATCACCTCATTAAACTTGCTACAACGTAATGGCTTTTTAATGAAGACCCAATTTTTAAACTTCAACCCAATTTTAAATAATAGTTTCTTTAATTGGTTCAGTTGATCAGTGGAAATAAACACCCCTTAGTGAATGCACATGATGGGGAGTTGCCCCAAGTGCTTAAACTGCATCCATTTGAACTGTTGACTACAGCATTCAATACTGCACCAGTTTTAAAAAGTTATCCCCAATGCCCTTATTCAAGTCGATGGTTCCAAAGATCCACCTACTGTGGGATGCAGTCATCGTTTCTTCCGCCGCCTTGTTTTTGTTTTGTTTTTGCCTGGAGCCATTTCTTTTCTATGCTTGTTTTGTGGTGAATCAAATTCACTGCCGCGTTAATGCAGCCAGCCTCTTTTCAGCTTCTTTCAGCAGGATAGCAAGGAGTCATAGAGTCAAGTTACAGTGCACTGGTAGTCATTATGCTCCTTTCTGTGCCCCTCCAACTTAACTCTCTGTATATGAAGAATGCCAGACACCAGTCACCGTACTTCTACGAGCTTTCAAATGCAAACTCTCGAGGTGGGAGGCTGACTGGGACTGCGCGGACAGAGTAGGCGGAGGCGGGAAGAGGGAGAGCGTGGAAGCTAAAATAATCCTGAATGGCCTCAGTTAAGATCGCCGCGCTCCGTCCAAACGGTAACGCCAGGCTGCCCTGTGCTGGAGTTTAAACTGAGGTGGGATTTTCCATGCCAGCTCATGCTGTCTCTATCCCTGGATGAATAGGAATGGAAACAAGCTAAGAGGAGAGATGTGCCGCAGGAGAGATGATGGGGGCTTTCCATCTTGGAAGCCGCCCACAACCCAAAATCACTGAGCACAAAGCGTTTCACATGAATAGTAAAATGGAGAAGTAGCAACTCCTACTGGAAAGGAGAAGGACACAAAGTTGTTTGGACACACGATTAGCTGCAGTCGGGATTTCCAATTTTCAGTTCTCTATTCAAATAAATTAAAAGTTTTGCTTCACAGACACAAATCCGCTGTTTTCGCCAATTTATTCGACACCCCGTTCAGCCACAATGTTTTATCTTCGGCACCTCTCTCCGCCCTTGTCCTTATGAGTCAGAGGAGGAAAAAAAAAAAAGCAGAAGATAGGATTCAGCTGGTGGTCAAAGACGGTTCAGGAGGTGCTGAAGGTCAGAGGGAGTGATAGAATGAAGGGGAGAAGTAGACTGCTCACAGTTCAGACTCATTTATGCGTCTCTCTTTGGTATCAAGGCTGCAAACTCCCATATTTAAACTTCCATTAGGCTCTACTGCTCAACGCCATTAGCTTCTCATGAAGGAATTCCGCAAACACATGTTTTACCATATCTTTTCATTTCTCATTCTGGAAGGGAATTGCTTCTCCCCTCCTTCAATTCTCAAGTTTTTCACTTCATTACAGACTCTTGTGCTGCCAACTCTTTTTTTTAATTCCCAAAAAAAAATGGAAATTTCCATGTGAGACGGTGCTCTCATTTGGTTGCAGCAGTCTTTTCCAACCTCAAATCCTACAAACAACTCTGCAGGATTTATTTTCCTGTCTCAGACAGGCGAGCAAATCAGAAGTTTCATCTTCTTCTTTTTGACCTCAGATGACCTTTGATTTTCCCGTTCTATCGGCACTGTGGGAAAAAAGAGAAAGTGGGCTGGTGGTGGGAGAAGGCAGGGAATAGATGGGAGAGCGAGGGAACGAGGGAACGAGGGCGCTTTGAGAAAACACTCATTCAGCTTTTTTCCCAAAGCGCACTATTTTCTCCCCGGAGGATGAGAGAACTTCAAGAGCTATTGGGCGGTGGGGCGCTGGTTGGTGGGAGAGGAAGTGAGACGACCCACGTCACCTCCTAAATACTAAAATGCGACGGGATTAGGTTTAACATGTTTATTCCATTAATGCAGTTTCCTAACACAAGAAATTCATCTTTCCCAGAAACAAAAACCCATTGGCTGGACAAAGGCCGTTTTTGGCAACACTTGACTCCAGTCGTTGTGTCATTTGTTATATTCCCTCTACACTTGTGGCCGTACGCTGTAAGTGACGCCAGAGGTACGGGACGACCAAACTCACCGCCCTCATGGAAATGAGTCACGGCAACGGGGGGGACAAAACACATTTGTCTCATTTAATCTCGTTTCATTTGACTGCCAGCTTAAGCAGTTACCACGGTAACTTTTTTTTGATGACAGTGACATTCGCGTATTGGCTGATCTGCAAAACATGTTTTTCCTGAATTCCGCGGGAGTTTGTTTTGATTTATGGAGAACAGACTCCAGATCCCAGGGTTATGAGTCAATGCTTTTGGCTGAGGGGTGACCCTTTTCCGTCTACGTGTTGACTCACGAGGAGGACGGGGGGGGGGGGGGGGTGGGGGGGGGGCGCACAGAAAGAGAGGCAACGTTCCAACAGTTATCCTACACACACGCTCCGTAGTGCAGGCTGCTGTGAACTAATCGTGGCTCAAAGGTGTTTGTTTCTCTGCCTCTTGTTTAAGCCCCGAACCAATTTCATGCTTTCATGTGGAAGACACAAGGTACAACATTTTGTTTTGGTTTTGTTCCTTTTGAAACTAGCCAAGTCTTTTTTCACATTTGTTCCCCCCTTACGGACACAAAAAGGTTTTACGTCGACGGTAAAAGAAAGGACATGGAAAGCAGGAGAGGGAATCCTGTTGGATGGGAAACAGTGAGCAAGGGAGGGAGGGAAAGAAAGAGACGAAGAGGCAAGGAGAAAAGGGAGAAGGAGGGAGCGGGAGATGACGGATGGTAGGTGGAGGCGACGCGCTCCGCTCGGAGGTTGTTTTTGTTGCCGCTGGCAGCCAGAGAAGGCGCCGCATGTGGAAACAATCATCTGCCAAATGCTTCCTGATAACATCATCCGTATAGGCCTGCCCATGTCTCCCAAACTCACACTGGCTTTGAGTAAGTGTGTGTGTGTGTGTGTGTGTGTGTGTGTGTGTGTGTGTGTGTGTGTGTGTGCGTGCGTGCGTGCGTGCGTCCAGATAGTCGTGTGACTTTGTAATCCCGAAGACAAAAACGAAAGAGTCTCGACTTAGACGGCAACAAAGGAAATACGCGCTGTTGCCTCATTGTGCAAAGGCTGTTGGATTGCTGTTTCATTCAGACTGTCAATAACACACACACACACACACACGCATTCATCTTACTACTTCTAGCATTTCTTCCTGCTAGGTTTTCTCTCCGCTGCCAAGAGCCTTTTTTTTAACTCTCTGATCCGGAGAGTGCCAGAAAACAAACAAAGCCATGGCCAAAGAGAGCCAAGCAGAACTAGTCGATGGACAGAAGTGGGGGGACAAGCACGAAGGGGGGAGACACAGCGTTAGAACACCAGAGGCCTTCAAACCACGGCCTCTGAACCCGGCAAGTCGCCCCTTGGCTTTAAGCCTCACTTCTGAATTCCCCCACATTCTCGGACATCTTCTCCCTCCAGCTGCTGTAGTTGTCCACACCCTTGAGACTACAGGCTGTCAAAACCCCCGGTGCCCTCGAACCCTCGCTGTTTTTTTGAGTAAAAAAATCCAAGGAACTGGGTGACAACAAGTGAATGACATGAGGCTGTGTTTGTGCCGCTCTGTGTTAAAGTGCCAGAAAACCCTCCGGTCAACGTGAGCGTGGCGCTGAACGGGACGGATGTGCTGGTGACTTGGGAGCAGCCTGCGGGGAAGCTGAACGGAGAGCTGCAGGGCTACCTGGTGGAGTACAGCACCCCTGTCACGCATCAGGTCAGTCCGGGACGCTCGCAACTAAACGCATGGCGTGAAGGTTTAATCGGCTTCCTTTTGAATCTTCATCTTTTTCTTCATCTTTTTTTTTTGCTGACAGTTAATCGCAGACACCGGACTGGACACCGAGCTGTCAATCAACCTGTCCGTCCCCCTCTCCAATGTGTCCTTTCGAGTGTGCGCTTATACAGGGGCGGGGCAAGGACCCTGGAGCCCCACACAGACCCTGACTCTTATTGCTCCCGGTGAGTCCGACTTGAACTTTAAATGGACCGTAATCACTTTTTACTACAATATCTGAGATGTTGCTTCATATATTTTCGGCATCGTCCAAACCAGTGTCAAAAGATTGACATCGTCTCTGTTTTATTCTTATTCTCACAGAGATGGAGGAATTTCGAGGTGAGTAATGACTGGCTTCACATTTACAAACATTCAAACACGCTCTGCTGTGACCTCTCAGAGTGACACATAATGACACAGTGATATTGAGCTCACGCCGTGGTTTTCTTCGGCCAGATTACTTCTCTTTTCTCATTCTCTGTCGCTGGGTTCCTCCGAGAGCCTGAGAGTTCCTTCCTGTGTGTCTCAGGAAAAGAAAAGGGGAAGAAAGAGAAGAAAAGAGAAATGAGGATCTCAAAGAGAGAGCGGGGAGGGGGAGGTGGGTCAATGGGGAGACGCATCATAAATATTTATAACAGACAGGAACATTGCAGCATCTCTGTTTGCTTAGTCTAATAGAGCCAGACAGACAATTCAAACAACAAGAATGGCAGATAAAAAAAGAGGCATTAATGGCGGAGGACTGGCGGGTCGGGGGGGGGATTCAGAATTTAAAAGCTGTGGGTGGCGGTTGTGAAGGATCAGCAGCGGCTTGGAGGATAGGGAACAAAAAAGAAAGAACAACACTTTTAGTAAATAGCTCAGCAAATACGGAGGCAGGAGTAAGGTCACGTGCAAACGGTAGACATTGTCTTCTTCAGTATCGCAAACGTGGAATAACAACGGAGCTGTTTCCGGTGGCAGCGAAGCAGTTCAGTCAATCAAATAAATGGACCCGCATGAATTAACCCTCCTCCGTCTCTGTCCACGCTCCCTTCCCCCCCCCAGGTCCATCCTCGACCCCGGCCTTTTCCTGGCACTGGTGGTATGTGGTGATGGCTGTCGCCGGCGCCGTGTCCATAGCTGTGCTCATGGCTGTTTACGTGGCCAAGCTGCGGCGCAAGGAGACGCGGTTTGGGTGCGTATATAAACTTCTGCTGGCGCTTGTCCTGGGTGGAAGGGAGGGACAGCCATAGCGGTGCCAAACCCCAAAATCTCCCGGACCCAGTTGCTTCGAGGAGGAAACAGCTGTGTTTGCGCCATGTGCCAGGAAGAGGCCTCTCATCTGGCTTTGACCCTGATCCTAACGGTGCTTGTTTGCGTTCGCAGGGAGGCTTTTGAACCCATGATGGACAGCGGAGAGCTGGTGGTCAGGTACCGCGCTCGCCGCACCTACAGCCGGAGGACCACAGAAGCAACACGTGAGTTCCCCCTTCCCTGCCCCTGCATGTCAGAGCGCCTTAAGTATGATCCCTGAAGCAGCAGGAGACAAGTCTCCCAGCGTGCCCTAACCCGCCTCCGTCCCTGGGATGCATGGTGACAGACAAAGGCAGCAAAACGGCATCGTCTCTCACGCTCTGGGCTTGGATCTGACCGTCCAATGGAAGGACCTCCCTTGGCACACAATGGCCGTTCTGTTCCCCGTGTTTCGAAACAGGAAGCGCGTTTCTTTTTGGGCATCAAAGGCCGGAACGATAACAAATAAGGGTTAAATCCTTCCGCGCAGCTGCGAAAGCAGGCCTCGAGTGTTGAAGTCATCCGACACACCCCTTATGATCTGTTAAAGCAATGTTTTTGTTATTTTTAATCACGTCAATTAGATGTGCAATAAATCCATCGGTGGAGCTGTGCCCTGTGTGACCAGGCGTGAAAGGAGGATCCAAAAATGGCTACATTTTAGAGTCTTTCAATGTCGGAGGCAGGGAAGATGAAATAAAGGTAGCATCGATTACTCCTCCTGTTAGAGACATTTCAGATTTAAAACAGCAACTCAGGAGGTGCGACTGGACCTGCTGTATCTGGAGGTCACGTCATCTTTGGGCAGGGTTTAAAGGTCTGGTCCAGGTGGAGATACGACCTCATACCAGTGGAGGACAAAGCATCTGGTTTGACTGGTTTGTGTCCCTTCCCCAGCAAGTAGCTGATTACAAATAGAGATACGTAAGTGTGAACACAGACTCACATTTCACACAGCTGGTTCACGTTGGAGGCTGTGACATCGTCCCAGGTGTATGGGCGATACTTGTGTCAAACCTGTCTCTGCCTGCCACAGAGAGGCCAGGGGAAAGGCAAGAAAGATATTCACGGCGTAAAATCAGACCAGGCTCTGAAAGAAAAACCCAAATATGAAGAGATGTTGTGATAATGGGTAATCGCAGTGAATGGAGATGAGGGTGAGCTTTGCTGGGAATAAAGGAAGAGGTCATTTTGGAAGGATTTGCGTGGGATTTTCGCTGTTGACCACTGATTCGAGGCCAGTTCTCTCCCTCCGGTTTATGGCTTGCATCGACTGATATCTGGTCGCATGTGTTGGAACATGCCTGTGGACTGAGCACATTGTTGTTGGACGCAGGGCAGATTGATAGTGTAGCAGCAGCTGGACGAGGGATCTATGGAGCATGTCGTTGCCTTGTCATACACTCGGCCCAGATGTGGAAACACAGCTAATATCTGGAGCTCAATGACAGCCAGCTGGTTGTAGAGAGCCAGCGACGATTTAAAAGCGGCTCAAATCCTCTGACCTCCGCTCCCAAACCGGAGCCCCAGCAGGATCACGTAGTCACGTGTCAAAGCCCTAAAAACTGATTATTGGGACAGACACAGATTCTCTGCACTGTTGCCTTTTAAAAGTTTTTAAAGTTGAGTTTGTTCACCTTGAACTGTAAGACTTTTTGGCCTTCATAGTATTTTTTAGTATGTTCATTTAAACACTGAATCATGTATTGCAATGATACAAAGCAAAATAATGTAACGTTAGTCCACTTTAAACTTTTAATTCTGTATATATATATGTATATATATAGAGAAGGTACGTATGAGTAGACAGGGTGGTTTGAATTTAGTTATAGTCCTATTTCCATTGTTATTCAAGCTGGCAGTGTTTATCAACACTGTGTTTTTGGCTTTGAGTTGCATTGTGGTTTTAAAATCAGGCTGTTTTTCTCATGCAGTTCATTATATTACTCTGGGCCTCACACACCATCCGAATTCCTCTTTCTTTCCTGTGCTCAGTGAACAGCCTGGGAATCAGCGACGAACTGAAGCAGAAGCTCCAAGACGTGATGGTGGACAGACATAAACTCACCCTGGGAAAGACGCTGGGAGAAGGTACTGCTTTATTTGACTTATCACAAGAACAGAGCGGGGTTAGTATGTCATGTGGGGTAGTGTGTTTGGGTTGGTATTTTGCAACGTATTAGCAGTAATGCCGTCTTTCCACTCATATCAAGTCATTTCCGTCTTTGTCGTTGAACTGGGCGTTTGATTGTTTGTGTGTCCTCCTCTCCTTCTTCAGGGGAGTTTGGCTCCGTGATGGAGGGGATGCTGACTCAGGAGGAAGCTGTTCTCAAAGTTGCTGTGAAGACTATGAAGAGTGAGTAGACAGTGGAAGTACTCAGCACAAAGAATCTCCTCATCTTGAGAACACAGGCCAATTCACGGACATCCCCTCGTGTCAGAGTTTAACAAGTGTTGGGGGGGGAAAAGATTTTTTGATTGGAAAGCCGACCACGATGCAGCTTGTGAAGAACAAGTTCACCTCACATTGACGTGTGTCGCAGTGGCAAAGTAAAGAGAATTGTGGAAGAACTCCAAAGATGAACAGGCAAGCAGATTTCTGCCTACCTGGTGGTAAAACAGAACTTAAATCGAGTCAAATATATTTAGCTGCCATAACACCTGCGGAAATAAAAGCATATGACCCAGGCAACTTCACAACCTTGCAGCACGTCCATAAGGTCGTACACCACGTCGCCTCACCACGTATATCATCTCCTCCCCAGTTGCCATTTGCACCCGCTCAGAGATGGAAGATTTCCTCCGCGAGGCGGCCTGCATGAAAGAGTTTGACCATCCCAATGTCATGAGGCTTCTGGGTGAGTCTGACTTATCTAAAAACCTGAGCGGATAATACAACTAAAACAAAGTGAGAACATATTTGTTTTGGTTGAGTTTGTGAACCGATGAAACTGCTTCTTTCATTAAGAAAGCTGTTTTGATACAGTGTTAACTTCCATAAGCACAGAAGATGAACAGAGTCAACGTGCACCACACTAAGCCGCTGTGTTTTTGCAGGTGTGTGTCTGCAAACTGTGGAGAGTGAAGGTTACCCCTCCCCCGTGGTCATCCTGCCTTACATGAAGCACGGAGACCTGCACAGCTATCTACTCTACTCAAGGCTGGGAGACTGTCCTGTGGTACGTCCAATCCCACACAATTAAAAGAACCGGGTCAGCAAAACACACACATTTATAGCTTGATAGGTTTGGGGTTTATAAGTTCACGTGAACGTCCGTCAGCAAAAAGGAATCTAAAGTTCAACAAAGACGTCAAGTATTTGTTACAGTGCCCACCCCTTTTCTTGGCAGGGTGTACGCAGTGAGATCATCAAAACACAAGATATTCATCTGTCGCTTTTCCCTGCAGCTTCACTTATTAATGGATGAGATGGTTTTTTGGGTTCAAGACCTATTACATGAGATGAGATGAGAAACATAAGCCTAATCAAAACAAGAATGTTGAAACTTCCATGAGATCCTGCAATTGTGGAAAAGCACAGCGGTGCGGAGCCTCGTTCCTCCCACAGGAGGAAGGAGGAGGCTTTTAGGAACAGGAGCAGGGAGCATTCGGTTCATGCCGATCGCAGGTCTTAAACCAGCTGGACTCTGTCTCCCTCTACTGAACAGCAAAGTAACATGTCAGCTGTGTGTGTGTGGGTGTGTCCGTGTGTCACTAAAACCATGTTGTCTCCATCTCGCCCTGCAGTACCTCCCGTCTCAAATGCTGATAAAGTTCATGACCGACATTGCCCGAGGGATGGAATACCTCAGCAGCAAGAACTTCATCCACAGAGACCTCGCTGCTCGCAACTGCATGTAAGCACAACCTGCCCCCGGCTTCCACTTCTCTGTCGGTTCCTGCGTGTCCTATCACTGGCTCTTTCTCTTTTAGAGCTGAAAAAAACAGAACCAAAAGTACACTTAAAAAAAGAGATTGTGCTTAAAAAATGTTCCACTGTGACTCCCCAACAACAACACTTTCTCTGCCTCAGGCTGAACGAGAACATGAACGTCTGTGTGGCCGACTTTGGCCTCTCCAAGAAGATCTACAACGGAGACTACTACAGGCAGGGCCGGATCTCAAAGATGCCCGTCAAATGGATCGCTATCGAAAGCTTGGCCGACCGTGTCTACACCACCAAGAGCGACGGGGTGAGTTCACCTGCTGCGTGTCCGCGCGCGCTCGCACACGTGTGTGTGTGTGTGTGTGTTTTCTGTTCAACATTGCGGCTTCCAATTTCTTTGGCTTCAGGTCTGTGGTTCGGATTAAGATGAATTGACATAAACATAAAATATCTTTTGAGATTAAAAAAGATCCAAGATTAGTCCAAAAAGTGGTCTGTTGCTGGTGCTTCATTTTACAGTAAAAACAAGAAACAAAACACAGCGAGAGCAAAGCAAAAAAAAAAAAAGCGGTGAGCCGCTGTCAATCATTATCTCGCCGATAAGACATTACTTCAAGGCTTCAACGTCTGGAGTTTTGAGGAGAGGGACAGGACTAGCATTGTCTTCATATTCTAACTACAAGTGTTTTAGATTTTTTGTACATGTTTTTTTTCCACTCAAACTAACAATCGGAACGGATCTCAGCCAGAAGACAGTACTGTGAAAATGTTTTAACACCTTCATGTCATGTCACCTCGCTGCCATGTCCCCGCGAGGCACAAGACCAGTAGACTTTGAGTATTCTTTGCTCCAGGTGTGTAATAAGGTATGTAAAAGCCAAAGGTGGTTCAAACCTCTCTAACACTTCCCCCTCTCTCTTCACTCTCTCCGTCTCTCTCAGTGGTCGTTTGGAGTCACCATGTGGGAGATTGCCACGCGCGGCCAGACTCCGTACCCCGGCGTTGAGAACAGTGAGATTTATGACTACTTGAGACAAGGAAACCGTCTCAAACAGCCTCCAGACTGCCTGGACAGCATGTGAGTGTCAGCGCCTTCACTTTCACATTCCTCACGAGACGCACTCTGATAGCTGGCAGCTGATAAGGAAGTGCCCCGTAAATCTCCTGATTACAAATACCATTTTAAACCAAGTCAGTCAAGGCTGGAGGATAAAGACTATCTGCATTTCATAGAGCTCTGATAATGCTTTGACTATGTTTTGTAAACATTCTCAGATGAACACTTTTTGTTCAGATATACTGTATTTTCCCGCCCATACCTCTTAATAAGCCGGAGACTAGTATTTTAATGATTTTGTTAAACTACATTTTGAAATGCATTGTATAGAAGATACATTTGTGTCTTGTGTTGTGTCTTGTCCAAACAAATACGAAGATAACATTTCCTCATCCTCTTCAGCTACGCCCTGATGTTCTCCTGCTGGCTGCTGAGTCCTAAGGACCGCCCCTCCTTTGAGAACCTGCGCTGTGAGCTGGAAAAGACCCTGAAGGATCTGCCGGACACCCAGGACCCCGACGAGATCCTGTACGTCAACATGGACGAGTCCTCCATGGAGCTCGGAGCCGTCGGCGGCCGCGACCCGGTCCGCGGGCCGACCCCTCTCTGCCTGAAGGGTCTGGATTCCGTGACTACCGTGGAGGTCCACCACCCCAACCGCTACGTCCTCTGCCCCCAATACGAGACCAACCGAGCCCTCTCGGACTCCCTGGAGAGCCTGGACATGCGGGTGTCGTCCTCCACGGCCACGCTGCCTCTACAGCCGTCGTGCCACTCCACTCCCAATCCCACGCCCGCCCCCACCCCGACTGTGGAGCTGCTGGAGGACAGGGACATGTCCAGGAGAATGCCCTGGCAGTGATGGCTCCACTTTTAAAGCACGTCTCATCACTGCCTTTTCCTTTAAATCCCAGTCCATGAACCGAGATCCTGCCTCTTGATGCTGACTTTAACAAACCCTTGTGTGAGATTTCTGAACACAAATGAACACACAACCGACGGCATTCAGAGGAAGTGGAGGATCAGGTTCGCGTTCCCTCTCTTCTAAAACGAGCACATATTTTAAGTGGGTGTAAAAGTATGTCACAGTGGGTGACTGATTCCCACGAACACTGCAGCACAATCAGAGATATGCATCCCAGCAATAAAAGACCGGATCTGCGAAACTACCTGTATACAGCAGATGGATCTCTTCCATGTGATTAAGCTAACACAAGTCTCTGTGAAACCAGCTCACACACTGCCAGGATGAATCCACAACCAAACACACTCAGGCCTGAACGCTAACGCAGAGAATCCCTCAACTAAAGTTCTCTAAACCTGAATTTAAAAGACTTTTTTCTCCCCTATAGCAGCAACACAATATGAAATATTTAAAGAAGTATGAGAATTAAGAGACCAAATACCTTTTAGTTTGAAACTGTTTCGAATGAGGAGTCCTCCATCCCCAGCAGTTTGTTTGGTGGCCTAATGTAGTGCTCCAGGTGGGACTTCAAGTAGCCCTTTAAACCCAACACGCCGTTTACACGTCACAAGCAGGAGAGATGCAATAAAAGGCTCGATTCAACATCTTCACATCTTTCATAACTCAGGAACCTTTACTGACAGAGGTGATGGTCAAACAAAGAGGACAGAGGTGATGGTCAAACAAAGAGGACAGAGGTGATGGTCAAACAAAGAGGACAGAGGTGATGGTCAAACAAAGAGGGACAGAGGTGATGGTCAAACAAAGAGGACAGAGGTACTGGTCAAACAAAGAGGGACAGAGGTGATGATCAAACAAAGAGGACAGAGGTACTGGTCAAACAAAGAGGGACAGAGGTGATGGTCAAACAAAGAGGACAGAGGTGATGGTCAAACAAAGAGGACAGAGGTACTGGTCAAACAAAGGGGGACAGAGGTGATGATCAAACAAAGGGGGACAGAGGTGATGGTCAAACAAAGAGGACAGAGGTACTGGTCAAACAAAGGGGGACAGAGGTGATGGTCAAACAAAGGGGGACAGAGGTGATGGTCAAACAAAGAGGACAGAGGTACTGGTCAAACAATTGGAGGTGGTTGGATGGACTAATGGACGGTGCATGACGGAGTAACTCGAGGCACGCAGCAGGATGAGCTCCTTCGCCTTTGTCTTTGGCTCAAGCACAGTGTTATTATACACTTTTGTAATTATTTTTTTCAATGCTGATTTTTGTATTTCAACAACTTTGCACTAATGTCTTTTTTATATAGATTATTCAATGTTTGTTCATAATTTGTATATCTTTTGTATGCTTTTCCTCTCAATTTCATGTTATAAATATCTTTGAGTCGGCCTGCAGACACCTCTCATGAAATCAGTTGCAAATTCACTAAGGCGGAGAATAAAGAATGGCAGGGCGGGATCCGGGGGACGTGATGAGCCTCGACCCCTGATGTCATCCTGCTCTCTCCAGGTTCAACACTGTAAATAGAAGATTAGCACCAGCACATTGGAGGAGGGGTAGGAAAGCAGCAGCGAGCGTGATCTGCTTTGAGGTTCGCCAGCTGCATCTTTGCATCATGCAGGCACTTATTTTGTAAATATATAGATAAATAGATATACACGTGTATCTCTATATCTTTGCTTTAGTGCATTCTTTTGTCATGGAATGGAATGTATTCCTATAATTTGTTAGGAATGTTTTCTCAAATGTACATCAAAAGGTACTTGTATATATGAACCAGTATGGAGTGATATTTCAGCATTACCTCTTTAAGATCACATACATTTGGTACTGTGTTATCATAGAATGATGCATCAATTTTTGTGCAGCATAAATCTTTCACCAATTTTAAATGCAGTTACTGTGTCGAATCAACCAGAGTGATTTGGACGAATAGAAAAACTAAAGGGTGACAAAGGTAACTCCTTTAGTCAAATCTCAGAATGTCACAACATTGCCTTCAGTGCCTTTCAGAAAGCCAGTATTTTGCATTCCAGTAGACATGCATGTGTGTATTCTCCCGGTATATTGTATCGGGAGAAGATTGTGCTATAACTGCCTTCATACTGCCGCTGATTTGTAAAAGTTTTATACAGTACACCAGTATTTTATATAAGAAATAAATGTGTTCAACATGAAAGAGCCCTCTCCCTGAGAGTTTGCATGTAGCCTGTGTTAATCTCATCCACATCAGGTGTTCGTTCATGTTTATTGATTCAATACAGCCGATGACGAGCTAAATAGTGAACATCAATGATCAAACAGCACGCTGACATATCCTTTTGGGCGGTCATCATGTGTGGAATATACAGAATGTGCGTGTCCTGCAGCGTGTGGTCTCAGAAGTGGATGTAGGAGATCTGCAGATCGCCTTCTATCTCCAGCCTGTCGATCTCGTTGAAGGACTGCAGGCGGTGGAAGAAGTCAAACAGGTGCTGCCCGTTCACAAACACCTTGAACCTCTGGTTCCCGCAGCGGATGGACATCTAAGGCACAAGGACGGGAGGGGTTGGGTAGGGGGGGTGAGGAAACGGCCGAGTGGAAAGGATATGGATTGCCCAAAAGGGACGGATGATACTCACGTCGAAGTACTGTCCCTCGGCGAAAGGGTTCATGCTGAGCTCTCTGTCCTCCTGGCCCCAATCGCCTCCGATGAAGCTGTTCCTCACCACGACCCCCTCCCTCACCCGGGGGTTCATGTGGAAGGCGATGTCCCGGGATCTGCTCACCACGAAGTTGATGCTTATTCTGCAACACACACGGAGTCAGACTACAGCGAAGGCGGCGTATACCCGAACAAACACACACACACGTAACCACACACACACACACACCTGTCTGCTCCGTAGGGCAGCATGCCTCTGATGATAATGGTCCTCTTAGGGTACATCCCTCCTGGGATCATATTGGAGTACGGCACCATCTTCAATCGGACAGGCAACATTGTGAATCCGAATCATAATGAATCATCCTGTCAGGCTCAGTTCATTATTGTTAGACTCAGCGTTTATTTGAAGTGAAGCTCTGTATTGAGCTGAGTGTTAACGTTGCTGCTGTAGTTACGGCGGTTAAACAAAAAAATGATTCCCTCCATCATTCTCTTTTTCAGGAGTCACCCTTATGGTCTAAATCAGCGGTTCCCCGGAGTATTCAGGGACATGGTAGGCGTTTTTTAAAATTAATTGCAATATAATATATAAACTAAAAAAAAACATAATTTTGTCTAGATAAGCCCCACAGGATGCCAAAGTCCACATATTACTTTATTTTTCCAATTAACACTTTTTACACATTTTAAACCCTTTTCTGTGGTGTCTTTTTCACTTTTCTTCTGGTGCTGGCCGTCTTGCTATCTCTCCTCTCTCTCGCTCGGGGGTCGTGGTTGAAACACAACGCATGTCATTTTGATATATATATTTTTTTTACATTTGTAATATTGCGAGTCTATTGGTGATGAAGCCGCAACCCCCTTGTCGGCCCACTGCGACCCGCAGTTTGGGAACCACGCGTCTAAATTAACAATACAAAGGGAAGACTTACTCTAAAGGTAAAACCCTTTTGAACTATAAATAGACCATGACAACAGGGAAGTATATTTAGAATCCCCATTGCTGCTTAGGTAGAAATCTGTCAAACAAGGCAAAAAAACGGGAAAACATTTTACTCACAGGGTTGTAGACCGGCTGCCCGCCCATTCCCTGCAATCCCATCCACAGATTCATATTGGATTATTGGAAACAATGGCTTTAAGCTTTATGAGCGTGATGAAGGCTTAATAATGCAGTGTTCTCACCGGCAGGCCTGATCCCGGGAATCCTCCCTGAGAGGAGAAAAAATAAGTTTTAATTTGTACAAACACTGAACACTTACATTTGTCAACATGCCAACTGGATACAGGACAAAGTAGCTTGGTTTAGTTACGCATAAAGGTGTGAATAACACAAAAGGACGATCGTACCTCCATACCACCTCCCACGCCTCCCTGTAAAGAAGCACAAATATACTCGCTTTGATTTTCTTTTACTTCTGAAGTAGCTCAACTTTTTAAAGTATTTTTGACGTGCATGGAATAGACACTGCACAAATTGATGAATAATGAATAAATAGAAAACTTTGTTCACCCCCATACCGCCTCCTGGATAACCTCCCTGTTAAAAAGAGGGGGAAATATAAATACTGTTTGATGATGTATTTAATTTAATTTGATATAAAGGGTTTACTTACTCCCATGCCTCCTCCCATTCCTCCTCCCATGCCTCCTGGGTATCCTCCCTGGGTATCAGTTAGAAGGAGATGGGTTACATTAAATATGCTCACTGTATTTCACTATATTTATGTAAGATTTAAGGGGAACTTCATTCAAAACTAAAACAACATACCCCCATGCCACCGCCTGGATATCCTCCCTGTTGAAAAGTAGTAACCATTTTTAATCCTGTAAAACACTTTGTTGAATTGTATTATCGCATTTGTAAATACGCATACTTACTCCCATTCCTCCTCCCATTCCTCCTCCCTAAAAAACACCAAGAGAAATGTAAGACCGAACCACTTAGTTTCTTAACTTAAATCACTCTATAGTGTGGCATACAGTAGTTTTTATCACAGCAGATGATGTTGTTTACCAATCAGACACACTATTGCTGATAACAAAATTAACACAACTTTTTCCTCTACTGACACTAATATGAGTTTTGGTAACAAGTCACATTCCAGCTTTTACAAACATTTTAACAAATATAGTAGCATCTCTATCTATAATAGGTCAAGTCGAGATTCTGACTTTTGTGTGCTCTCTTCATTTGTACGAGTGAAACAACACCGTTGCAGCCATTAACAACACCCTAGCAACCAGTAGGAGCCCATTGAGGGGAGGTAAAACATCTTGACCCAGAAAAACAAAGCAAGCAGAAGCATGTCTTGTTGACTTATGATAACGCTGAATGAAAGCTCAAAGCGTTGCTGTGACAGCTCTGGGGACCGGGAGTCTCACCCCTATGATGTTAATCGTCTGCAGGCAAACGTCTCCATTAATCTGCATTGCACGGATTCTCTCCACAGGGAGGCGGTGTTGGAAAGTGTGGAAGTCATTCCCATTGACTTTGATCTGCAAAGGGATCATGTCAATTATTGTTTATAAGTTGAGAGCAAATTGTTTGCAGTATGTATGGACCTTTGGTCGGTCTGACCTGGTAGCCCTGTGAAGTGACAATGATGACCATCTCAAAGGCCTGGCCCTTGCAGAAGGGCATGCTGCGGATCTTGTCCTCAGACCCCCAGGATCCATCCTGACAGGAGTTGAACACCACCTTGTCCCAGCCGTCGAAACGAGGGTTGAAGTGAAGGGCGATGTCACTGGACTCGGACTCTCCACAGAGCAGGTTGACGAAGAACCTGCCACAAGTAACTGCGGGTGAACCTCAGCCAATGTGTCACCGAGCCCTGAGTGGACTCATTAGTTAGAAATGAGGTGAAACGCAAACAGTCAAGGTGGGGCTGATTGTGGACAGAATCTGAAGAAGTTGGAAAAAAGAGAGCTGACAATCCAAGGTATGTGCAGTGTTTACTTTGCTTCTTGATGGCGTGTGAGTCCCTCAATATTTTGCAAAGGGTTGGGTTTGGTGATAAAAAAATGGAGCTGTGTGTTTCACACATCTTCTGATATCCAACAATGCAAAAGAAACCGGCTCCACCCAGATTTGAGATAACGAAAGGTGTACACCCAAAGAAAGATTCTGTCTTTGAGTGTACACAATCTCAGTCTGATTGAGTAAAAGTCCCGTTGCACGTAGCTCCAAGACAAATACACGCGGCTGTTCAGAGGCTTTGAATCACCATTACTTTTTGTCAGTCTGATGTCTTCGTGGTCTGTAATGCAAGTGATCTTTTTGTTTGTACATGAGCAAAAGGCGGATTGGCAGCTGGCTGGGCAGAAACAGTTGAATAAGAACACAGGAAATCCACAGCCATTGGTGAAAGAAACCAGAAGCTTAGCATCAAAACATGTGCATAAATATTCAATATTAAGAGGTGTGTTGCTGGAGCAACACAATAGTGAAGGGTCAGCCTCTTGCACACCGAACACTCTGGACACTTACTCACCTGGTAATGTTCTCAGGAATGGACCCCTGGATGTAGATGGACACGCCTTCCCTCAGGCCTCCATGAATGGGCCCCAAATAGGGGACTCTCTGTACAGAGCACAACAAACATTCATCCATCCAACACTCCGCCAAAAAGCTCACACATGATTAAACATCAAATCAGAGAGTCACAAACTTAGGACCTGGAGGAAGTCATTAAGATAAAAACTGAGTGAGTTGATTTCTAAAACATTACACTTTGATTTATGTGGACGAACACCACAAGTTAGTTAGTTACTTAGTTATTTTCATCTGTGGTTTATGAACAAAAAATATTCCTGGTAAAATTCATTATAAGGCTGTACCAAAACGTAAACTCTGTGCTCTACTGCAATGCATTAGCCAGCAGAAGTCAGTGCAGGTACTCACAGGACCGTAGACAGGCTGGTAGCCCGGAGGAGCGACAAACATGGCGGCAGCGGTGCGAGACGGACGGACGGACGGACAGAATCGGGAGTGTTTGGTGTTTTGGAAGCGATCCCTGCTGGATGCCCGGTTTTATACCAGTGAAGGCAGGGAGGGGCAGAGCAGCGGACCCAACCCAGGCCTGCATCACCGTGTTTGCATTGGACATTGACCTGTTGACCCAGCAGAGGGGCACAGCGCAACAGAGGAGTGGCGCAGCGAGGAAGTACTCAGATGCTTTGAGTTTTAGTTTTACCTGATATTTCGGCCGCACAATGGGACTACATATATATTTCACTCCCGAGTTTCAAAGAATTGTAGGAGGGTCGATCTATGATTCATAAAATATGTGACCCAGCCCGCCTGTCTGTGTATGCCGTACTAAAACACAACAATCTTATCTGCCAGCATAAACTCACCTTATATACATACTACATGGAGGCAAGAGGTTACGCCAACAAATGCTACAGGTTAAACATAAAGGCTTATATACACACACGCACACACAATCTGTGAGTGAACAAAGGCTGTTTTAGTGATACGTGGGTGTTTCCTGAAAAGCTTACAGCAAAGAACAATCCATTTAGGATATTTGATCAAGATAAAATATGTTGACAAAGCCCCTGTGACACTTTAACGCCGAGGCCTGAACATTTGATTCTCTCAATTCACCATAGAGTGTAAGAGCAGGCGTCTTCACCATGCCATTTCAAGAGGAGTGTCACAGTTAGGGTTAGAAATGGAAATGATTTATGTGTTTTCCTAATCTTTTTTATGATACATTATAATGTATTTAAACTATTGTAACTATAACAATATATTCACATAAATTGTCAGTAAGTGAACAAAAGTGTCTTGAAACTTGACTTGGCAATGAAATGCTTTATGATGGGTTTGTTTAATAGTGCATGATTGATGGTTATAAAAAGCTTCATAATGAATTGCTGGGAATAGTCAAACAATGTCTCACCTCAGTCATTATTAGGTCGACGACAGAAAGTCTGCGCTCTCTCACACATAAAGGCACATTGTGTTCTGGGTCATCTGATAATCAAGATGTTTGTGCGTCAATGTTCATCTATGCTTATCCTCAACTATATGTTCCCCCTGCAAAGAAAAAAACCTTTGAGTAGCCATGACTTTGTAGGTGCATCAATGTGTCCTGCTTGCAAGTAGTTTTTAATACATGTTTAAATATTTTTCCTAACATGCACATAGACATCTTTTAATTTATATAGGATATTGTTGTTCAAGGTTCAATCATAATGCAATTTACCTCAACTACTAAATATGACTTCTTAATATAAATCCTTTGAAAGTTGTCATTAATGGTGTTAAAAGTGACAAAAACAAGACAATGAAATCATGAATGAAGATAACATGAACATTGTCAGGTGTTCACAGGCCAGAAAGATGACTTACACTGACTGATTTACATTTGCTCAATGTAATATGAAAATGTATGTTAATGTCTCTGCCACAACATTTACAATACCCCATAGGAACGCACCTGCAAACACACACACATTTCTGTCTAATGAGAATCAAATGCAATGGCCCAATTTACAGAAATTGTGTATGCAAAGTTTTAAACCGCCCAGACAAAAGCCAGAACAAATGCGCATGCACAGTGACTTTACATGTAAATGAGGACACATGTCTCAGTTGTCCTTAAAATAATCTGTTTATTCTGTATTGCAACACAGGGTTCAGTCGGAGGACACATCAGGTGGAAAGTAGAGCTCTCCAGTCAGCTGCCTCCGGCGGGACCACAGCGTCGCGAGAACTTCAGAGTCATTGGCAAACAAGACACCCCTCGGCCTCGCACAACGGGAGTCGAGACATTTTGGATTCGCTATGGAGAGTTTGTACGTGATACGTCGTAGGACTAGTGAGACGGCACTGTCTGAGATCAACGCATCCCTCGCCCCCCCCCAAAAAAAGAAAATGTGCTCTTCCGACTTCAAACTGGGCATTAACTTCAGTGTGATAATGAGTGCCTCCACCACTTGGGGGGGGGGGACACACGCAACGTGTTCCAGTCCGACAGAGAAGAACGATTGCTCAAGTTCCTCCAGGAAGGAAAAATAAATATATGTATCTGTGAATTAGGTAAAATCAAAAGGCCTCTACGTTACTCTGTTATACACATGTCACTGTAGCCAAGGTGTACACATTAAATACATTCACGTGTTATTTCAATGCACAGACAAAAACCTATCTGTGCATAAAGTGTCATGAAACAGACTGTCAGCCAGAAATACAGACGGGCTAAAACGGTCGTCTTCAGAAGATCTGATCTGCATATAAACAAGAAATAAATACCCCTGGCACCCTCCTTTACTGCATGTGTGTATACATCATCACTACCTTTCATGGCACAGGGACACCACTGGAGATAGGGGACCACATACGTCCAGGGACGCATTGTAAGACTTCAGAGTGCAAGCTGGGTTTGTCTATACAGCCGATTCATGGCGGTAACGGGTCACGCACGCAGGACGATTTATTGTCTCTGTGAGTTTTCATTCACTCGAGGGGGAGAGAAAAGAAGAAAGGGGAAGCGAGAGGGGGGCCTACAACATTCGCTACGACTGGTTCTGGTTCTGTTTCAAAACGCTCGCTCTCATTGGATCTCCAAAAAGCCACGTACAAAAAACTCACCAACCGTACACAAAATATAAATAAAACATATCCACTCTAATCTCAAATAAAATTGTTAAAGCTAAGAAGCAGTGACATTGCTATAGGCACTATAACGTTTACAGCAGTAGCGACTGAAATAGCCTGTTTTGTCTAAATGCACTGTTACGCAAGGCAGTCTATGTATGTTATACACCAGAAAGGCCATGTAGTGTTTTCATAGCGCAATAAAAAGGCCCCTGTCTTTTCATGCCTCTCTTCAATTCCCTCTCAATGACATTGTTCTGCAGGTGGTGCAGCAGTAGAGTCAAAATGTGCATAGCTTCAAGATAGGAGAAACTAAGAAAATAGATGTGTACAGAGTCTTCCTTTTTCTCTTCCTCCCTTCCTCCCTCCCTCCCTCCCCTCCTCTCCTCTCCCGTCCTCCCCCAGAAGTTAATGCTTTGCAGGATGTTATCCAAGCTGATCCTCATACTGCTTCCGGAAGCAGTCTCCAGCAGGGAAGAAGTCCCAGCATCGCTCCTGGTACAGCTTCCACACATAGGACTCCTGAGACACACAGATGTAAAAACCGAGTAAGGACAAATTTATGATACATTTCTACAAAGTCGGAATGTGTACAAATGGAATTTCTGCACCTGACCTGTCCGGTGTGTTCCGTTTCATCTTTATTTATGAGATACATCAGGAAGAACCTGAAGTTGAAAAAGAGAAAACAAATCTCTGGATTATGTCCAGCAAGATTAGCCACAAGGTTTAGTTTTTTTAAAAGTAAAGGTATGCTATCGTTTAATGGCAACAATTATCCACTCGTTGAATGCTCTTGAATACTCGTTTTCTAAAATGATCAAACCATCAACGGTTTCAAGGCCACCTGGAACTTGGAAAGTGAAGGTAAAAGAGGGCAAACATCCTGTATTTGAAAGACAGATCACATCTGCACTCACATGTAGTTGGCCAAGTTATGTTCTTCCAAGGTGTGCGTCTCGAAGCCGTGCGGCGTCGTGTCAAAGTAGTCGCTTCCAATACCACAGATGAAGCACTTTGTCTGGAGGGAGACGGGAAAGTTGAAATGAAACACGTTCTTACTGTGTAACTGGAGGAGGAGAAGTAAAGTGATGTTTTAAATCCCCCTGATCCCCATCCTCTTACCTCCATGTCCTCTCTGACCTGCTCCTGCTGGTCCCTCAGCTCTCCAAAGGCATCGATGATCAGACCTGACAGACACACAGCATTCCTTATTAGTCCTCTTAACCCTTGATAATTACACTTCTGACTTGTCACCAAAAAATTGTTTGGGTTTCTAAACGGATTTCTCGAGATTATTTTGATGTTGATAACTGCAGCCCACATTTAATTAAACTTAACACTTAATTAATCAGGATTAATTGCAGGAAATCATGCAATTAAACGCGAATGAATGGTTTCCCAGCGCTATGTGTAGCATTCCTTTAAACCTGCATTGTGTGACACTCTGTGGTTATAGCCATTTTAAATGACAGAAGTAGAATAACAAAAACCTGCAGAAAATATATTGTCATTTTTCTCAGTTTGAGCTTGTATTTAAGTTGTGTGTAGTTATTATTGAATTGAGAAAATGAGCAGTTTTAAATACCCACCCTGGATGATAGCCAGCAAGATGACAATAACGAAGAAGAAGAAGGTAATGTCAAAGACAACTCGGTAGAGCTCGTATTCGTCGCCGGCCGGGTCCTCAATTTCATCTCCGATGCCTCCACCGGCGCGCACGCCAACGTACATGTGGAACAGGTAACACTGCGGGAGAGAGCCACGGAGAGGATGTTTAACACCAAGGACTAAAACCGACCCCCGATGCCACGGCCCCACGGCCCTCTTCTTCTGCCCGCCCACTCACGGTCATCATGTCGTCACACTTCATGTCCGGTTCGTCCTCGTCCTCACTCATGTTGTAGAACTTGCGGAAGAAGTTGAAGGCCACTACGGTGTACAGGTACACCACCACGGCCAGCAGGCCCACCGTCATCATCAGCTGTGAGGCACAGGTGCGCGGGACATTAGCGCCCCGTGTGCAGAAAGCCCCCATGATGCATCATTGTGGTGCAAGTGTGCAGACCTGTTTGCCGTTGTGAGTAACAGAGGACAGAATGGTGCGCAAGGTTTTCACACCCATGGCGATGTCCAGAAGATGAGCGGCAAAGAAGAAGTTGTTGTAGTGACCGAGGAGGGACGTCAACATGTACCAGACCAGGTAGAGGAAGGTCTAAGAGGAGAGAGGAGATGTCAGTCACACACGAGTTGTCATTGTCTGAATCAAACCACGAGCTGCTTCCTTAACTCACATTGTCGGTGAAAATAACACCAAACTTCCAGATCTGGTACTTGATGTCAATGGTGGTCATCCTGTGGAGAGAAGGACAGGTTTGTCCTCCGATATCATGCTCTTAACAGCTCATGCAGAATGTGAAGGATACGTACCAGCTAAACATCGAGGTGTCTGGCTCAGGCTTCTTTTCATGAGTCATGGCGCTGACGTCCAGAGAAGCCAAGTCCATGCCGAGCAGCTCCGCAATCCTCTCTCTGCCGTAGATGTCGCCATATTTGTCCAGCACCTGGGTATCACACACACCGATGTCCTTTCACCACGGGAACAAAAGATCTCGGATATTTTCAATTAAAGATGTAAGGGAAAAACTCACCTTTCTTTTCACAAACTTGTCCCAGTAATTGTTAGGGAAAGATCTAGGTCAAGAGACAGAAAATGAGTAGTCAGTAGTTAGTTAGATTCAGCAAACAGGTGCTTCGTAGTTCCATTATTCTGAATATCTTAAGTCTGTGAGCCAGGGGTTGGATTCGGGGCGGAGTGAATCCGGGACGGGGTCTGAGCCGCAATGTGATGATGTAACTCTTACGGAGTGTTAAGCACGAGTCTGTCCCACTGGCCCTTGATGTCGTCGTCCTCAGGCTGCTCAGTGACGTAAACACCATCAAACTCCAGCTTTCTGGCCAGCTCCTTCTCTCTCTTGAAGATAACCAGCGGGACCTGAAGGGTAAAGAGGGACAAGAAGACAAGTTATCTTGATATCCACAATGGGGCCATTTTTTTGTGCTACGAACACAACGCACCTTGAGGCAGTTGTAGCCGATGATGCAGAGGAAAGAGAGGATAGTGTGGATGATGCCGAAGAAAGCCATCGCTGGCTCCATGTAGCCTGTGCTCTCTTCCAAGAAGTAGTACAAGGGGCCTTCCTCCTCGTCATCTTCTCCTCCTCCGTCCTCGAATCCGGACCCGTCCTCCTCAGCACCGGAGCCTTCGAACATGCCAGAGGCCTCAAACAAACCCGAACCCTCCAACGGTTCCTGCTGGCCCGGAGGACTTTCAGACACCTGGACGGATCAGACACAGAAGGAGTCTTGTAAAAGGTGAAGTACACATTGCAAATATGTATTTAGATACATAAAGGTGGTTGTAAAAATAAAAAATAAAAACATTAGTCAGTTGTGCACAGACCTTGTAGAAGAGGAGGATGAAGTTAAGGGCGAAGGCGATAAACAGGGCCAAGAACCGGAAGTTGTAGAAGTTGCGAGAGAGGTAGTTCTGGGGAAAAAAGCAAAGGAACGGCATTCTCAGCGACAAACAATAAACCTAATCGAAATAAATCAACATCTCAGGCTCCATTTGCAGCATGTTTATTACTATACTGTAATAGAGAGGCCCTCACCATGAATTTAATCCTCTGAATCTCAAGCTCATTCCACAGCTCAAAGCCCTCCTGAGTGGGTTTCTTGTCCTTCTTCGACTTTATCTTCAACTTTTCCTCTTCGACCTCAGGCTCCACTTCCTTTACCTCAGGCACGGCCTTCTCTTCCTTTTCCTTCTCTGCATTCTCGGTGCTGGTCGAGACACACAAGGGGAGAGAATTGTGTTTTGCTTTGGTATTTAAAAAATTCACTGTTTTAAAAGCTGTAGCGAGTATTTGGTTGTCGAGCTGAAGGAGGAGGGCTTAAATGAGCATTTCTTTTTGGTCAAAGACCAACATTGCATCTTGTTTGTGAAAAAGCGAGACAATGAAGAATAGGCAGCATTTGTTATATTTTTAATCAAATTTTAATTTGAATAAACCACATTGATCCCAGAGATTATTTAATATTTTTCTTTTCTATGAATAATAGAACGAATAATAGAATATTACCCCCCTCCACAGCTAAGATTATGATTTTGTATCTGTGTGACCCTAATACTTTGATGTACACTAGATATGTGATAACACAAACACGGAAGATGTCTGTCAATTACATTTAAGCCAAAGGAAGATTCATAATTAATTAACCAATTTGTTCTTCGATATTTGAACTGTAAAATGACATTTACCTGTAAATTGGTCCATTTGCTAACAATGCTGAACGTCTCACCCGAGAGTCAATCAACACTCATCTTTGGCAGTAGCAGCTCAATGTGCATGGCAGGGCACTTACTCAGCTTTCTCGTTGTCCTGAGGAGTTTCTTCTTCTGGTTTAGCAGGTTTCTCTTCCTCTCCTGGTCCTCCCACTGCCACTTCCAACTGTTTCAATAATCGCTTGGCGGTTAGTTACCCATCTAATGGAGAGCGTGCACATGACACCACAGCAACAGACAGAACGCCTTACCAGTTTCCTCTTCAGCAGCGGCGTGCCCTCAGGAGTCGGAGGCTCCTCGGCTGTCGTCTCCCCAAAGTCCCCGAGTCCTCCAGGAGCGCTGAAGCCAGGCAGGCGTCCACCTTCCCCTCTCTCCTCGCTATCCTCCTCTTCCTCCTCTCCCCCTACCGCATCCAAGAGGTCCGACGCTCCGTTTGCATCTTGGATCTCTCGAGCCCCCGGTTCGGGGGGCAGGTCGCCGTGGACTTCGTCCTGCGTGGGATCAGGCATGCTGGCCAGGATCTCCGTCACCGTTATCTTCTTGGCGCCCTCCACCAAGCCGCCGCCGAACAGCACCTTCCATATGAGTGTGAAGAAGCCTTTGCATGCGCCGTACACAAACATCAGGATGCCCATCACGACGGTGTAGATGAACGTCACCAGGCCGATCACCATCTCCTTCACCGTCATTTTCCTTAGCTTGCGGTAGCGGCGGCGCAGGTTACGGAAGGTGAACATGTTGAAGAAATCAAACACGCTTTTCAGGAACTCCGCGAAGGCCGAGGCGGCCTGTGGGGGAGCTTCTTCTCCGTTTTCTTCATCGCCCTCCGCAGACTCCACCTGATCTCCGCCGCTCTCCTCTTCCTCTTCGTCGTCCTCCTCTTCGGCGCCGTCCCCCTCGGGCTCGGAGATCGACGCGGCAATGTTCATCTCAAAGATGGTGTCCTCGCAGAAGTTCACAAACATCTCCATCTTCTCGCTCTCCCCGCCCTCGTTGACCACGTCGAAGATGAACTGCCGCTTGGACTCTCGGACCTGCGGCATTTCCCACTGGTTGCGGTTCGCCTCGCTGATTTCAAAGTAGATGCGCTCGATTTTCCTGCTGGCTCCCATGATCTCGATGCGGCCGAGGAACGGGCGGAAGTAGTTGAGCACGCTCTCGGCCTGCTCCAGGAAGTTCTGGAGGCGGGTGTCATGGGGCACGTGCTCCGACAGGTTCGTGAGCAGGACGGCGATATTGAAGCCGATGTCCTTGGCCGGCTCCTGGAAGCGATCGGCGAATTCCTCGAAGTTGATCATCTCATTCTCGTCGGCCTCCGAGCAGGAGAGGAGGAACTGGATTTCTGATGAAGAGTACTGCTTCTGGCTGTCCATGGCCTTGGAAAAGTCCTTCTTGGAAATGAGCCCGCGGGGGTCGGTCACGTAGTCCCGGAAGGCGTCGGACGCCACTATGTCCTTGAGCTTGAGGAACATGTCGAAGAACTTGAGGATCATCTCCACGTTGCTGGAGGACTCGACAAGCATGTCAACCATCTGCCTGGCGATGGTGCCGTTCACGATGTTGCCTGCAAGGAGCAGAGCAAGGACGAGAGGAGATGAGAAAGATTTAGAAAGCATGCGAAGGAAAAGAGAGGACGTCACTAGATGGTGACGGAACTCGTACCCTCAAGCAGTGACAGAAGCATCACCACCATCTCCTTCTGCAGATCCAACAGCTCCTTCAACAGTCCAATTTGACTGGAGTCCTGCAACAAACCCGATAACACAAAGAAAAGCACAAAGAGTGGAGAAACATGTTCTTAACGTTTGGATATGTTCCAGTTTAAGAGGATATGTGCATCTTTCTGAGAGAAAAAACGGGGAGAGTAGCTACCTCAGAGTGCGCTCTACTCCAAAAATGATCCTGGGTTTGCATTTTTAAATAAAGAACATGCATTTTCATCATCACAAATAGTAAACTTGATGTGACGCACAGCAAGGAGAACACAAGCAGGTATGACAGGAGGGAAGAAAAGAGCCCCTGCGAGGCAGTGTGGGAGTGAGGAATAAAAACAGAACAGCGGCCGCTGATCTTAGAGCTCCTGAAGACCCGCACCAGCAGATATCAAGACCTGCTGAATCTTTTAGATGGGCTAGAGTGGTTGTCTAACTGGTGAAGGTCTAGAGGAAAAAAGCTTTCGGGATGTGCAAGCATCAGCCACCAGTGACATCACACCTTTCAATACCTCTACAACTCAATAGAACCAAGTATAGAAAAGCATGAAGAATTAAGCAAAATTATATGAAGCAAAGCAAAACATTTCGATACTTACTTTTTTCCCATTGAATAGATTTTTTAAAAATTTAGGAACACAATTACCTTTTCCATGTCAATTTTTTTCAGGCCCTTTCTGAACCAACAATCCATTCACATGGTCCATATATTAAAGTACAATTTCTACATTCATTGTAATATTGTTCAGCTCTAACAAGCCATACATTCAGGGGGAAATGTAAATTATTTGGCTATTCATCTGCATACTAAATTATGTGATGAAGCGTAAATCTTAAAAAAAAGAAAGCTTGACGGGCCTCTAAATGAGATGTCACGGGCAGAAAGAATTTTTCTTACGCTATTTCGCAGTCCAGAATCAGGGTGCATCTTACAGGGTTACAGATGAAAATAAAACCTTTATCCGTCCATATTTGTATTTAATTCATTATTATTTGTCTAAACGTGGAGATTTACACATTTAAAAAAAATAATATCCTAATATCTCCTGGATATTTTTTATATCTTGAAATTGATCTAACATTTCTAATATCCTTTAGAAAAAGTCAAAACAGATTAATTAATATAGCTAATAAATGGAGAAACACAATAGAGACTCATACATGAGAACAATATTTAGTCTGTTGATAAACAGTAGTAAAGTTACTGCTTATTCAAACCAAACATTTCCCATGGCTGCAGCTTTACATTAAATGCATTTAACTCGCAACCTGTCATACCTGGTGCAGCATAAAAACAGACCCCAGTTACTTTGGATAAACATATTTGTAATGACTATAATTTCTTTTGCTGCCACTCTGGAACTATAAACCACGATTGCCGTTACACCAGTAAATAGCGTATTTCCGAATGGACCAGGACGGAGATCTTTAAAAGTACAACCTTAAAAGAGGCAGAAACCATCGGAGAGTGAAGATATCTATTAATTACATTAACAAAATAATTAGTTATTAATTAATAATTAGATATTAAAATAAAAATAAAAAGAATAATACCTGCTTTACTCTGCAGGAACCATGAGAGAGACATTTCACACAATTAGTAACTGTGCACTAATGAGTTCAACTATATCCCTTTGGAAGGCGTGCACACTTCTATTTGATATTGCTTTCATCTTTTGATTAAGTAAAATATCTCCAACATTATCCTTGATTCTCTACGGACAGCATTCAGGACGTACGGAGTGACTACCGACTACCACAAGGTTAAGAATGAGTCAGGATTTTTCTCACCTGAGCAAGTTTCATCATCATATGAGCGAAGACGTGCAGGAAGCCCACAACGGCATCCCACAACCTGCTGTGGGCCAGAGACTGCTGGTTTCCAGTACACGGACCCTGACAGACACAGGAACAAGGTGGGAACTCTAGATGAAACTCCAGTTAATATATATATATATATATATGTACACTGTAGTTAACAAACTAAATCAAGATGGAATATATATATGTAGGTTAGTTATAAAGAGAAGACTTCCCAGCATGAGGGCGTTACATGGCCAGTGTTCAGGGGCTCTCTTACCTGGATGTACTCTGTCAAGCTGTTGAACACCTGCTTGGCTACATTCATTGCTTTGGAGAAATTCCTCTTACCGGGCCTATCAATGATGTCTTTTCCTGAATAGTACCAGTAAAAGTCACTGATCGACTCCTGCAAACAGGAACGAGAGGGAGGATTAAAAAAACAAATGAAAGTGTACTGTACACAAAGTTACAAATAGAGTCATGTTTACCTTACTTTAGTGGCACACGAAAGAAAAAAGTGTGAGCCGGTAGAGTAACAAACAAATCTCACCGCTATAAGAACATGAAATATCTATGAAAGAAACAGCTGGTATTCATAAACGTAGCTGCAGTCAGGAGAAATTCGGACAAAGAGCAGAGAACCATGATTGGTATGCAGAGTGACCTGTAGCCGCAACAGGTAGTCCACCGTGCAGATGATGATGTTGATGGTAGTGGTGCTGCCCGTCTGAGTTCTCAAATAGTTCTGAAAATCTGAAACAAAAAAAGAAGCATTTTCAACAACAGAAATTTCACCAGATACAGATAGATCTGTCAAGCTGCTTGTTCCTCCCTCACTGAGAGAAAAGCACTCTGCAAGATCGCGACTCTTTGCTGTCCTGGCTCCCAGATGGTGGAATGAGGTCTCTGGTGACATCAGGACTGCAAAGAGCCTCTACATCATCCGCCGCAAACTAAAGATACACCTCTTCAGACTATAACTTGACTAAAAACACTTGTAATTTGTACTTACAATGGCTCTTATCTATTATCTATAACAAGTTGTAAATCGGCTCATTTGATGAAATTGCACTTTCTTGTTTCTTGTTCTTCTGAGTTTGTACCCTTATGGTTAAAATGCACTTATTGTATATGGATAAAAGCGTCAGCTAAATGACATACGTAATATTAAAATGAACAAGAGCGCTAGTGGGTGGAGTTTCACCAGCTTTGAAAATGTCACTCACCATTATTGTGGCCCTCACAAAGAAGCTGCAGGAAGCGGAAGATGTCACACGTAAATTCATCGTCCGCCATCACTTTCTCATCTGGTAAGGGGAACACAGGTCATGCAAATAAATATATTGTTGAAATGAATATCTCCCTTTCATTTTGTTGTGTTATCTAGTTAGAAAAGATACGTGGCAAAAAACTAGGGGAAAGCGAAGCCAACTTTAGTACAAGTGTTAAAAGAAAGAATTCATTCAAGATTCATCACGGTCAACATTCACACTTTATGTAGAAAAAGAGAATGAAAAGGCCCCCAAAACATTTAACCAACAAAATATTGCATGAATGATAATTGATTATTTTCTTGTTTTTTATGAAGAAGCTATGGAACAATGACCCATTTTAACTAATTAAATAATATTGGTTAAATAAGCCGAAACATGAATACAGACAACTTGTTAAAAAAGAACATCGGTACTCAGACTTGATAAGGAATCTATTCTGTTAATCTGGTAAAAAGGGGATTATGGTTATCCGATCTAACATTGTGCATTTATTGATTCAATAACACTGCACAGTGGTAGATTTATTAGTGAAGTATGTTGTATTATTACAACAGTAGATCACACTAAAGCAGAGAGAATGTACCGTGACTGTGTCATCACTTCCATCTGGGCTAGTGAAAGACCACAGCAGGAAATGGACCTCCATACAATAGAACTCAAACGCACAGCAGATCAAACACCACTCATCACATTTAGATGGACATGGGAACCACAGATTGATAACAGAAACAAATGCAAATCACAAATGAAGACATTGGACACAGAAATAGAGTTTAAAGCACTCCGTCATGCAGGACAGATCTACTGAACCCTGTAAGCTTTGTGACATATCGTATTCTGGGTAAAGGATGACAACTAAATTCCAAGGACGCAAGTTGGTGTTTAGGTGCAGGCGGTTCCTTTTTGTACGTTTCTACTGATTTAACTTAAAATCACATCTCTTACAAAATGTGTCCCTCGATTGGCATGCCATCAGAAAGTGGATACTTGAAAAATGCACAAGCATGCTCAGATTGACTGATGACTGAGAGGTGTCTGATTACATACAACAGAGATTAAAAGACATACAGTAATCTCCAAGTTCTTGTTATTTCATTATTATTAAACAGTTTGCATTACCAAGCAGTAGACACCAGACTATTGTGTATGCCTACATGTTACACCTTTAACTATGGCTCGTGGCATTTTAGTCTTTTTACTTTACAAGCCAAATTTTGATTCTTGGTGACTCTGGCTGTATCATTGTACTGATCTTCATTAACATGTTTCGTACCCATCGGATCAAATAATTGATTAATTAATTTTAATGGACCATGGAACTACGTGGTACTTACAGGAAAGCAGATTTCTGAGTATAATTTTCCTCTACCATTTAAGACTCTTGTCTACTTTCTTTTGAATTCAGTTTTTTCTTTCTGTTATGATCCACACTTTGTGACGCATGCTGACCTGAAGGGACAAAGACTGAAGAGAGAGCCCATCCCATCTTCCATACAATAAAATGCATGGGGTGGTAGAGCTGTGCAACTCAAACAACACTTAAATCAGGCAATGAGAGCGATACACGGCTTACGAGTCCCTCCTGCTGGTACATGAGAGGACTGAGTGTCAGAGTAACAGTAGATCTGGGATTAAAAACACTCAAAATCAAACCTTACAAGTGATTGTTAAGTTTGACCTGACTCGGTCCTTAAGTGCAAAATGAAATGGATATTAAGGTCACAGCAAGGAAAAGATTAGTCGGAGGATTTAGATTTTGTTTTTCAAGGGGCAGAGGGGACAGAAAAGGAGGGATAGAAATAAAGTAAATATATGAGATCATTTACCCTGTTCTAGCTTCTTATCTGAAAACCGTGAGAAAAACAAATGGACGGGTGGGAGAGGGGCATGAGCATGAAGGGGAAAAGGGTTGGACACGGAAGAAGTGAACGAGATGAGGGGGGGAGGAAGACAAAGAGACGCAGTGAGGACACAAAATCTAAAGCCTGTCAGCGTGATAAAACAGTTTCAAAGAGTGAAAACATGCCTGCATCCTCAAACAGGCAAACAGACACACAGTAGAACTAGAAACAAGTCAGATACGTCTCAAGCAAATGCACAGTGACGTAGGGGAACCTGGATGTGACTGGTTGACTGTGTGTGTGTGTGTGTGTGTGTGTATGTGTGTGTGCGTGGCAGTCTGCAGTGCAGCGTGTTCAGACAGCGTGTGGCGGTAAAAAGCTGTAGACGTGACTCACTAGTGCCTTCCTCTGAAACCATCCCGAGTCCCTCTGCCTTGTTTTGCCTCTCGAAAGCGTTCAAGTCCAAAACGCTGTCAACATGAAATAGTCAGTCAGTTTGATAATATGCAGAACTACCAAAGTTACTCACAATAAGCCCTTCTGCTCAAAACATTATGTAGAGAGTAATAATCAAAAACAAGAGGGATCAAGACCATAGATTGATTACAGACCTGCAGGTCTGCATCAGAGCCTGAACGCTAAGGAAGAATCCCACGTCCTTTTTATCCTTCAGATAGTCCAGCATCCTCTGCACACAGACAGGTCGACAGGAATCAAAGCAATTCTTGGCAAAAAAAAACTCTCTGAAAAGATTAAGACAATGAGCAGCATTCATTTTTGTCTTTAAAATGAATAATTGAGCATTCCGTTGAGCTTTAATTCGAACGACATCAGAGACCTGAGAAATTGACAAAACGTGTTTGCAGGTGAGCGGATGAACCATCTGTCAATCAAGCTATTGCCAAAGGTCCTTTTCTGTGGAGAACATCCCTCAGTGATGCTGCTCCCACTGCTCTACTTATTATAGATAAATACTTGCTATTGTAGCATCCGCTAACAATTTCAGGAGGCGCCATTGTTGTTTTAAAGGGACGGTTCTTTCTCTTTGCAGCTTCATGGCAGCTAAATCACAGCCACCAGCTCTTTACAGGCCGCTGACTCATTACTTGAAGCCTGACAACATGGATTTGGACCTTATATGTGATGTCTTGACTTTCAGAGTACCTACCTGCTGTACATCACAGTTGCCTCCATTGAGGATGGAGATTCCCAGTTTGAGAGTGGAAGAAACCATGGCTCCAGGTTCACCTGAAATCATCAGTTACATGAAAGTCTGATAATAACAACTCTATACAATCAAATAATAACTAATGTAATTATATAGATTAAGCAAGCCAGCAGAATATAAAGTAATTAACTTGAGCCCCACCTACTAGAAAACTAGATACAATGAATGATGTCACATTACAATACAGTAATAGAATACATATTATTCAGAAACTGCACATTCTGCATAATAATCACTTTCATTTAGGTACATGACTTATACTTAGATGCTAAATACTTTCATCATTGTTAATGCAGGACTTTCACTTCCCACTGAGAATCCTATTCAGCATTTTTATAATTACACTAATCGTGGCAAAGTGTAGCATTGGCATCGTTTTCTGACTCAAAACAACACAGATGAGATTTGGATCGAACCCGTGAGAACAATGCATCTCACATCTTTATCCTAGAATTCAGCTCACTGGGCTGAGAGGAACTGTAATGTGACACAGTATTTGTTCCTGATTAGCCAAAAAGGGTCATTTATCAGAAATGCAAGATCGTCAAAATTGTGACATAATTTAAAGGGAATATAATAACCGCACACATGATCAAACTGTGTGTGTGTGTGTGTGTGTGTGTGTGTGCGTCTGTGTGTAGCAGCTACCTTTACAGGCACTGATCATCTGCAGCACCATCTCTGCAGCCCCGCGGTTGTGCAGACGGGACTGCTGGTACAGAAGCCTCTGTTTTTCCATCTCCTTGTCCTGTGGAGCGAAGAGAAGAAGGGGCACAGCTGTAACCCTGCCAACGGGGACTGCACTGCCCCCCGCACTCACTCACTCTCTCACATTCTGTCCTTATTGTGACCATCCAATGACTGCACACAGAGACACTGCTGATGAAGCTAAAGCTGATGACGACTTACATCATCTCCAAAAAAACATTTCTGTTCATTACAGACTAGTTTGCATTAGCATTAAATGATGATTACAGATGTAAGTATGACCATTTTTGGCATCCTCATTGGGCCCGTCGACAGATTTAAAGGTCATCAACAAAGAAGTGTCTTAGTCTTGAGACGGTTCAGCCGCTGGCTGCAGCCCAGAATCTTTATTCATAGAAAAGCTGAATCTCAAACTGCTATCAATACAGATAGATATAGGAATAAGCTCACACACACACACACACACACACATCTCTCTCTCTCTCTTTTGAAATGGAACACAATATGTGTTAGTGATGCAGAGTTATTGCAGCTCTTGACATCTTCCAGAGGTAGCAAACAGTCGATGGCAGCGGACATGTCTTTCCAGGACGGACCACAACACACCACACATTTCACACATTTCAGTCTCACGAGGAAGCAACGGCAGTCGTTACACAGTAACACAGCATGCAGATCCTGCTCTCCAACATACAAACTCAAGCCCTTCAGCTATGCTACGTTGCAGCAGCGTGTGCTTCCTGTCCCTCTGTAACTTTGAACACGGGAGACGAAGTCTTTGGGAGTCTTTAAGTATTTAGGATTTTGAAAGTTAATGTTCTAACCGACTTAGAAACATTTCCATTAAAATGCTTGACTTCTCAGAGCATATTCAGTTATTGAATGCAAGTTTTTTTTTCCTTTGTTTAAAATGGCCCTATTACGAGAGGTTACATATCAAATCACAAGAAACAATTAAAAGTCTTTTGAAAAACAACTATTTGGACTAAACAAAATCACATTATGGAGACCTATACAGTGATAGGCTCGATTTGAGCCCGTTAATGTGTAAATCCCAAAGCACCCGAAACTATCCCTCCCTCCGCCCCCTTCCTTCGTCAGCCTGACTATTGCAAAAAGTTGTGAAATTTTCAGAGGTTCTGGTCACCTTGCGAGCAAACTGTGTGTCTGTGAGATGAGTGAGAAGAGATTGGAAGTGGCTGAGGGTGTCATGTATGTGAGTCAGTGTAGGATTGAATGAGTGGGGGCTCGGCCTTGGGCCAATGTCTGTACGGCTGACTGTGCAGGCTTTTACTGTCGTCCTTGGTGAGCAAAGAGAGTTACATATTCCAAAATAAAGACAAACAAAATCTGTTATTTTGTCGGTTAGGTTGAGTACAGGTTGGTGTGAGTAAGGAGATGGTGCAGGTCTGGGGCAGTCTGGCCATGGACACACACAGAGAGATGGAAAAGCCGTCGATCTCTATTCCTACAACAATAGTGTCAGAACCCGCCGTTTGAGGCAAAACAAAGGATTGAGATACCCACCAGACATAGTAAGGGGGTGATTTTACATGGATTAGCTTTTTTCAGGCGTTGCTGAGCACATTTGCCCATATAAAATGTGCAGTTAATATGCTTCTGTGCAGTAAAAGTAATAAGGGAGATTAGGGAGGGAAGGCATTAGTAGAACAGACACGGAGCTGTATTTTGGAAAACCCCGGACAAAATTGGTATTTATATATCCAGGATAATTCATTAATAATAGTCAATCAATATACTATATGTTTGTGTGGTTTATGTAAATATGTAATTATGTAAATAACTGTAAAGGGGTTGGGTAATTTGTTGTAAACTTAGTCAATGAATCCCCAAAAGAAAATTCAGAAGCACATCAAGCGTGGAAACTGTCATTCTCTGATGATGACATGTAGCGACGCCTCAGCGGTTTGTTTTTCCCTCGGTTTCATTTTGTTGTCTTTAGCTGCACCGACTCTCTGCACCCAAGTCATGCAAATCAGGAAATGACACAATTCAAGTCCACAACATTGAACCGACTGGTGGGCAGGGTCCAGCAAAGGCATGCACAGGTCAGTCCACGATAGCAGGTAATAGACAAGTCTTGTGAGTGGACGAGTAAAAAAAACGGAGAAAAAAAGATTTGTGTTTTGGGGGGGGTTGTGTGCCGAGTGTGTTTTCATGATGTGGTCACTCAGTGCGTAGGGAGTTGCTTCTCCGCTGACTCCCCCTGTCTCCCTTCCCCTGGTCCCCCCATACCATCTCTGTCTGTCGCACCTCAAAGGCTGGCTCCTCCCCCTCTTGATCTCCCCCTTCGTCCTCCTCACCAATGTGGCAGCTCTGGAGAAAGAAAGTGCGACACCACGCCACTCAATCACACATTTAGGTGCTGTATACGAATTACATATTCCTCCTAATGCAATTGCCATATTCATGTTTCCTTGTCATTCCTGGTGGAAGGTTAAATATTGACGTGGCAAGGCAAGTAAACATCATAATTAACCAAAATTCTGCATTAAAAGTTTAGGCAAAGTTTTAGATCAATCAACTTAAACAATTCCAGTTAATTTCGTATTTTAATAATTTATTCTATTTTATTTATTTTTGGTCTTACCTTTGCCATAATATCAGCATAAGACATATAGAGATGGTCAACGTCGAGCTTACTGCAACGAGAAAACACAGGACAGGACTCAGCGTGTCTCACTGGGGGAGCGGGTCAACAAAGAGGCGACTGGCAGGAGAACAAAGTGCCCTCACGTCTTCTCTGTGAGAGCTGTGCGGCTGAAATGAAGAATCAGCTGATGAAGGGGGTCAGGCTTCGTCTCGGTCTCCTCTTCCTCTTCCTCCTCTTCCTCCAGGGCTTTCTAATCATTGTAAAGAACGTACAAGGGGCATCAACAACATATTGCCCATAATGCGTAGGTTTATCTTATGAGTCAGGCAAGAGGAAGACTGACCGACAAGTCGTCGATCATCTTGTCCTCAAACGAGTAACCCTCCGTCTCTAACCAGTTGCGTTTGTAGGCGTCCAGGAACATGTTGGTTGCCCTGTGCCTGTGAGAGGAGGGGAGAGGGTCGTGATGGCTCGCCTGAAGCCTTTAGATTATTTTATTGAATGTTTTTTGGGGGGAATGAAGAAGAATCATTACGCGGGGATGTTGTACAGGGGCGTCATCCTGAAACAAGCCACCACGGCTCTGCGACGCTGTTTCGACAGCAGCTTGTGCCACACCAATTTCTTTGACTTGTAGGGATGCTCCGTCTACAGAGAAGAAGAAAAAAGGTATCCGCTGAAATAATTTCTCATTTTGTTGCGAAAGCTTGCAGAGACAATTTAATCCGCAATTGGCAACCAAATACTGCCTTCAATGCGCATGCAGTCATGTGTGTTTGCTTGTCTTGAGCTTGTGTCCTTTACTCACCACCTCGATGTGGTAAAGCACAGCGGATACCTCTTGAACCCGCTTTACCACCTTCTCAGGGTCCTCGGCATCGTCAGCCTTCCCTGACAACTCCTTATAAAGGGACATCTGCCAGCGCATGGCGGGGTCCTCCACCTGAAACCAAAGGACGAACAAGTAGAACGCATCCGAGGACATTTAGTGGTTCAACTCTGAAAGGCTGAAATCCTATTCTTTCTGAGCTTACTTATCATTATTACTACATCATCGTGAAGGTGTACTATGCATATTCAGCCCTGTAAGTTCTTTCTCATTCATCACTCTTCTGAGGAAGTCCTATTTTCCTTGCTGTCATTGTTTGACGCTATTGGTCTAGAAATCATCTGTTTTCACCAGCTGGCTCACATCCACATTGTTAGCCTATTATCTGGCTTCAAACAAGATTCTCTCTCTGCCTTTGAAATGGAATTGGCGTTATTAATGCGAGGACATTTTTATGTGTAAAACAAATGTAAAGGTCTACTCACCTTGCCTTGGAGATGCAAATTGTTGTGCAAGAACTCCCTCACCTCTTCATCAGTGTCTTTCTACAACGGAAAAGACCAAGATTCAGGCCACAATGTAGTATTTGTTAAAAGTTGACTTGAAGCACTTCAAAGTACCAGTGAGTATCTGATCTTGGCGAGGTTGATGAGCTCCTGGTCTGCAGGAGAGCACATGTTGAGGCCGATAGGAAGCATCTTTTTTAGCGCTGCGACAATAAGGGAGGTTTGCACAGAGTAGCGATCCCCACGTCGCTTCTTCTTGGTGCGCTCCTGATCTGAGCCTCCAGACTAGAGACAGAGAGAAAAGCTCAGACCGGTCCATCCCTGTTTCATTTACAAGCCTCACACATCAAACATTTCCATTTCAGGAAAAGAATTTGTGGCATACATGAGAGCAAAAGAGAAAGTAGGCATACTTCTAACACAAAACATAACAACACATGTTGAAAACAATAAGAAGCCAACTGCTAAGTACCATTTTACGCACAACATGCTGATAAAGTGAATCGACAAGTGAGAGATACTTTTCTTCTGCTGAAATCAGACAACACATTTTCTAACAAATTTCAACTTGTGGTGGTTTTTCAGGTGCTTCCCTGCTGCATCAGCTGCAATGGTTACACACAATGCAGCCTCACAGTTAGTAGTGCAGTGGCCGGACCCTGGCCGCTCCCCCTCCACTCAACAGCACGCAGAATAACACCAGTCGATCAGCTCCGACGCCACGGAGCTCTTCTCACGCGCTCCTGTCCTGGGGCCACCAGGGCTCATTACCGACTGTTGTCTGGCCTTACAGCGACCCCTCTGCCCTCAGCGCAGTGTGCCTCAGTCACTCCAAACCACGCTTTGGGCAGAGAGAGGCGTTGTGATGATCAGTCAACAGACGCTTACCACAGTAATGCCCATCTGGCAGGCCAGGAGAGGAGGTTTTCATTTTCATCTGTCAGCAACCACCAAAAACCCCCCACAAACATTAGGTACACTCTGATTGAACTGTTTGATGGTGTCAATGAATCAGACATGGAGGGACGGGTCCAGTTAGTGAGTGACTGGTGTGAATGTCGAGATGGCTTCAGTTTCCTCTCCTGCTGCTGGGTGGAGTAAATCTAATGGTGACAGCAAGGGATGGTAGGTGTTTTTTTGGGTGCAAACAGGTAGTGAAGACGTAGCTGACAATGGTATTAAAAAGAGAAGAGTCTCCCTGCGCAGTAAACTACAAAAAAATGAAAGAAATCCAAGCATCAATATGATCGCAACATCACAGACGGCACAGTAGCGTGTGCTCCACGACTGTATCCAACAGGGATGATCTGAAGGCAAACGGTTTATTAATCAAAGGACAGATGAGGGGGGTGATGGTGCTCAGCTGCAGGAGTGCACGCTCCAAAAAGACAACCGAGCGCCATGAAACCTCTCAGGCGACTAGGAACTACGGCAAAGAGCTTTCATCAAGCCGCTCCTGACCTCTACTCACACGTATACACAAACATAAAAACACACCTTGACGTCTCTAACACAAAGTCATTCACGCTCATTAGCACTTAATATAAAAAAAGCATTCATTACAGGAGCAGTTTCAGCTTAATCTACATGTATACATTATTACCTCACTCATTGATTTGAGTCCTCGCAACATTGCTATTACTAGATATTGTTATGATTCTTGTTGTGCGTGTATGTGTGTATGTGTGTGTGTGTGTGTGAATATTGAGGGCTTGGGTTTTAAGAAGTGTGGAGGTTCCATGGCAGAGCTTGATGAAATGCCTCCCAAAACTCAGGGTGCCATGCGATCAGCACAGCGCTCGTGCACAAACACAATCTAACCTCTCCATCTCCGGCCTAGAGGCCCAGCATCCAACCCCGACACAGGATATAAGGAGAAAACACAGTTAGCAACACTCCTGCTACTGCCTGAACACTATGCACTGCCACTTACAAGGGCCTGGAAAAGGAGGTTATTAGTTACGTAAAGGATTATTCTAACAATTCTAGAAAATGATCGTTATTTGCCTGCCAATCTTATCCATTAAAGTCTTACCTGCTTGGAATGGGTGATGTTACTTTTATATGAATTATTAGAGTTTAGTTTCTTAATGTGTTACAGCTCTGGATGTAGAGGGAGTAAATACAACATCTTGTGTTCTTCTTGTCTGTTTGTCTGCTTGTCCGCTCTCACCTTGCTCATCTTGCTCTTACTGTCAGCGGTCAGGAAGGACATGTTGTTGATCTCATTCATCACCACAAAGTTCTGCTCCTCCCTCTTAAAGTTCTGTAATAAATAACACAACGACAGGTGGTAGATGCCAAAGGAAAGAAAATTCACACAATAAAAAGAATAATAACAAAAAAAAGACTTCAGAAATTACAAAGACTCACGTGGGATTTGGACCAGAAAATGAAGACCTCTCCCACCATCCTGAAAAGCTCCTCAGCATCTGGGTCTGGGCAGGTCAACCAGCGTGCCCTGCAGACCGACAGCAATGCAAATCAAAGGCCCCAATCCTACTCACCCACTGGGAAAGGTCACCACAACGAACCAGGATGGATTTAAGTTTACTAGACAACATTTTACGCTGAATTCTGCAAAGAAGTCACAGGCCTTATAAATGTTCTTTTGACAGGTAATGAGTCTTCAAATGGTCACGGTGAGCCTGTTTTATACCAGACAACGTATGAAGAAACCTTGTAAAATAGTATTTTATTCATTACTTTGTATCCAAGCACTGACCATGAATAAACGTAGATGATTATCTGCATTTAGGGGCCACTCAAAGTTTTTACTTTTTGTGGATTGTAATTCAAGATGCTCATGCAAAGGTTAAATATACAAGAATAATGATATTCAACTTAACCCAGTAACTATGGTCGATCACCATTGTATCTCTGGTTTCCTAACACTGACACGTCTTGTCATTGGGGTGTTCAGCTACCTGTTATTATCCACGTAGCGGATGAGCAGAGGATAGAGAGCGTACAGGTCCCGACACAGCACAGCAAACTCGTCTCTGATGGTCCCGTTTTCGCTGTCCACCTCCGTCTTGCCCTCCATGCGCAGCTGATCCTCCTCCGCCACCACCTTGCCCGAGCGCTTCTTCAGCTTCTCCATGGTGGGGATGAAGTGGGATTTAAGCATCTCTGGTTTTGCCCTGCTGACAATGGGCTGGGCGAAGACTGGAACAAGGGGAGCACGGGAGACGGCAGTGAGAGTTTGCAGAATCCTCTCCGAAAATATGATGTAAAAAATGTTAAAAAAAGAAAATGTTTCGCAACACATTGTTGATCTTCTGCACACTGACCTGCCAACCTCTTCATCCAGGAGGCCTCGTCTATACCTAAGTTGTTAACCACAATCTTCATGATGCTCCCGAGAAGCTGGTTCAGCTGCTCGGAGGTGATGGAGGTGCACAGCTGGCCCTCTTGCTCGGGGAAGTTCTCCAGGCCCCTCTCCCACCAGCGTGGGAGGTAGTTACATAACATGGGCAGCGTGATCTCAATCACGTGGGGCATTTCTGTGTAGCGAGCCCCAGACTCAGCCAGGTCATGGATCTCCTTCATCAGGACCTCGAGCTCTGGGATGTCCGTGCACAGCTCCTCAACGTTGTTGGGAAGACCCAAAACTGAAGAGAATGGGAGGAGAAAATGATCATTCATTATCAACAAGTTCTGGTGTAAGGTTGTGTTGGGGAGGAAAACAAGTGTCAAACTGACTGGTTCTCTCTCTGGGAGTCTTGGTGGTGTACACAGAAAACATGTTGAACTCATTCAACGATGGCTCAAGGAAGGCCACCGGCATCGCAGCTGCTAAGTGGGCCAAACACTCGCCAAGAGCCGGGCGCTGTCTGCACAAGAGAAAAACACAACAAAATCTTAGGGTTAGTCAAAATCAATATTTGAAACCATACAGGTTGTTTCCTGTTAGGTGGTACTTATGCAGTTTCTTCAGTGAATGTATTTTGTACTAATTGAAGATTTTGGGCCATTTAAATGTTTTTATGACAACAAAATCTATATAAAAGCAAATTGATACTTATTTAGATCCACAGCTCTCACTTCTCTACATGTGGAGTCTTCACTGTGCCTAGAGAGTAGATACTGCACATCAAACGGTAGCAGGATATCTGCAGGTCGTCCACTGAGGATTTGGAGAAGAGAAGCATTGCATCAGCTCCTGCGTATCATATCAACAGTCATTCATTCAGTGGGAGGGAGCGCTTAACTCACACATGACGTCATCCCCAAACTGGTGCTGTGCAATGTGGTCAAACAGTGAGGTGAGAACTGGCAGCAGGGCATTGGTGGTGTAGCTGATATTCTGGGAAACACCTTTAACCTGCAGGAACACCGGCACATTTACAGCTCTCCGCTCAAAGGGCAGATTGACATGTAATTATTTTAAAAAGCACTTTGGTGCTGCCTCCCACCTGGTTCCGACTGGACACTTTGCCCAGTTTCAGATTCTCAACCATCTTCTCAATGTCGTCGGCGGCGCTCTCAAAGAACTGCCGCAGGACGGCCTTAACAATCTCAGGTCCTGATTTCATAACAGTCCTTAAAGGTGGAGACACAAAGTATCATGTCATCATCATCATCCCAGATGGTTTGCTGTCCCTCTTCTATCTGCCTGAGGTTGTGATATGAACAGATTTAGTTACCTGGCATCCAGCGATCGTGAGAGGATGTGCAGACAGTTCACCACAGCGCCTGCATCCGTTCCTAGAAACAACAGCGTTTTGTCAGAGATGTACACTCTCTGGTAAAGGACAGATATATTCATACATTTGAGAATAAGGGCACTCTCATCAAATCAGAACAAACAAAACAGTAGTAAGGTTTAAAAACATTGACCAAACTCAAAATTTAATTAAAACCATTCATTTTCACTCATCAAAAAATATGATATATATATATAATATATAAATGCTTTTAAACATGCAATTATGGAAAAGTCTAACCATAAACTGTGATACTGAGCTATGCGCTCCATTTCAAACTTAGCAGTTTGTCTGCCGCTTTGCACTTGATCTGTCTAGTGACCGTCGGTCTGACTAATTGGGACACGTGGTGGTGAAGATGTAGAATGAGGATAAAACACATACTGCCTCACATAAGCCAGGCTGAGGACACTTCACAGAGCTGCAGTGAAATTCAATCCTACTCAACACCACTACAGACATACATGCTGAAATAGCTCTCAGTTATAAGGGAAACTCACTTTTCTTGTCTTTTAGCACAAACAAGTTTTTTAGCCAAAACACCACACACCGGGAAAAGTCATGACCAAGCCAGGCAGTGATCAACAATTTCATGACCATGACCGTGCAACTTCCACACTGCGCAACATATTAGCAAACCAGGCCACGAGGTATCAACACAATGATGTTGTGTGATACAGTTATGGTATTTTCTCTGTCAATAGCCGTATGTAAAGGCTGCACGTGTGAACCTTGACCTGCACAACGTTGCTGTTCTTTTCATTGACAGGTGTAATAAATGGTGGAGCAGACTCAAGTATTACACCGCCCATTTATGGCTGCGCCCATTTATGGCTGGCTAAGTAAGAGCAGCAATGAGGGTTGTGCACGAGAGTTCAGATCCACAAGGATTGAGATTTTTAAAACACAGTTAGGTTCATGTGCGTGTTCAGAAATCTGGCGGGATAGAATGTGCATTCATTTTCTGCTTTCATGTAGTTGTGCGTGTAGTTTGTGAATGTGATTGCAGAAAAAAAGAAATAAGCCACGCAGAAGTTGAGCTGAAGACAGAGCAGCAATACAGTAGATCCAGGAAGCAGTAAGTAAGGATGAGAGTATGGAGAGGACAGGATCTATAATACAATCTACTGAATAAACCATGACATGTTTAAATGGGATAGTGAGGAGATGTAAATGTGAAAACAAAAAGAAATCAGAGAAGGAAAAATCGGATTCAACCAAACGACAGAGATGGTAACAGGTCGGAACACCACCATGCAGGTTCCTTACCAAAAAGAGAAACTCTGTGCCTCACCAAAGCAGCCAACTTACAGAAGATACTGAAGGAGGAGGAGAAAAAGAAGAGGGAGAACGGTAAAGGAAAACAGGGCAGAGACGAGAAGTGACACAGGAAGCTAAAGGGAGGATAAGGATTTCTAACTTGATATTGCACAATAATAACAAAGAGATGGAGACAGGGGGAAGATACCGGCACAGTCACAGCACTGCGCACGAGGAAAGGCAGATGGTAACTCAAGTCACGTCAATCAGAGAACATACCCGTCTTTTGATTGACGGTTTCCAAAGCTTTTACTACACATACCTCGCAATCATCTCCTTCTCCTTGTTAGAGGAATGCCCTCCACTACCCAAGACTTTAGCAGGAGTGGAGAGGAAGTACAGGCAGTGGTTCTTGAAGTATAGATTGACCAGTGGCAAGAGGATCTATAAAGAGAGTAACCAGTGGAGATATTAATTGCAGATAAAAGCAACGGACTAAGAAGCACATCAAACAGGCTTGTAGACAGTTGCAGCATCGAACGGCTCACCTTTGCAAAGAATTTTATCTCTTGCTCGTGTGGCGACTTCTCCACTCTGCCACTGCTGACCACAGCCTCTGTTACACAAAACAGAATCGAATTAAGGTCCAAAAGGTGCGTGTCGATAAAACGGTGCAAAAAAGTCTCGCAAGCCACAAGTACCGAGATGAGCAATGAACTCCTGGGCGATGTCCATCCATTTGAGGAGCTTCTGGAGGAAGCCGTAGGCGAAGCGCTTCTCAATGGAAGAAATGTCCTGCTCCATGTCCTTCAGTCCCCTGAAGACGGAGAGAAGAATAAGGGAAAACCAGAAAGCTGAAATTAATTCCAAAAAGTTGCTTACAGTACAGAAATTAAACAAGCTGATATTATTCTAAAATTGCTGAAAGAATAGAAAAAGCTGAAATACATTTAAAAATTGCTGAAAATACAGAAATGAGAAAAGCTGAAATGTACTTGAAAGAATTGCAAAAAACAGAAATGGGAGAAGCTTCTATTAATTTGAAAACACAGAAATAATAAAAGCTGAAATGAATTTAAACGATGCTGAAATAGAAATAGGAAAAGCTGAGAATTAAAAAATACATTTTTTTGTAGTAATATAAGGTTTAGTACTAGTTATAGTTGTATTTGTGGAACTAGCAGGAGAAGTAGTAGTTTCACTAGTATTTGAAAGCAATTGTGGTGTACCTATTGTTTAGGTACAGATAATCATTGAGGCTTTTATTTTGAAATAATGGAATTGGGTGGGGGGGTTTGGGAGACAGAATGTTTGTTATTGAAACCAAATGGTCTTGGTAAAATAGATTTGTACAGCGCTCTTCTAGTCTTCTGACCATTACCAAAGCGCTTTAATACTACATGACATCTCTCACCCATTAATACACTGATGACAGGACCTACCATACACAGTGACACCTGCCCATGTGCACAGAACAAACAAGACAGGAAAAGATCCTGGCAACAGGTCCAGATAAAATATAAAAACATTTTGAATGGTTGGTGAGTGCCTCAAAAGTTTGCAAATGGTGTAGAAATTACTGAGCTGAAGTGCTGGTCCCATCAAAAACGCCCCTGTAGTATCTTGGATACTTCCGGTTAAATTAACCGTCATGTGTTGATGATGTCACAGAGGTGCGCGGTTGTGTGAAATAATAACGATGGACTCATACAGCGCCAATGACTAATATTAGTACTACGTGTTTTACTTGGACAATTAAATCTCAGTGGACACACACAAATACTACAGCCCCCATCACAATTACCATTGTACACTCCTCAGTGTGCAGTTTCGCCCACCAGCGAACCACCTTCCCCCCCTAACCCCGTAGCCTCTTTAGACCGCCATACTTCGTTAGCTAGCTGGCACTGATCTTTGCTTACAGCTTGTTGGCGCTCTCCCAAATTACTGCTCGTCGTGGGTCTCGGTCCCAACTCACGACATGCACGTCCATATGTACCGTTAGCTAACCACGGTTAAACCTACACCTCCCTGCACAGTGGATGACTCCTGAGCTACTGGCCATCGAACACTTAGCTAGCGCTCACAAACGAACCAGCTGGTCACTTACTAGCTCACAGCAGCAGGCACAGTGATTTGCACAGAATCACACCTCAAACAAATGCTTTCTGGAGCTAAACTATTTGGGGTAGCCAAAAAATTATGGGATTTTGAGAGACTCTGCCGAACACAGAGTGTAGTTTTCATGTCTGTATGTGTTTTAAAACGGCTCAACTAGCAGTTTACAAAACATGTACCTTCTGTTGTTTTTTTAATGTCGGCAGATTTGTGTTGAAGCTTATGGGGCTTGGGGCAGACTTTGTCTCACTATCGTGCTCCTCACGCAAAAAGTAAATAACTTTGGGATTCCAAACTCATACGAGTCTGACCAGCACAAGGACGGCATTGTTTTGTTTTTTAGAAATGAAGGCTAAAAGGTGATTATTGTGGCCATAAAGAAAAAAGTGCCTTTTTTTTTTACCGGACTCTGAGACGGCTCTCACTCTAAATTCCGGGACATTTCGGAAAACTCCACTCTAACTTCCAAACGGACCCAAAAATTAATGAAACATAATTAGTGATTATGAAAAAAGTATAATAGATATCAACAAGCTGTTTTTCATGAAATTGTTAAGACTTGTGTCAACATTTTAAAGTTTAAATGGTGTCTCTAGCTGAAAGATTGGAAAAGCTGAAAAAGTTGAAAGTTGAAGAAGTTTTGAGAGGATTTGAAAATGTAATCCATTGGAAACCATGTTGAAAAGGTTGATGATTTTAATTTATAATAATTAAATTATAAGAGCTAGAATGAGCTGAACATTTTAATATTTGAACGGTTTAAATAGCTGAACGTGTGAAGGAATTGAAAGGGGGCGCGGAAGAAATATAACAATAATAATAATAAGTAGAATAAAGATTTGAAGAACAATACTTGGAATGCATCAATGCATTCCAATTAATAAAGACAGAAGGGAAAATGGAGGACCGCGTTGTTTCACAGCAAGAAGGACACTGTTCTACGAGGTATCCCTCTATTCTCTAATCTTAAATGAACTGGTGAAAACATCCTGCTTACCTTGTCACAGCATATCCATTGAGCTGGAGGAACTTGAGCAGGTCCTGGGCCTTCTCTCTGTCCCTGGCCTTCTCCTTGGCCGTCAGGGTGTCGTACGGCACCAGCAGAGGATGGGTGCCAGCACCTAACGGAGGACATTTTTTTTGGACTGTAAAGACTGCAAACTAGCAACACTTGCTAAGAACAAACTCGTCCCATGCGGATGTGCCATAGTTACCTTTGGCCTGCAGCTCCAGCTTCTTCTTCCTGCCCCAGGTATTGTGGTAGTTCTCGGCCAACTGCTCGGCCATAGACTGTGAGGTGAGGGGGGGGCAACATTATACAGTCAGGCTCCTGACAGTCAAAACTTCATATGACCCTACCCTACAGTTATCTGTGCTGTGACGTAGAGGCGCGTACCTGCAGCTCCCTGGACAGGGCCATTCCTACGATGTCAACTGGCTGAGGGTTGTAGCCGTGACTGGGATCATAAGTGGCCTGAAGGCAGAAAACACATCATACAGTGCTGTGGTTCTCCGTGTGACATTCAGAGACCTCTGGAGGACTCTAGGAGGTTCCCACAAAAATATAACTGTTTCAATTTCACCATGGTTTCACCAATTTAACATATGCCACGTGTAAAACATTTAAAAATACCAATTTCAATGAGTCAATTGTACTGTGAACAGGTTTGATTCTTTTTTAGATCTGGGAAGAGAGCCTAGTTTGACATAATCCCATTATTCAAGTGCATTTTATTGATAGTACGATGTATCACAAACACGTTACAATCTGTACAAAATTATACACCATCTGTCCTATGGTAGATGAGGAAAAAAAAAAAAACATAAATAGGGGAATAAATGAATGCCACAATTCAAAGCACAAACAACAAGTCTGGAACACCATCTATCTCAAAGTAAATTTCCCTTCAGGAACAATTTATTCTAGCTCCTCTCTTATACCTGAGCAGTTTGGGAGATCTTGCGAGTGGCGGCCTTCTTCTCCACTTCCACCTCCCCATCCCTGGCTTTATCCATGGTCCACTCCCAGGCCAGCATGGCTTTGACAGATTCTTTGATGGGCCAACGATAGATCTCCTTGTCCTGGGAAACAGAAACAAGAGGATTTAAAAAAGAGCAGTTGTTGTGTCGACAAAAGGCTGTTTTCTGAACGTCCATGATCAGAAATTAGGTGCTCATTCCTTGAGGATTACATTTTTAACCCAGTTTAGTTACAGGTTAAGTACCTATGTGGAGATTATGATTCAGACTAGACAGAAGAATCATTACCTTTTCGGAGAAGGTTTTGTATGGCCGCAGCATTGGGTGAGACTTGGCGTTTTCATCCAACACCTCTCCATAGGTCCAGTTGTTCTGAATCTGAAAATGGATTTAAGCATTAAGATGATTTATTGCAAATCTTAATCTTTCAAAAAGACAAACAGACACTATTTGGTTGTTTACATGTTTTGTCACTGACCTTCTCGAAGGCCCATTTGTCATGAGTGTGCTCTGCATACTTGTTGATGAAGGCATCCAGCCTCTCTGGGATTATGGTGCTATGAATAAGTTATATTCATATTTAGTGTCATGGTCATGAATATCATCCACTATTCATGAAACTCTAACCGTAACTTGTCAAAGCGATTTTTGTACTGTCTTGTATTTCTCTGCTCACTTGGTGGTCTCCACGGGTTTGGGGTCAAAGTTGCCTTCAGCATCCACAGAGGCCTTCTTCTCCACGTGAGAGGAGTATGTGGCGTCCACGTAGTCAGGCGGGATGGCTCCTCCTATGGCACAGAGGCAGGGCATGGCGATCTTGAAGAGCTCTGCGTCGTATTTCTAAAGTTTGGACGGGGAGGAGAAGAAGTCAAGCTTTAAATCTACACAATCACAGAAATAGAAAAAACACGCCAAGAGATTCCTCTCTCACCTTTTGCGCCAGAGATTCAAAGATTCCCCAAAAGAGTTTACGAGACAGATGTAGCTCCTCCTCTGAGGTCACCCCGAAATTAGCCCATCCGTTGGGCAAGCAGTAGTACTTCCAGCAGCGCTCATAGTGATTGGTCAGCAGCTGAAACAAAACAATTATAGATCAAAATAAAATATTTATTCAATACATGTTAGGCATATTCCCAAAGAAAACTATTAACTCGTAATTACTGTGTAACAACTAAAAAAGAAAATATAATAATCCCTGGGATGTAATCCATGTTGATAATGCAGACATTTTTGCATTTCTTTTTTGTTCTATAAAACAGAAAAAATAATAAAATAACTTCTAACTATAATACAATTAAATAAAGCAAATACAGTGTAGAATAAAATGGCAGGCCAACCTTGAGAGGCATCTTTGCATACTCGTTGAGGATGGGCACATCAAATACCAACCGTCTAAGCAGATGCTGCAGCATGGAGGGTCGAAGGTACCTGTGAACGTCATGAAAATGGTGTTTGAAAAGAGGGATCTTTTTCCTTCCATGTTCTTCCTGGGTTACAAAATAAATATTTTTATCACTTAAAAGAGTTGTGTCTTGGGGCACATTTGGAACAATATCTCAAAAGAACCCAGTGGTGCTACGGCGCTTTACTCACTGTGTAACATACCGAAAAGCAATTTTAGTTGTAAGTTTAGTCGAATTCTGTATCCAAGCCTTTTTAAAACACCATTTAGATGCCCAATTATTATGGACACATTTCCAAACAGAGAGATGGGGATTGTTACTGACTTGCAGAGGGACATGAGGCACTCCTCAATGACGTCCCTCTGAGCCTTGGTGAGGGATCGGCCGCGGGACAGGCGGTAGATGGTGTGGAGCATGGAGTCGATCATGATGGCCCGATGGTCCGTCCCAGCAAACAACGGGGCACATTTGGTGATCAGAGGCAGCACGGCCGAACAGAGGTAGCGGTTCAGTGCCAAGGCCATTTCCGTCGTACTGAATGACAGCTGGAATCACATAGGTAGAGAAGAAAAAAAAACATTTGTGTAACACTTTGGAGATGGAAGGAGCAGTAAGTAAGATTTGGTTTGGTTTTGCTGTGTCTTTTGATAGTCACCGTGTCCAAAGAGGCTGCAGCCCTCATGTCGGGCAGGAAGCCAACCTCCAGCACATGAAGCAAGAAGTCCTGGTTGTCGATACCGTAAACTCTGTCGAGGAACAGCACCATGGAGGCCTTGTGGTCGGGAACAAAACTGGCCGACATCTTAGGCTCAATAATCTGCCCATCTGTGATCCGGACAGAAGATATCAGACATGGGGCGATGGCAGATTGTGGCGAAATATTCCACACTAGCACAGCGCATCAATACGTGTCTCACCTTTCCCGTAGGCTGGAATCTGGACGGGTAAGCTGATGACTCCCACCAGATCCTCTATGGGCACCAGGGACCTTAGGATGGCTCTAATTCTGAGAGCTTCCCCCTTGCCTGCTTGGATCAGCTGCAGACATGAGCATATACGACACACCGTGTGAGACCAACCTGAGCCAAAGGCGCTCCGAGGCTCAAGAGAAATCAATATTGCGAAAAGGGGTTCTACTCACATGCATCTCAGGGGCACAGCGACCGAGCAGATCGATGAGGGCCGAGTAGAAGGACATGATGGCATTCCCCAGATGTACACGGTTCTCCTCGTGCTGCTCCTCACCCCCGAACCTGCCAATTAAGTGGACATGGGAGCATAGCTTTGTACACATGCCCATTGATTCATTTGTTAAACGGTGCAGCATAAATCTCTACTGCACCAATTACTCCCCCGCTATGACTGTGTAAGAGGTCAAAAATGTTGTCTCAGACGGTTTCATGTTGACACCACTATCGCTTACATGAAGCGTCTGTCTTTTTTGACAGTGGGTCCGTCCCTCGCCGGGTCCTCCGAGATCTTGATGGCCTCCTCCATTGCAGCCAGCAGACCGTTCCCGCCCTCTCCTCTCAGGGCCGGGCCGAAGCACTCGGGCCGCCGGATGAGCAGACGCACCACAACGTTGGCGTTCTCCTCAACGCTCTCTCCTGTGAGGACGTGCGCAGGTCAGTGGCGCCGGCAAGTACCTCAAAACAACGAATGCAATGAGCGCACGGTGTTGCTGACCGTTAACAAAGACAGCGAAGCGGAGGAAGTCCAGGTATCTCTCTCCTCCACAGGGGTTCCATCCGATGTCCGGGTAGCCCTTGGAGAGGAGCATCGGACACATCTGCAGACCACAGCCCGCCAGGTATGTCACCACCTGCATGTGAGGAGACACGGAGAGAGACTGTGAGACAACGCACCGATGCAAGGCGTTTCTTTCTCATCTTTCCTTTTGAATTTCCTCACTGACCATTTCCAGGTCCTGCTCCTGTAGAGCCAGGGCCAGCTCGTTGTTGTCGATGCAAGAAGCCGCAGCCACATCCAGAGGTGTGGACCCACGCATGCCTGCAAATGTGAAACCAGTAAGTCCTTGTTTGTTCTTTTCTTCAGGATACAGGCTAGTCCTTCCATGTTGTTCAGCATGCTTTCTGCTGCAACGGGAAACATTTCACACAACCTCTGACCATGGAACGAGCTAATATTTACATGTTTTTAACATTGTTTTACCCCAAGGGAAAACCCTACGTGAAGCACAGTCAACAGTGCGATAGTCAGCGGATACGGACCCAGGCCGATGCCACTGTTCTGTAGCAGGTAACTCAGATGGTCAAACATGGAGCGCTGGTTCTGTCGGCTGATGCGACAGAAGTAGCACAGGAAGCGACAGCAGTTGGTCACCATCTGGGGGAATCGAATCTCCTGGAGAGAAGAAAAAGATTTGCAAAAGATTTGCTGAGTCTGGGCTGTAATTCATTCAAGTGTCCAACAGGACAATCATAACTAAGACTGTAGATCCTCACAGTTACCTTCGAGTCTCCTCCTCCGCCCAGCACATTGACCATCACTTCCATGACTGTCTCATGCATGCCAAGAGCTCTCATCAGATTGGGATGTTGGTAGAACACCTTGTTGTTCATGATGTTCCTAAAAGAATTACAAAAAATGTGATGACACACTAGAAAGAAATTGACATTTTGGGGTGGGATGAGCCTGAGTTGTTTTTTCATTGAAATCCCTTAGTTTGGGACACATACATCAGCCGCATTCTCCTGCCGTCTCCAATTTTTTCTAAATTGGGTAGTTGTAGTTGTAGTTGTACATTCAGGGCATCCACCATATGCAATAAAATGATCTGTCAGGGGGGACTTAAATAAGATTTGAATCAATGTGAAAGAGGTTTCCTGAGCTAAAACAATATCACAGGGTCATTTGTACAATATAACAACAACATTTGAACCTACTTGTTCTTGATTTGGATAAACACACAACAAAAACGTTTTCCTTTCCGTAACATAGATGTAATTTAGTTTATCTACCCACTCTTTTATTGTGGGGGGCTCTCTCTTGATATTGAGATGTTACCTTCTCTTTCAAGCTTTCCTTTAACATGGTCTGCAAAGTGGGATTTTTTGGTTTTAAAGAATCTAGATAATTAATTGAATGCTTTTGGAAGGAACCAAAAATATTCTTAATTTTGTGTCATCAAGGTAATGATATGTTCCAAAGGATTGGGTATGTGGGGGTATATGTAAACAAAAAAGGTTGTTCCAGATGGTGTAGCCGAGAGATTTTGACATAAATCAATTCTAAAGTGAAGCTATGAATACATGTCCAATGTCCCGCCTTAAATCACAACTACTGATGCATTAGTTCATACTGACCCGATGCTCTGGATCATGAGCCGCTCCTCCTCTGGGCCCATCTGGACAATGAGCAGTGAACGGATCTGTCCCAAGCACTCGAGTAGGTCCATGGTGTCCTGAACGGACACGGCGTTGATGGCGTAGGCTTTGGGCAGCGATCGGATCAGCTCGCCGAGGCCGTCGTACTGCCGATGGAGCAAGCTGAACATTAGGCGCACCAGCTCAGGGTTCTGAATGAACGACTCCTGGGCCCAGTGGATCATGGTGTGGGAGATCAGTTCCTGAAGGGAGCCTTTGTGGAGTGGAAACAAATAGGTTTGTTATAGGTAATATCATGTGTGAGATTGTTAGGGATTCTTAGAGGCTGATTTAGCTATTTTTTTGGACTGAAGTTACCAATAAACAGAGTCAGTAATAAATCATTTGTGTGCTTCACGTACTCGGCTTTGCTTCCTCCTCCAACTCTGGCGCCTCTTCCGCCTCATTATTCTTCTTCTTGCGCAAGCTCTTGATCTTATCGACCAGACTGATGAGTCTGCCCCTCAACGACGAGTCCACCTCCTCCTCCTCAGTCTCTTCCTCCATATGTATACCTGTGAGTGCAATGGGAAATTCAGCACTAAGAAACCAAAACAGATAACAGAAAGTCATCCAAACTTGCAGAGAACAACAAAAACCATGCAGCATCTTCAAAGGACTTCTCACCGCAGTGAAGAAGGAGGTCATTGTGGAACTCTATCAGAGTATCCCGGACCTCCTCGGGCACTGGACTGTTCTCATCCTCTGGACTGTGCTTGAAGTTGGTCAACAAGAGAACCTAGAGGAGGATCACAGTAAAACAAAACGTTGGCATGTTTTCTTTTCCACATTTTGAATGAGGCATTTCATTAATTTAATGAGAGAGTTTTGATTGTTTTTTTGCAATACACAACGTACTTCTCATCACGCGTGAAAAAATAAATTGTCCCTTAACAACAGAGCTTTAAACAAGAACTTTTGAGACAAGACCATCTCAATGTCAGCTCTCGCTTTCTTTAGAAATAAGCTGTCAATAGTCAAACTTTTTGGACTAGTCAAACAATTTGGAATTCCAACCTCAAAACTGGTAGTTCTTGTGGTTGCTCAGTACCTGGTCCTGTGGAGGTGAACGGAACTCGCGGGTCTTGCGTGCGGTCTCAGCAGCCGACATGGTGAAGGCTCTCATCAGCAGGTTGTAGCGAACGCGTTGGTTCTTCTGAATGTTGTTGACGAACTGGTCGGAGTAAGCCACGATGCCCTCCACTCTGTGCCGCAGCTCGCAGTCGCAGAAGTACTGCAGGAGTGTGCACATCTGAGAGGTAGAGGACAAGAGTTCAAGATGTAGAACATGTTCCACTAAAAGATACTGTAAGGATATGAATAGTAAATATAATGACCTGCAGTTTGACAGACTCTGGTAACTTCATCTGGAGCAATCCCTCCTCCAGACCCTCCTCTTCCTCTTTCACTTCTACATCCACTGCCTCTTTCTCCTCCTCTGCCTTCTCTCCATCCACCTTTACTCCTTTGTCCTCTCCCTCCTTCACCTCTCCTTCCTCTTTAGGCTCAGCATCCTCCTCCTTATGCTCTTCTCCTAAATCTTTTAGCTCATCTTCCTCATCACCAACCCCCTCATCCTCGAGATCGGCATCAACTTCCTCTTCCGATTCCTCCTCCTTTGCTTCCTCAGCAGTTCCACCCTCCTCAGTTTTCTCTCCCTCCACCTCCTCCTCCTCCTTTCCACTGAAAACATTTGGATCGATCATCTTGAGGATGTGCTTTGTGTCCTCATCGTTGAAGATTCCCATCATGAGCAGTGTGCTGATCAGCTTTAGGATTGGGACAAAGTGGAACTCCACGCTGCCTCCGACTGGATCTCGCATGGCCTGGCTCCCGTCCAGCACAGCCTCTGTTAACATGCTAATCGCCCTGGTCTTCAGTTCCTGGGAGGGAATGATCACAAAATTAAAGCCAAATGCAACTAAAGTTTCCTTAGATTATTTCCAAGCCAGCTGTCTCTTACCTGCAGAGGGAAAACGGGACTGATGGTGTACAAGTCAGGGTCTGTGCCGACGAAGTTGATGGACGAGAAATGCAGCTTGGGCCGTAAGCAGGTGGTCAGGCCGACACCGGGGAGAGAATGGGCCTTCTTTGCATCAGGATAGAGGTGGATGCTGAGCGTGTCCTGGGACATGGGGACAATGAATTCCCTGTTGGTGCCCAGACGGGCCCGCTTGGCCGACTCCAGGTGAATGCTGATGAGCAGGTCGTAGTAGCCGCTGCGGAGAGGTCCGGGCAGGTAGGTGTTCTCGGTGGAGTAGAAAAGCTGGGACTCGTCCACGTGGCTGCACAGGGCGTGGGCCACCCGGTTGTTCCCGAGTGCACACACGGCGCAGTAGAGCATGAGGGTGTGGTAGTGGAACTTCATCAGATCCTGACGCTCCGACAGCTCCAGGATGTCAATACACCTGGAAAAAATAAGGGGCGTTTATAATAGATAAGAAATACTGCACAGGATACTGGTGATGAAAACCAACAGTACTCCCACATCCCTTCAAAGGTGTAGTCGGTTTATCTGCTGCTTACTGCTCATTTCATTACTGTCTCTGACCTGTTCTCCTCTGGGATGTGCAGGGCCATCATGATGAGCGGCTCAGTACACTCCACCATCCAGCCCAACCTCTCGCTCACTTTGCCCACCTCCGGGTTGAGGAAGTGATTGGGCATTCGACTCCAGATGACCGGGGTCAGCATCTGGACATCCAGCCTGGGAGGGCACTGGGGGACCGGGTTGTTGCGCTCGCTGCGGAACATGGCGGCCGAGATGGGCATGATGTTCTGAGAGGAAGAAAGAGCAAGAGGGTAGAAGGTATTGATGATACATAGACGATAATCAAAATAACAAGACGTTAAACGGGGATAATTAATCAAACACGGGAAAATTAAACACGCATGAGAAGCAGTGCATGAGATGAAGGTTCAACGCATCATTGCTGGTTAGCAGAGGTACATAATTAGTGTAATTTCATGCACTTCACTGATAAAAATTGTAATTATTAACAATTAACAAAGAATAGGTACATTTCCCTTCCTTCTGTTCTCTCTCCTTTTGACCACACATGCACGCTTAGATTTGTTAAGCTTTTCCATTTATTTTTCTTACTGTACATTTAAAAACTATACTACTACATTATTAGGAAACATGGTCCATTGTGTTAAATAAAGGAACGGGGTTGGCTGGGACAATAAATTGCCAAACCAAAAAAAGGAATAGGGTCGTACCTTGAGTTTGCCCAGCTCCAGCTGCACCATGTTCTGATTGGAGGGCTGAACGAAGACGGCAGGGAACAGCTTGGTGTTGGGCTCCACCTGAAACAAGACGTGTGCATTTACAACCCCACAGTGTAAAATAACTTCATATAACTTCTTATATCGTCTTTCCTTACCTGGTAGAAGGTGTTAATCTCTTTTCCGTTGGCTGTAAAGGTCATGAGGCCTGTTGCCAGGTCGACCAAGCAGCCAATCACCATGTCCTCCTGGCTGAAGCGGGTCTGCTGATTGCTGACCAGGTCGCCGCCCCACACCATGTAACAGTTACTGTGCTTCATACTGCAGAGAAATCGCAGACACTATGTTAAAACTCATCTGGCTTTCTTTAATATGGCAGTTAATCATTGTTAAAGGGAAAGTGCCCATTTTAAACACAGATGGCCAAAATCAGTTAAGTTGAACTATGGTCCCTCCTGCATCCTTTAGCAGCATGCAGCTAAATAAGGGGCCTGTCTCCAGGACAGATAACGCACCCATAATATAATGCATTGGAAAAGCCTGTATTGAATGTGCAAACATCAAAAAGTGCAAACATTTGTGGATAATGTCTTATGTTTTAGAAAACTAACCTAAAAGCGCAAACTACCTATCACCCATCCTGTAGAGCGATGAAATAGTTTTACAGAAATAATGCAGCAGGGATGACTTCGTTTATGTTAGGACAACAAAGATGGCATAGCCCTGGTTCTTGACAAACAGATTTTTGCAGAAAATAAACATGTTTTTGTGATGCTTTCATATTTTGTCCAGCAACACAATCTGGATGCCACTCATGATTTTTGAAGCGTGAATGCAGTCGTACAAAAATACATTTTGTTTTACCGCTGTTTGTCACACCAGTACGTGAATGAATGACACAACTAGCCTAAAAAGTCACTGACCTGTCATGAATGTTGCCTTTGTCATCTCCCACAGTAACAGTGACACTGCGCACTTTGGAGAGGTCAAAGGTTGGGTCATACTGGTGGTAGTCAGGAGTGACCCATCCCACCCACACACCAGACGGCTCCTGTCCAGCAAAGATCCTCAACGAGTAGTAGTACTGAAAATATAAAAATTAAATAGATATCCGAGTGTGACATTTAAAAGTGATATTGGATTATATACATTTTACACCTTGTGAGCAGGCTCAGCAATTCCTGCCAGCCATATTCAGAGACTATGCACAAACTGGAGGGGTAATTGTAACATGTGCTATAGCGGCATTAGCAGTGTATAGTGTTCAGCTCACAGTGGTGGTATTCAGGATAAACTCAGGGTCATCTCTGTCATCGGGGACCACATCTTCCACCAAACGTGGCACCATCGGAGGAGCAGGAGGAGGGGAAAGGGGCGTCATGGCAACCTTCTTGGCCTTGGAGAAGAATCTAATGTGCAAAGAGGATCACAGTGAAATGATTTTGATGGTAATGCTTTAAGAATTGATCTGAAACCACCTAATGTGACATCAGCAAACTGCATGTAACAGAAGCTACAGGATCGGAAACAAAAAGGGGGAACAACTGTCGATTGTTTTCATATTATAATATATTCTTCCTCTCCTCTAAGAATACCCCACTCATACCCTTTTTTCTTTCCCTTTTCCGACGCCAAGTCCTTCTCATTTTCCAAAGAGATCTCCTTCGCTACAGACGGCTCCTTCTTTTCATCGTCCTGCTCCTTGCGGCCGGCCGACTTCTTCAGAACCTCAAACTCAGAGTCGGGCTCCACCACTACCACTTCCTCCTCTGGTATGGTGAGGGTACGGGTGAGAGGGGTCGTGCCTGCCGGGAACTTGAAGATCTCGTGGAACTGGACGGGCATGCTGAGTCGGAGGAACACCATGTCTGTGTTGGCATTCTGCGAACCGAAGGTCCTGTGGGTCAGCTTCAGACAGGGGGCGCTGTCCACGGTGCCGTCCACGCGGGAGACCTGCGAGAGAGCAAGTGGAATAAATCATTTGGTTTGATGTATTCATGGGACATTAAAAGTGTGATTGAGTAATTACCTCAATGTGATTGTGATCGGTGGGTACAGGCACAAACTGGGGCAAACTTTTACTGAACCACATGGTGATGTCTCGCTTCATGTTGATGGCGAAAGGTTCAAATCCTTCCTGCAGGCCACAAATGGCAAAGTAGCGCAAGCTGCTGACATTCTGCCCTAGATTAATCCTTCCGACCTGAGACAGGCCCAGGGACCACACCGGTATAAAACCTAGGGGGCATAAACAGAGGAAGGTTATTGGTCTTAAAGTCTTGCTAAGAACATTAAAGTTGTTCTAATACCCTGTCAGTTTTATGTCTAGAAGTACTTCCTTTACTTCCTTTCCTATACAACTACTGTATCGCCGCTCACGTAGAGACTCTCACCTTCCCCGATGTCAATGTCTTTGAACGCCATGTCCGAGCCGGAGTCACTGATCAGCATTTCTCCGTTGAGTGTGAACATGATGTTCATCTCAGTCAGGTCGATCATACAGCCGACTACATCGCCCGAGAGCCACTGCCGACCGAAGGGTTCATTGCCAACATGCCATCGTTGAGCCTGGAAAGCATTCAAGAAATAATTAGGAAAGTACTGCTTTAAAATAGAAAGAACAGCAACATGACTGTCAGTGATTGCTTAGCCCTGTCTTGATGTTGGCCAGCTGAATTTTCGCTTTCTGCAATGAAGTTTGGTTTATTTTCAAGCCACATGTACAATTTAAGGGTCAACACATATATAAGTCTTCTAAATTCTTCTTTTTAGAGTGAACCAATGACATGTGATTCCTTTAGGGGAAATCCACTTTTTACTTTGCAGGTTTTGAAGAGAACTTAAAACCGCTCCCTATCTGCACCAACGCTGATTTAATCTAGTTGCAGACTGACCTTGTTGCCGTTGAAGACGTAGGCCAGATCATCTGCTCCCAGCTCCGTGTCGGAGCGGACACTGGGACGAGCCCAGCCCACTCGCATCTCCCCCGTGGTCACAGCCTCAAACTCAAAGTACCACTTCCCTTGGGTGACGGCGTACGACCTCTCCGCCCTGAAGATCCGTACCTTATCCCCACGGGTGTTCTCCAGGCCATGGCCAGCTGCAGGGGAAAGACGAGGGGTAAGCCTACGAAGGATGGAGGTATTTGACGTGTCAATGAGATAAACAGAAGTTGACTTACTGCTCTCCTGATCTGGAGGCTCAATGTTGTAGCCGTAGCCAATGAGGGTGCGGACGGCGTTGTTAACGCTGTCGCGGTTTGTTTTCTTAGTTCTCTCGTCCAACAGGTTGTACGGTACCAGACGAGGGTTTCGCTTATTCATGATGTCCTGAGAAGCGTAAAAGAATGTGACTTTATATTAAAACGAGAAGGAATGTTTTACATCGCTATGCCTGTATAAATGGACAGTGATTCAGATAAAATGATTGAGTGAGATGAGATAAATTAAATTCCAAGGACTAAAAGTGAAAAGAAAAATATAAGGATTTATTAACAATTTTAGCTTGTTACCTGCACAATACTGTAGGTCCATCCTTGTCGTACCCGGTCCCTTGCCCAAACATTATGCCCATTTTCTGCCAGTTTTTCGACAAGCTGGTTCTGGTTTGGTGTCAGTTTGACATGGTTGAGGTCAAGGGGGGCAGGCTTGTATGCATTGCTCATCACATAGCTAGAGGACAGACGGAAGCTCATATTCAGACGAGCACAATAGACGACCTGGAACGTTTATACAACCAGAAGTGTCAGTGGTCGTACGTCTTTGGCAGCTTGATCTTCTTGAGATTCTCCTCTGCTTTCTCGTCGCCCATACCAACGTGGCAACCCAAGGCCAAGAGAGTCCTGTGGGGCAAAAAGGCACAATATCAACAACCGTGAGGGTAGGAGGACAAACCGAACCCTTTGCAGAACCGAAATCACAAACTCACTTCAAAGTCTCGCCAGACATCTGCAGGTTGTAGTTCCTCTCAGGTTCAGGGAGGCTCTGGAAGTCCACCAAGCACGGATGGAGTTTCTTGTTGTCATCTCTGAACTGTAGAGGAAGATCACTGTAGATTACTACTCTCTAGTCCAAAAAACAACAACTGACTAACTAATAAGCAATTAGCCTGGTCTTGTATTTGCTTCACTGTATTTGGGAGAGGAGTTTAAATGCATCTATATTACTTTTGCGCAAAAATCTTGCACAGCAGGGACAGGAAATACTGTCCAATTGTTTTTTAAACAAGTATGAATATTGATTCTATAAACATTAGAATAGCAAACAGCAATCACAAATCATTCATTTTATTAACGTCAGCGTAACAACGGTTAACAGATTGTTGGCACCTGGCATTCCTACTAAAACACCTCTAAAAGTATCCTCAAATGCTAATCAGAGGGGTTTTAAAATAGGAAAAGGGGTGAAAAATAAAGAGAGGAATTAAAGTAAATAATGACGTATTTTACACAGAACATAAGTCACATACTGGGACCCTATAGATTATGAACAAGAAACTGCAGCCTCATCGTTATTACATTACATATTCACTATGAACTATTACCCCCACATTAGTCAAGAGCTCCCAATCATCTAAATCAAAGGTGGACAAATGTAAAGACTCTCTTCTGTCTGTCCAGTACTCACGCTCCCATAGGTCCAGCCCTGCTCAATGCGGGTCACAGCCCACAGCTCATGGATGTTCTCGGCCAGCTTCTCTCGGATGCGCTCCAGGTGGGGTGGCAACACAATCTAAACGGCAAAGGAAAGTCACCAAGCGAATATAGCAGATACTTGACATTCTGGTTTGAGGTTTGGATCTTCTACCTGAACGGTGTCCACGGGGCAGGGGGTGAACGAGGTGTGGTTGAGGGACATTGTGGGACCCAGCAGGTTGCGCACGCCTTGAAAGTCGTGCTTGTACTCCTTGATGGGCTCAATACGCATCCTGTCTCTGGGCAGCAGAGCCTCGTAGCACGGGGCGTAGCCAGGTGGGGGCATGAACTTGAAGTCGCCATGACGACCGCCAAGTAGGAACCGAGCCCTGAGATGACAGAAACAGATCTTTATGTGCTATTTAAATCCTTTATGGCAACATTGCACTGATCTTCATGAGAAGAAATTGATTTTATATCTGTGCCAATTCCAGAGTCATTGTTTCCCTCCCTGCTCTTAAGTGGCAATTCACCATCAGCCCCATTTCACACACACACACACACACACACACACACACACACACACACACACAACACGGCAGCTGTAAAATCTGTTCAGTGGGACAAGACACTGCAGGTTTTAGAGGGATTATTTAAGAGTTCATTAAAGGATTTAAAGTCATTATTTGTGTATGCCTACATTAGTAGATCACATGTCGACAACCCAAGAAACTGTTAAATATAATTGCATCACATTCTGCTTTGTTACATTAAAATACCCTTGAACTGTTTAAATAAAGAACGTGGGAACCAATAACATTAGCGAGTACTGACACACCAAATCTAATATTTTTTTACTTCATAGATTTAAGGAACATCATTATTTTGTACTTACTTGACCCCAGCAGAGAAGCTGATGACCGGGAAGAAGAGGCCGTCCACATTGAAGTTTTCAAACATTCCCTGAACGGGGTGACCGTTAATACGGAAGGAGATGCTGGGCACGCTCAGATCCAGACAGCAACTGACCACGTCGTCCGCAGCCAGGGCGTGTGCACTGGGCGAAGCCACCTGGCGAGGGACGGTGCCTGAACAGAGAACATGCCGAGTCATAGGCCGAGACGCACAGCATCATGGGAAATAGAGCGAATAAGTCAGCGGAATGATCTCACCTGACCAGAGGTCGAGTCCATCGTAGCCGTAGGAGTAGAGGTCATCTCCCACACCGTTGCCTCCCCATCCTTCTCCTCCCCCGGGGTAGGGGCTGTAGCCCTCTGTCATGGCCCAGCCCACACGCAGGTGGCTGGCCTGCGCCGTCACAAAGGGTTCCACGTAGTCTACCATCATCTCAAAGTACCACTTCTTGTACTGCGTGGAGCCCTCGCACGTACCCAGGAAAATGTTGGGTCTCAAACTGAGTGCAAAATAAAAATAAAAAAACGTTTTCAGACAAAAACCATCGTTCAGAGGGATTGATGACAAGGATAAAAGTGCAAAGACCTTTACGACGTAAAGCCTGTGGCTTAACAACAATTCAAGTACCTGGTGACATAGTTTACGATGTTGGTCTGCAGCAAGAGGTCGCGACCTGGCAGAAGGTTTTCAGTGATGAGGTTCTGGTTGGACCTCACAGCGACACCGTTACACACACAAAGAGAGCGCAGGACATCCAGGACCTAGAGGCGGGACAGAGGCATTAAAATCACCTCTATGTATAAATTGGGCAGCGCAAAACCATCCACCTTAGACAATTCCTGAAGGATGTTTTCTTTAGGAGAATGACAGTCTCAGAAAGTTGTCTCTTTCCAAATCCACGCCTGGGACAATTTCTGGTTAAGTGGCAGCCGTGCAGGACACGTTACACCCCCACATTGTACCTTGTGGTTCCTTCCATGCTTGTCCAGAAGAGAGATGATCGATTTGATGTGGTTCTCCTGGATGATGTTCAGAACCTCAGGGCTTTCAATTAGCACACAGTACAGCACCTCAAGAATACCTATATGTGTATAAGAGAAAGAATATGATCTCTTTCATTTAATTTTTTAACAGCAGTAACCTCTGTTGGGGGAGAATTTGTTAAGCTGCATATTGTGAGTCTCTCAGGAACTCGGTGTGTGACCTTTCTTGAACTACTTGTGACCTAGCCTAGTTCACGGTGGCATCCTGTCTTAGCAGATGGACCCATAGATGCCTTGACTGATCCTTATCCATGTTTATTAACTGGGCGCCATTAAGGGAGCGTCAGCTTTACGACATCTGGGTTTTTTCCTTATATTCCTTTGTCCTGGGGGTTTGTGCTGAAACAACACATGTCCCTCTTCGAAGGGTTTAAAACTCCTGTTTTGCTCTTTTCTCTATAATATGGTTCAAAAGAAATGGGATCAACCATAACTATAATTACTGGTAACTGGTTACTAAGTGCATACAAGCTGAAAATAGAAGAAAATATGATTCAAATCTTCTAGGTTTTTAGGATCCCTGAAGCTCTTGCAGTCTACAGGTTCAATCTGCATCTAATAGTTACAGTAGGTGATGCCAACACTTCCATTTCTACTAATCTACTTAAAGTCGGTCGGTATGAGCAATATGTAAGGCTCACTGGATACCTGAGGAGGCCTCCAGACGGTCCAGCTTGCTAACCAGCCAGTCTAGGTTGTCACAGAACAAGGCGCAGTTAGAGCGGTTCCCTCTGATTAGAGAAGCTGTTCGGGGGAAACACAGAGTGGTTAATTACCATTACTTCATTTAGTAGTTGGCATCTTGTTGGTAGTTTAAGTTCATAGTGATTATTCTACCCAGCAGCTCGTAAAGAAGGTTGACAATCTCCTTCCAGGACTCTGCGGCTTCCTCCCCGGCAAATTCAGAGAAGTGGGCAGCAGTGTTGTACACGTTGAGGCGGTCGATGCACTCCAGCACGATGGTGATCATTCCCTGAAAAAAGAAAAACAGAAACACAAGGGAGAGACCACAAAGGTTATGCACACATCGTCATTATGGTGAGAGAGAAAACTACTGGTCCCCCCCGTGCACAACTGAAATCCTATAAAAATCAAAGACATGTCTAATTTGAGTGCGTGGCTTTGCAGATAACCGTGAATCACCTCCTCCTGGAAGAGGTTCTGCCGGTTGCGGAGGGAGCGGAGTTTGGTCTGCTTCTCCTCGTGCTCCAATTCCTCCTCGGGAGGACAAAAGTAGAAGATGAGGTCCTGAAGAGAGAGGATGACCCCCTCCAGAGGAAGAGACACTGTCCCTGGGGACTTGTTCTTCCCATTTAGAGCGTCCAAACCCCTGGAAGAATTCACACAAAAAAATGATGAACATCCTTGTATCCTGTGAAGAAGACTACTCCCCCCACATCTGAAGGTGTAAACCCTTACTTGTTGAACTGCCTGAAGAGGCCCATTGTGCTGAAAATCATTCGAGCAGCCTGAGACTCTTCAGTTTGGGAGCGGGAGACAGTAAGGGCATCGTCCATATGACCCTCCTGATGCAGAATGACCTGTGGACACGGACAACATGATTATTGAACACTGAGTCTTAACGGAAGAAATGAGCATCATTTCACTTTTTTACAGTTTAAGGGATGAAAAATAAAGTAGAATAGTTGGACCAAAAGTCATACAGAAATATTTACTCAAAAGGTCTAGAATTGAAGCAGGACCTGTGTTGGTGATCATTCTAATAATTTATTATAAAAGTCATGATACTCCAAGTTCAGGGTATACCCACGCCAAGCTTTAATTTGTAACACCATCACATCTTCTTGCCTCACTGTACACAACACACAACAGTATTTCATTGCAGTCGTGTAATTCACCCTCTCCATCACCATCAATTTCAAATCAGTGTAAGCTTACATCCTATCTTTATTTACATCCTATATTATTGTTATATGACTGAAAGGTCTGGGCATGACCATTGCAATACCATTGTACAGATAATCAGCACTAACTTTGCTCATATATTATGCCGATAAAATGTATTCTGGTCCCCAGTGAAGACCCTGACCTTCCTCTTCATCATTCCCAAACGAGCCGCTTTGGCATCCAGGGCTGCATATGTGAGCCACAGGGCCGTGGACACATGCTGGACAAAGCACATGGACTCTCCATATTTTATCTCCGGAATGCCCATCCCCTCAACATCACGCTTTTGAGCCACCTCCACCTTCTCCTGCTCGGGAAAACCAGAGGGCGAAAAGAGGGGTGGGAGAACATCACAGGGAGGTCAATGAGAGACAACATAAAAGCATGAAAACAAATGGACGAAAGGATAAACACCAGAGAAACTCAAAATGTGAATTGTGACCTTTGTAGCACGGAAGCAGAAAGCGGAGAGTTTGGTGTTGGCCTGCTCCGGGTCGACCACCACCAGAACCTTATCCTCATCCAGACACAGGTACCGCCCTGTTGTAATGTGACGAATGCGGAAAGACTGACCCCACTTCATGTGGCTACCACTCCAGCTGCAGAAAGAAACAACAATGGGGGGGGGACCACTTTTAATTACTACCATACCATTATTATTATTCTTCTGTGTCTGTGGTCTAAAGAATCTTAACATAGTACTCTTATCCCTCACGAGAACATTGTGCTACCCCATTGCGGTTTCCGAGCATCTCTAAAAGTAGAGTCAGTCTCCAGCCATCAAGCTTCTTTACTGTGGAAGCAGCTCCCACTTTGAGTTTGGGACCTCAGGATACGATTGACTTATCACTCACCCAATAAATACTGTCAAAAGAGTACATCTGAAATAACTCAATTAATCACCTGATTCTGAGAGGCTCCAACCTCCACAGGGAACGAGCCTGACTGCACACGGCACCGCCTTCGTAGTGAGCCATCCTGCAGCAGAGAGAGACCCCTTCAATCATACGCTATCACATTGACAGGATGTTTTGACTGCTCAGAGACAACCCTCGTCCTCTTCCCCTCACCTGCGCTTGTACTCTCCTTCCTCCGGAGAAGCAATGGCCAGACACTCGTCCATGTGGCCGTGGAACAGCCTGAGGACGTGACCTCCTGTCAGAAACCCTGGGAGGAGGAAAAGGCACCCCAGTGAGTGTGTAAATATGTGCGATCGGAATTTTGATCGCACTCAATAGCAATCAGTCTGCATGAGCTAGCTGGGCTGCTGTTGACTGTAGAGCACAATGTGTGTGGCACGTTTGTACCCTCAGCAAGCTCGCATCCGGAAGTGATTGGATTCATGTTCCACAGAGTCTGCATGAAGGAGGCGTCCACCATCAGATCACCACTGGCGTAGGACAGGTGCTGAGGAAGGAGGAGAGGACAAGATGGAGCATAGCACAGATTGACCACGTCTTAATCGGCCATTTTTTACATCAAAGTGAATGTGGTACAAAGTTACCAAGTATCTCTCAGAGGACACGCTGACCAGGATGAGGTCGTCACCCACCCGGACCTTTTCACCTTCTGACCTTTGCTTGGAGGCTGGATGGATGGTCCACCAACACGCCTCACCTGCAACGAGAAGATCCAACAGCTATCAAGAATTGAAAACTAAAATATCTTCCATCAAAGTAGATTGAAGCTATTATGTCCTCATGGTATCCGTGGCACGGACGGCCCTGAAGTTTGGCAAAATTCAGAAACCATGTTATTAGATCATAATGACTTTTAGAAATGTGTAAAATTGCGTTTTAGATCAAAATTGAAAATTGATTTCCAGAGTTGGTGTTACCAGTGGAGTCTTCTTGTAAGCCGACGTCAAAGGCCAGCTTGTCTGTGAGAGACCGAGACGTCGTCAAACAGCTCAGGTACTGGGGACAAGGTTTCGCATAAGCACATAGACCGCTGTGTGCAACAATAGATTCTACACCAAGAAAACATCCTTTGTTCCGTTACGTAATTATTATCTTCAAAGCACACATACCATGTTTGAGTGGTAGTGTCTCAGAAGGATGGCGTGACCGTACAGTAACGTACGATGACCTCCACCTTGGGACGACTAGAGGGGAAGAAGAGAGAGAGGGTTAACAGAGCAGGCTGCCTAGCCTGACGTCACACTGTACTTTGGTGAGACTAGAGGGCAAAATGACACATTTTAGAAGTTGCATAAGTGCACACTGAGCAACTTGCACTGACCCTTTTGTTGTTGATACTGTATTTGTCTTGTTCTATGTTTTATAAAACTGGGGAGATGCTTTATTGAAAAAAAAAATCACAATTACTGTCGAGGGACAAAGGGGGATGAAGCAAAACAAATAGAAAACTGTGAATCCAGTCACAGTGGATAATAATCTCACACAAAAGCAAACGAACATTGTTCCATCCTACCTTTTGTCAACATCCAGCAAGGATGGAACAAGAAAACACAATTACTGGAAGAGTTATATCGATAGCTCAGTCAAAACAACCATTTAGTTGAGGCCACAGAAGGAGAATGCTGAACCTGTCTGTGGGGTTAAGCCTCCATAATCCACTAGAACGAGTCCAGTGTGTAAAGTGCCAGTGACGGCGAGAGCCCTGGCGTGCAGTAGGGCAGGTCACGCCTTTGCTAAGAAAACAGACATAATGTCCAATCACGTCGCTCTGGAAAATAATTAGCCATGTGCTTCTAATTGTTGGACTTTTGGAGCCTCTGGATTTGATAACAAGTTTTCTGGGCTTGAGAATAATGAAATAAAGAAACCGATTTGTAGTAACTTTTTTTGGGAAAAGGAAGTTAAACAAAAAGCCCAATAAGTATTGAACATTCATCAACATTCATTTAGTGAGAAGATCCCTGAGCCTACAAACGCTTGCTTGCTCGTTCATCCGGGGATATTCAAATGTTTCTAAAAAGGAAGCTAAATTGGATTAATGGACTGTACTTGTGTGGCTTCTTTCTGTTCTTCTATGCACTCACAGCGCTTTTACACATCATTCAAGCACTGACGACAAGAGCTACCATTCACCTGCCCATCATTCACACACCGTGGTCACACCTAGGGGAGACACTTTGGGTGTCCTGCCCAAGGACACATCGACATGGTCACTAACGGAGCAGCGATCAAACCACCGACCCTTCGATTGGGGCCGACAGCGACCCTGCTCTATAAGGCTCAAGTTATTTTTTTCAACATTCTGAAACACGTTGCTGTATACAAAGGGAAACAGAAATTAACGTCAAAAAAGAACAAATGTGCTGAAACACAAAGTAACATCAAGCAGGGTGAGGGACCGTAATATGTATGAGGCAAGAAAACTAAATCTAACACAGTTAACGGGTATGAATTGAGATGTGTGGATATGATACAGCACTATCGCATTCAATAGCACAGTGAGTGGGCTACAGGGGGGACACCAGGACGGCTGCCGGGCTGGTCGGCACACACGTTACAGGAAAACAGACACATTAGCACACGTACCCATTGGTCCAAATCGACTGCCTGCTTTGCAGAGAGCAAGAAGGGAAGCGGAAGGGGAGGATGTCAGATTAAAGTTTGGTTTGTGAGAAAATAAAAGCAGAGTTCATCTGTGGTGCTCGCATAGACTGAGAGGAGAATACGCTTTATGATGGAAATATCAGTCTGTAATCCATTATTAAAATATATTTTGGGTCTGTTACAGGTTTGAGTATGGTAGGTAAATATTATGATTAAAAAGGGCATATATTTCTAATTATTTATTTGTTGAAGGAACAAATATTTATTTATTCTCTGTAAAGCAATATAACGTATTAAAATCGTAGTGGAATATGAGCTTCATATCTGGAGTAAGTGGATTAAAGATGATTCAACTTTTTTTTCAATGGCTTTATGAAATAAACTTGGTTGCCCTTTACCCAACAGTCACTTGAGAGGATCAATAACAAATTCACAAATCTGAATAACATATAAAAAGATGTATTAAACTAATTGTATTAAATAATATGGAGGGATTTTTGTTGGAGCTTCCAGGAAATGCTTCTTTGTTAAATAAATAAATGTGAGTTGGTAAAACAGCAAAGACACATATTTCCAAAGATGTCGTAGTGTTTTCAGTAGAAAAAAGGTACTGAGGAACACTAAACTAGTTTCTCAGAGGTATACTTTATATCCAAGTGTATTTCTGTATGTTATCAATTCCTCTACAGCACGGACTCAGTCTCTCACATCCACGCAAAAAACCAGGTCCAGTCTCCATCCCCATTTTATTATATTATTCCAGTTTTGGGATCCTACCTCACTCATCTCCACCCTGTTGGCCAACATCTCCTGCAGAGCGCGGACCGACAGGGACTGCACCAGAACAAAGCTGCAAATGGCCAGGTCCGGGGGCACATTCTGCCCAACGAATACACAGCGCAGAGGAAGAACAAAAAGAGGATGAGCACAAGGTCAAACGCAGCACAGGATGGACAAAAAAGAAACGGGGAAGGCGAGGGCGCTTACTTGAGCGTTGGATGTTGTTTCCAAGAAGCAGAGGCGGTTCCCGAAGCCTTCGCAGGACAGACAGAGCTTGATCTGCTGCTCCTTCAGGAGGGAGGCCGTGCACTGCAGAACAACCTGGTCGTCCTGCAGACAGCACACAAGCAAAACACTCTGAAGGGTTAGGGCATTTTATGAACAAAAAAAGAACAAAAACCTATATATTCTTATTCTTATATATTATACTTATATTCCTTCCATTCTTTTGCTGACGCTTGTCCCTGAAAGACCAATTTTTTCATATTTCTAGGTCTCTGCACAACCGGCATTGCTTGACATTTGGTGCAGGCAATGCTGTGCACAATACTGAGCGTGTGGTGACTAAAGTGGCTTCGTGAGGAGTGCTAATAGAAAAATACAAAAACATGGCTATGAAACTGTCAAACACGAAAACACAACACAGGAGACATTTTCATTCACTGCTCTTTTTCAATTCATTTACAATCACTTTTTTTGTCTTTTGGCATAATGTTATTTTGTCGGTCAGCTGCCAGGTACAAGCCACAATATGCTGTTTTGAGTAGAGTCTGCATTACTTTCTGTCAAAGTAATGCCATTGCACACATTTTGCAATCAATTTACATTTAAATGCCACTGCAACACAAGAAGATATTTTCCCTCTGATGGACAGTGTGCTTATTGATGTTCAATCAATACAACCACTCATTTAAAAAAACAACAGCTGCCAGCAAAGTAGACAAAAATGCTTTCTAAAAAACTGCTATCAAAGATTTATACTTCTATGGCCGATTGTTGGTACAACAGACAAGCAGAATGCTAAGATACATCAATGTGCCCCGTCCCTCGTCAGACCCCCGGACCCTCCAGAGGCTGCTGTAAATACACAGATTAACACCTCCTCCCCTGGGAAACTTACACCTAACACTCAACATTCTCAGCTGCTCCTTCTACTCTGTCACTACGCAAGTGGATGCATCACTTAACCCCCATCAAATATTCCTCTACAGTTCTGGAAAGACTTTTCTCCGATCTCACCCAACAACTAATAAATCCTCCCGCCTTCACATTCTCGACCTGTTTGCTGTATCGCCATGGCGATTCAGCACCGCAACTTATAGAGTTCAGGAGAACGGAAAGTGATGCAGCTCTGTGCCCTCATAAGTTTTGACTCCTCTCTCATGACCGCGGGCCTCTAGTGTTTCTTTGGCTGAAGAGCATTCCTTTGGACCGGGCTATCATCTATCTCCCCTCAGCCCTGAAATGTCTCCTCCTGTCCCGTCCTTGTGAAAGTGGAGCAATGCGCCCTCTTCTCTTTCACTGCGACTGCACTCGATATGGGACTCGAGTACACGTACAGTACAACAAGGGGCTTTTGGCCTAAATCTGTAAATCCCACGGGGATGCATTGAGGTCCCAGTCATGTTAAAGCAAGGCGGTGGAATTTCTTTGGTACACAAACAAGTCTTTCCACTCACACTACCTCAAAGCTGAGATCATCAGCTATGACCTCTACAACGGCATGGACCTTCGTTTATGAGGTCGTTCTGAGACGAGAAATGTGGGTCCGACGGGCTCAACAGGTCACGTTTCGGAGGACAGTGCATTCGGAATCCTTGTGGGTTTGTAGAAGCAGACTGAAGCAACCGAACGACTCACTGAGACAAGATGTGCGATCGGATGCCGGCCGTGGACGATGTTTGCCCCAATATTTATCCATCCATCTATTTCTACAGCCTCCGCCTTCACCTCTGTAGGACAGATGGAAAAGGAGCGCACCCACAGAATGTGCCATCTCAGTTATGAATTTCATCTATGCAAATCATTATTTATATACTGTATGTCCTTGAACTAAGTGCTATTATTCTTTTCATAGAAATATTTTGGTCTGGACTTTGATTGTCTGCAGAACAAACTATGAATCCTCCGGGTAGGCGACCGTGGGGACGTTTTTAGGAAGCAATTAAGATAATAGAATAGGGTGTTTTACAGGTCTCAAATTATTATTAAATTAAAGAGAGACAAGAAAATAACCTCATCAATTGAACAGAACAGATTTTGAAACTTGGGCTGTGGTCCATAACCACTTGTCCTCAAGCTGGATGGAAAACGTGAGGTCAAGGAAAGAGAGAGAGGGAGAGAATTCAGAAGGATTCTGGGGAAGACAACCTTGGTCCTGAGACAATCTGAGGGCACTTAAACGGCAGCCAATGGATGTTGCTGGCTTTTTCATCCAACAGATTGTATTCATAAACACATATAAATGGAAGTAGACACTGACAAACTACGTTGTTCACTAACCCTATCCCAAAATACACAATTAAATAGCAAGGGAAATTGTTATGGACGTTCGAAGGGTGTGGTGCTTTCAATGATGCTGCAGCAAGGAGTTGAGGGACGGGATTAACTCCCTTCCTTTCCTACACGATGGTTCTGGCACGTTTCACTCAGTTAGGAACTGTCGGTAGCAAAAGAAAAACACACATTCTTCGAAAATATATGAGGTAGAAGAACAGAACAGAACCTTGACTACTCCACCCTGAACATTAGGGCACAGACTTTTAGTAGTCTCCTGAAGTGCATCAGCCACTACGGAGCTTCGTCCTCACACGAGTCCCACTGTGGACCACTTCAAAAGTGACCAGGTGAAAATCTGACACACAAACCTCGGGGGCTTAACTCCCCCCACTCATCTTAACAGAGGCGGCTTTCAGGGTGTGCACCCGACGCTCCATCGGGAGCCGAGCACATCGCTCGATTATTTGACACATGAATCTCACGTGAACCTCCGAGCAGGAAAGCCCTTTGCACCCACATGATGTCCCATCAGTACGGTGGGTGCGGAGTTACAAGGCGAGCCGTGGCAAGCATCGGGGGCTACACGGGGTCAGACCGAGCGGGAGAGACAATTGGTTGTAAATTGGCAGCCGGCCTCACCAACAAAAACTATGCAAAAGACTGTGCAGGAATAGAGGTGTGTAATGCAGCAGGGCTTAACAGCCAGAGGCCCCGATACCGCCGGAAAGCAGACACCTTCGTGTGTGTGAGTGTTGGTGCACGTGCAGACTGGGGGTAGCCAGGCTTTCCCCAGACAAGCAGGGATCCTGCAGGTCGAGTACGCAAACCGATGCAAAATGGAAAGTATGCATCCCCCGCCCCCAGATCTACTCTCTATTTTGTGCCGTCTCCATTCTCTGGCATTTGACCTAGAGATCGATCTCAGCGCTCCGTTTTGATGGACATCCCAATTCCCTTTAAATGCATCTTTCGCCCGACAAGCTATTAGAGAGGAAACACCTTAGCACAATACTTTTCTGCACCAGTGACGTATAAAAGAGGCCACCACACTGAAGCTGTGCAACAGGTCATGAAGGCAGGGGGGGTCTCATTGTGTTAAAGGCCTTCTGCTTGTCTGCCTGTCTCTTCCTCACCTCCTCTGCTGGCCTGGCTAGGACTTAGGCATAAGGAGAGGAGGCGACCTTAGGAATCCAGGATGTGCAAATCGGGAAATGGGGCCCATTTCTATTCTATGATGGGAGATGAACACAGATATTCCCACCAGCATGTAATCAGCTGGTTCATATATTTGTTATATTTGGAGGGGGAGTGTCTTACACCTGAATAATAACGTGCACTCTTTGTTTACCTTCCAGATTTCCTCCTCAAGTGTGCTGATACAGGCCACTGCATACATTGATTGTGTTTCTGCAGACATCACTAGAGTGAGGGACAGCCCATTGCACTGTGCGTGGGTGGAGGAGAAAGGGGGGCGGTGATGGGGTTTCCCTTTGGAAAGTGTCAGAGTCCCTGCAGGTGCACTTTCAGGATCCTCCATCACAGACGGCAGATTGAAAGGCCTCGTGGCACCCCCGCTTTCCTCCGTCATTCGCTCACGTGTTTTCTTCTCTACTTGCTAGAATGAAAAACAAAAGCTCCCAAACAACCCACCTATATTCTCTTAAACCCTTATTTTGAGTCGTTCTTTCAAATATTTTTTTGAGGGTTGCCGTCCCTCCGATGCGCTCTCGAACTGTTACATTATTGAAGATAAAGTACATCCTCTCGTACCTTATTGCTTTAATAAATCTATGTCTCTAAAGCATTTTGAGCATTGTTTCATGGATTTGATAACAAAGAGACTGTAGATTGAAATTTAAGAGTCTGTGCCGCTTGAGAATACAAAATAGAGACACCAAGTGTGAATAAAAAAAAGGTCTGCGTGAGAGTGTGCACACACACACACACACACACACACACTACTCGCCGCTTAAACAGACACACCAACTTATTCCCTACCAGTGTCCACAGCGAGCAGCAGAGAAGTTTACTTAGCAGGTGAGTGCAGCAGCCCTCTGAGAGTCTGCCATGCACGAGAGGATGAAAGGTCAAGGTTGAATGAACTAATGAGGTAGGAAAAGAAACTTCTGCTCTTTCCTTCTCTCCTTCTTCTATCTTCACCTCGTCTCCACACACTGACATTTACCAGCCTCCCTCAGCACATCAAATGTGAGATACGTTTAAAAATCATAACCAAGGTGTAAATTGCCTCATTTGCAAAACATTTTTTATGTTACCTATCAGACAGTGATACATGTTCAATGAAAACAAAAGATTTCAGTAGCTTTATATCAAAAGCTTCTTTTCCATAACAAAATACAGGTTTAAATTATTTCTATTCAGGTTCTGTATAAATGCTGAACTAAGTTTCTCTACTGATAGAACTATTCCAAAACAATCATTTTATAGAGAAATCTACACACAGCTTGAACAAACTGTAATTAAAGAACCAAAATGTGTTTCGCTGAGTTAGCGTTACAAAGTTCCCTGAATTACGGGGCAGCAGAGTGTCGAGAACGTTTTGGTCTTCGTCTCTTTCACAGTCGGCTCCGTGTGCCGTGGTTCACACCATTTGGTTTGATGCTCTCCATTATGCTCCTCTCCTTATTGCCTTTGCGGTCTTCTCTTTCTCTCCCGTTACCTCACCCGCTCTGCCCCGGGCCTTCCCCCTCGGCTCCTCTCCTATTTTAAGGGGCTGCACCTGTCACTATCACATTCCCTCCTTCTGCTGACGAGCAGATACTTGGAGCTCTCGCTTGGAGAGAGAGCTCTCTCTTGCTCGCGGAGAAGGCACCGAGAGCAGGAAAGCATCGACCAATATGTTATGGTGAAAGATTTCCCTTCTGATGGGCAAAAAGCGAAGGATGCGCATGACGCTTTGCAGCCTGAGGAAGTAGGGTAAAAATGAAATGCGATCACAAACAGCTGATCGTTGAACCACAAAGTTACTCTTCATGGTTTCATCTGAGCCTTTGCTCAAACCTCTCCATCAACAACTTGATTCTCCAAGATCCTTTTTTTGCAGCACAATTGAAGGGTCAAATACCGACTGCAAAGCATTTCCCCTTTCTGGCAAAACATTCTGAAAGATTTGGGGCATCTTGGAAGAAAGGCGGTGAGAAAGGACGAAGTAAACATTGGGCTTCTGGACTCGTTTAGCCACAACACACACAACACGTGTTCGCTGCTAAAAGAGGCAAATCCCTCACTATCACAATCTATCACTGCCAACCATTGAGACCACCGAGCTGCTGTCTATCAGAAAGTTGGTTTCTATTAACTATTAATAGTAACGATGGCACAAATTCATTTGGATTGGATATTTAGATTGCATACGGTTAATACGTACGATTACATGTATTCCCATCCAATTCAACCAGCTAAGCTAAAACTAAGCTAAAAGGTGACAAAGATAATCATTTAGCCTCTACTCTCACTCTCACTCACTCGCACAAACACGCACGTTTCCTAACAGTCGTATCACTTTTCTTCTGCAGGATCTCACACACTCTCACTCTGTCTGTGTTTGTGTCTCGTGCCTGGGAGACTGGACCACCTGCTCATTGTGTGTACTGCAGTGCAGACTAACAGGTGCTGTATACGTGTGTGTGTGTGTGTGTGTGTGTGTGTGTGTGTGTTCGTGACCCTGCTGCAGACGTGTTCATCTCCTGAGCTCAGCACTTCCAAAGCCCTTTTTCCTGTCCCCACCTCCCTCAATGAAATCTGCTGCCTTTATAGCTCACAGAGGATCCCACAGTGTGGCTGTAAATGCAGATAATATATGTGGCTGTCAGTGTCAATTCAACTGCCAATTAAAAAAAGAGAAGACCCATAGAACAGGGTGAGAGGTCAAAGGTGGAGCATGTCTCTTTCCTCCACACAACTCTCAACATGGCTGAGCAGCTAACGGTAATAACAGCTCGAAGAGCGGAAACCGCGCTAGCAGTGCTGACTGAGCTAACAATGCCGGCCTGATGGGGGAAAGTGAGGGGTGGTTGGTACTCGGCCAGGACAGTGCTGTGGGTCGGGAGGCCGTTAGAGGTGTTACCCGCCATGAGAGAGATACTAATACTAAATTCAGATCAGAAGGCAGTGAAATACCATATTCAGTTTGAGAAATTAGATTAATACATATGTACAAACACAATGTTTTTCTTGATCTGCTATTTCCCAAAACAAATGAATTAGCTGATCGCTAATATAAGAAAGGCAGACACACTGTGACATTTCAAATAAACCTCCTTCTGGTCAACTTTAAACTTGCATGTCACCAAATCATTGCCTCCTGCAAACAGCCAGCCCATATACCTGGGACATTATCGCTACTGTCAATCGAAAGCCACAACAATGACGATCTCTGTTCGCTTGACGCACAGGGACGGCCCCACACACTCACACACTCACACAGCGCGTCTCCCAATGGACGCTGTCAAATAGGACTCCTCTGGTTTGTCCCTCCAGAGTGTGTGTGCTCTTATGGTGGCAGGCTATAAAAAGGAAAGTGCTGTTGCGGTCCGGATCTGGAAATACCCCATCAAACTCTGTGGCCTGCGTGGTTCACGGTGACCCGGCTTTCACCATCACCAGCGCTGGAGGCAGCTCACCGGATGTGGACTCTCATGTGCTTGCAGGTAGTTTTTTTTTTTTTTTTAAAAGGAGGTTGAAAATCAGACACCTGTTGTTCAACATGGAAAGAGAGTGTAAGATCTCTGTTACCATACAGCCCCACCAGCTAGTGTGTGGACCGCACTGCTGCTTGAGGCCAACAACGGCGTGTGAGTCACAGGCCCTGAGCCGGATCAGAATAACACGATGAAAACCCAGAATAGCCTCACTGCTGAGTAATCTGTGTGTGGCCTCTTGGCAACGTGAAAAATGTGCAGAAGAAAACCAAAATGCATCAATCCCCATCGGCCCCACTGAACACCATTCAGCATTTAAAGGATCTAAACTGCATCGCCTCCGCCCCAAACACCCACACAGCCTTTCATCTGACTGAGAGGATTCCCAGCAGGCCTGAGAAACAAGTGGGGTAACAGAGAAGAGGATCAGGAACGAAAGGACTCACAGCAAAGCACTGTTTTTAGATGCTTCCTCAAATAGACAACAATGACTTTCCCAAACTGCGAGGTAATTGCTTGGGGAGTAGGGCGAGTCCGAATAACCCACTGGGAAGGTGGTCCGTTCGTTCCATCATTACACTCAAAGAGTGTGGCCATCAGACAGAAGGGTTTACAAAAAGGAGAATGGAAGACAGTTGGGAAATGATTGATTCCTCATCATTAAAGAGAGCTGACCATAGAGAACACTCTATTCATCACACGCTAAATTCATTTTGTCAGCCATTTGAACACTGTCCTGCTTGATGTTATTCCATGACACTGTCCTTCAGCTCAACAAGCTGCCTGTCGCAGCGGACCGTGTCATCATTTTTGAGTGAGACGTGTTAAACATTGTTCCTCCTCCTCGTAGCGCCGGACTCTGAAAGACAACAGGCTCGCCATAGTTATCGAAAGCACAGAAGAATTGCACCACGCTTTAAGCTCACAAAAGAAATCTTTTTGGCAAAAAATCCTTTTTTGAGAACACATATTCTCAAAATAGTTGTTTTTCTTGAACGTGAGCCGCGGCCCGCTTTCAGCTATAGGGTTGTTATCCAAAACTCGGCCGCCTGGTGCGAGGAAATGACAAGAGCCCCATCTGTGCATTTCTTGAAGATATCATTAAATAGTTATTAGACGACGAGGGCTGAGCCTGGTCATACACATGTGACCACTGTAAAGTATGACACCGGCTGGCGGTCAGGTGACCCCGGGTGCTCTGTGAGGTGAGGTCACAGCTCCTCCAACATAACCCAGAGCAAAAACCCCAGCAGAGAGAAACTGCTGGGTCACACAATGCTTTGCTGCCTCTAGTTATAAGAAGGATACCTGCGGTTGCATCTTCGCCCTTTGACCCACGGCCCGGGATCAAACACGAGGCCCCCCGACAGCGCTGGTGTCACAGATAAACCCATTGAAGTCAAGGAGTGATTAATAATTCACCTGTAGCGGCATTAGGTTTTCCTTTTCATGTGTTCGGTGTCTCGTTGTTTCACCCCCGCTGAGTCTCTCTGATCATTTCATTTCATGTTTAGCGTTTTGTAACATTTCACTGTGGAGGTTGTGTCTCACACAACCGTTGATAGGAAAACCTTGGTGCTTATTGGCTTTAATTGGTATTGTTTCGTGGTATCAATGACTTCAAGCGAATTGTCATTATGAACCAGCACAATTGAAGACTCCTTTTTATATAGTGAAACCGCACCGCTACTACCGCTATTACCGCTATTTAAATCAGGCACTGTATTCGTTCAGCTGCATTTCCTTTCCCTGCTCTCGCTCCGTCTCTGTGGCGTCTCACGTACACACACACACACACACTTTGGCGGCAAATCACTGTCAAAATTCAAGAGCGCTATTCAGGTCGATGTGCGCGCGTGAATCAAACACCCGCGAGCAAATGTGGGTCTCGCGACCAGCCATGGCGACTGTGTATAGTTGTATAGTATTGACGTGTTTTGCATTTACTCCAATAAAGTTCTGCTGTACAAATTAATATTGAACAAATTATTCCAGTTCAGCGGTTGGTCGTCGCCCCCCCCCCCCTCCCAGTCAGCCCCCGCACTTTGACATCTGTGGGATACACTGTAACAATAGTCATTAAATTGTCATAATTAGTTTTGAGTTTGAAAAGGTGGTAAGTAATGAATTCAACTTTGTGGAAAGAAATTAATTTTTAAAAAGACTAGAACTATATTTAGTTTAATTTCAGTGGGGTTGTGACCCTGCATGCCTCCCGTGTCTGACTGTAGCTTTGGAGACCCACATTCTGTGGTTTTAGGTCCGCCCCCCCCCGGCGACTTGGATCCTGTGAAGTGGAAACGTGTCCACTGTGACCGTGTGTGGGCACCTCCCGAGGAAAGTGGTGCGGCCTTCGGCCAGCTGTCCCTTGCAGGCTGTCGTCTGCCTCCTCGGCCCTCACCGGCAGGCTCTACTTTCCTTAGATAAAAATAGATAACGATGCTAACAGATGCCCCAGCCGCTGTCTATCTATCCGAGCTCACACACACACACACACACACACACACACATGCACGCATAAACTGTCACCTATCTTCTATGAAAGAGATGAGCAGAGACAATGAGCAGTGGATTCTGAAAATGATCAAACTATGATGAGGCGATGAAGGTGCGCTCGAATAGGATAAAAAAGAAGGACAAAAATCAATTACCAAGTGTAAAGAGAGCCACTAATAAGCGGGTCATGGCACATTCAGGGCGCCGCAGAAATAGTCAACTATATACAGAAGCGGGGCCTTGGCTCTGAGAACTGCAACTACAGATTTGACTGAAATACCCGATGCCAGAGAAGCTGTGAAATCGAAGAACACCCAAGTGTGAGACAATTTTAGATCACGAGTTGAATCACTTCTCTTCAAGTCAAATAATAATCTGGTTTATCTTCATGGCTGTTCTCATGACTCCTCGTGTCCTCCAGCAGGTGCAGGTTTCCCAAAAAGGAGAGTGAGCGAGACTTACCGTTCGCAGGAACTGGATCTCCTCCTCTCCCTCTCCCCCTTCCGCCATCCTTCTCCGAGAGTTATTCGCAGCTCCTCGGGAGAAAAGACAAAATCCCTCTGTTTAGGATTTGGATTTTTTTTTTTTGTAAGTCCTTTGCTACGTCCTCTCCCTCTCGCACTCAACGTTGCGCCTCTCTCCCTCCTCTCTGTACCCTTCTCTCTTGCGCTCTCTCACTCTCTCTCTCTCTCTCTCTGTGTCTCTCGCTCTAGTGTGTGTGTGTGTGGGGGGGGGGGGGGGGTGGAGGATGGTCCTGTGCCTCTCACGATGTTGTGAGAGAGACTGACGGGTTGGCGAGGATGTCCCCCACTCCTCTCTGGATCTGCATCCCCCACCCGCAGATCAGGGGAGGGGAGGGGACGGTTTGGGGGGGGGGGGGGGGGGGGGAAGGGGCAGGCACCTCATCACACACTTACACGGCACCTTACCCACCGTGCTGTAGAAGTGGGCCACTCCTTCACACAGGCTGACCCCCTCCAACACGCGCATGCACACACACACCTCCCTCCACATGTCTGAGGCTATAAAAGGAAAGAGGGTGAAGCCTGGCCTTTGGAGAGTGTGCAGTACGAACAGATGCACAAACACACATAAGCCTTAACAGTGTATAGGTCCGTTGCACATGCTTGTTACCGTTACAAAAACTGCTCTGCACTCAGATGTTTGCATGGTTAAGAGATCTCCATCACCTTGGATCACTGAAACTTCATGATGTGTCTTCGTTGACATAGTCTTTTTTGCAGAGACGCATGATGGGTCTTTGTACGGAGCAGATTAAAGATATTTTATCACTGTTATTAATTGATTAAATAGACCTGAAGGGAACAATTGAAGTGTACAAATTTTGGAAAACTTGTTTTCAAATGATGTTGACATATATGTTGTGACATATAAAACAATCAAAAGATGAATTCTGTTCTGCTTGACTGTGTGGATGTGGTTGAATCAGATATAATAGAGGATTTGAAGATTACACTGCCAAAGACTCACTTTAACTTTAACAAGACCCATTGTGTTCATGAATCCTACGTGTTATAAAATATAATACATAGTATGTCTGCTACCTCGTGCTTCGGCAGTCCGACAGAAAGTCTGCAGATGTGTTGGCTAAAATGATTTAAAAAACAAATGGGAATCCTTTAAAAAGTTGAAAAACTTTAAAAAGGAAGAAACCGTGACTGGCTTGAAGCCATAAATGTGGTCAATTTAAAATCCCAAATGGTTGTCCATCATTCCCTGTTGATGGTAAGAAATGCAGCCTTCAGTTGCAGTAGTCAGTCGTGTTTCACCTCCAGCTTGGCACATTCGGTGCAGTGGATACTCGCGATGCCTTCTTGCAGTCTAATCAATAACAGGACGAGTCTCTCCGACATAACAGATCAGCCTTTTGATAAGCTCTGTGCTCTTTCACATTCACCCATCACATTACAGACGAAATGCTTCAGCGTCAAAACAGCAAAAGGTCCTAACTAGGACCAGTGGTCAATAATTCCAGCTTCCAGCTTTGGAAATATATTTCACCCCCTACAACAAAAAATGCACATCGATTAGGATGACACAGTTTAGCGGGAAATAGTGCTTGCAGAGTACAGAGGCCAAAGATGCCATCTTCGCTCCATGTCAGCTGTGTCTGGGCATCACTGCCTCTCTGAGGGAGACAGTGATGTGCCTGAGAGTCCGTGGCACACCCCTCCTGCTCTTATCGGGAAAATCGCACACACGGCGACCATCATCTAGACAATGTCCACACACGCACTATCACACACTCTCACACGCACTCACATGCGCCCTTACCTCCTCAGTCCCCATGTGCCATCTTTCGGCATGCTCTCCCTCCCGTCCATCTCCCTCCCGCTGCGACGGACGCTGGCAGCGGACACGAAGATGTTTTTTTGGGACGCCGGGATCCAAGTCCGTCCAGCGGGTGAAGCGGAGAGGAGGAGGTGACACGAAGCAGAAGCCGGAATGACGGGAATTGTGGGAGTATGAGTCCTGATTCAAAATTTGACCTGCCTTTGCCGTTTTCTTATTTATTTTTTTCCGCCAACTCACGAATCCGCGTCAGTTTGGGTGCAGTTGCGGCGCCGCGCCTGAGGGGGGCGACATTGTCCCGAGAGTTGAAGTGGAATCTGCGCTCGATGCTCTGTGACCTCTGGTTGCGGCTGCAAAGTGAACACGAGCCGTAACTTTAAAGAGTCACGGTACCATACCGAGTTAGCAATGGTAAGCCTGACGCTGATGGTGTTTTGCATTTTATTTTATTCCATTCTTTCAATTTGATTTTAGCAAATGGAGGGAAACGTTACGCTGGCTGACGTTAAACCGTTAGACAGCACTTTACTAACAACTATTGACGGTAGCGCTGTATGCTAACGACGACCATAAATTAAAACATGTATCCCATGACATCAAGTCACAATATAAACAGTCAATTACATTTCTAACTCTCCCATGTCGCCTTAATTTAACTTTAATTCGACTTTTCGTTACCGTCAATACACGTCAAACCACTATTTCATAGACTTCCGTCTTTGCGAGTATTATCAAAATAAAAGACGTTGAACAAAGTGCACAAACGAATAACGTTGTTCTCACAACAAGATTACATGGGGGGGAGGGGGGATGCAAAAGCTAAAACTAATATGTCGTTGTCATAATGGTGCTTTTCAGCATGTGTCAAATGTCTTTTACCAGCTGTGTTAATTGCAACTCTTCCTGTTTTACATAGCTGTTGCTTAATAGCACACCAAGATTACCCCATTGCCAGGAAATAAAGCATTAAAACCTTTTTTTTCTTCTTATTTGACGTCTTCCATCTTCCCTGTTTGAGTTCTTCACTGATCCACTTTCCGATGCAATTACAAATGCATTTCTTGTCAGAGTTTAGACGTGGCGTGCGTAGACTGCAGGATCCCTGCCCGCTGCATCTTTCCCTGCTTTTGAATGCCATGTCACCCGCTCTCTGCCAGCCAGTCAGCTTCCTGCAGGGAAGAAGCCACCTCTGCAGACTTGGGGACATTAATGTCCCCTGTTTGGTCGCCTCTTCCTCTTGGTGCGTTAAAACAAGGATGCCTTTGAGTCTCCCTGTCCAGCTGCACTGCCACATTCACAAGCACAAACACTACCTCCCTGTGTAATCGCTTGCTACCCTGAGAAATGAAAAAGAAGAAAATGAACAAATCAGGTTGATGGACGTGATTCAGGGGACGCATGAGAAAATCTAGGAGGGGACGCGTGTCAAGATTCAACAATGTTATCAGACATCTCATGATGTCGTATCAGGAAGCCACTCTTATGCCACGTTCAGATAATGCCCCCAGAAACACTGCAACATAAAGTAACACTGAGGTGTGGCCTACTTTTTGGTTTTCTGTGTATCAACAGCTCTGAAAAAAGAACCGCAGATGTTGCTTCCTGGAGTACACTGATGGTGCTCAGATGATTGCTCATCACTAACTCCCTCTAAACTCTCCTCCTCCTTCCTCTATGGGCACTGCATTTGTGTTCACTATTCTCACTCTCTCTCTCTCTCTCTCCCCTCCCCCTTGGTCACACACACACACACACACATACAAACACACAAAAACGCACACACAGAAACTGATGCGAGTTCCCCTATCTGTCAGAGCCAGTTCCTCCATTTAAGATGCCGACTTGTTTATGTTGAAGGTGCAAGTAACTGACTTTTGTTCGCTCTTGTACTCCACTTTGAAGCTTTTTTTCCTCTCAGCATGTCCGCCTGGTTGCAGGCCCAGTGAGCGTCAAGTCTGTATTCTCACTGATTTGTGGTGGACAGATACCTCCAAATAGAAGAAAGAGAGAGAGAGAGAGAGAGAGAGAGAGAGGGACCTTGACTGACACACAGCGGGTCGGTAAGCAGGTCCGTTAAGGCGCAGCGGCGTGGAGTCTAGTCGATGACCGTCAGGTGGGCAGCCCTCGGCCCCGGCAGCGCTGCGTCCTGTGCCCGCTCTCGCAGCCCCGGCCACGGGAACGCATAGAGGACACAGAGGAGCGGGAGAAAGGAGGCGGAGGAGCCGGCTCAGCCATGGAGCTGTAGGGGACACGCAGTCAGATGCCCGTTCGGATTACCAGTGGAGGAGGTGTGCCACTGAGGAGAAGAGCCCTGCAATGAACAAGACCAAGAGGTAATCATTATTTAAAAAAGCCCACTCGCAAGCAACTGAGCCAGTGCTGAAGTCTTGAGAGTGTGTCAGCGGGCTCGTGCGCAGTGGACGCGTGAACTTTGAGGCTATGGGAGGCCGTGCGGTTTTCGGTGACAAATGAGTGATATCAGTAGTGTGTTTTATGAAACTAGACAGTTGAGAAGGAGAGATACTCGGCATATGAGTAAAGGTGAGGGTCAGAGCTGATGTGTTTGACCTGTTTATCGGTGGAGACTGTCCAACGGTCGGTGTGTGTACTATACACACAGGCGTGCTCTCACACTCAACGGCTGCTCACCTTTCTGTGGAAATGTGTTCTGTTTTTTTTTTTCTGTCCTGTCCTGTTAATCTCAGTGACATGTCTGTTCAGGGACGTTTGTTTTGGGGGGGTTGTCTCTGCGCTAGATCTTAGGTACTGATGAGAAACTAATAGCCTGTGTTTTCAGTTTACTGCTGTAGTTTTTGCTGCAGCTCTTATCAGATTGCCCGGAATGAAAGGGTTGGGTGTCCAATGTTAAGGTAGTCAGATGTGCGCCGCTCGCGGCTCAGCTACCTGGGTTTAAGGTGGACTGAGGCAGCGGCCGCGCTCCTGCGCTTCCCCTTCGGTGGGGAGGTTATCTCGCAGTCGTTGTGTTTCTATAACAATTGGTAACCCGGATTTCACAACAGCGAGTTCACTTTTTCAGAAAGCCTCTCTCCACGCAGTCAGCACAACAGAAGTCGATGTGGACCAAACTGAGGATTGCCCGGCCTCATGCAAACGGTTTTCTCACAAGAATACAAATAAAAAGCTCTTTATTAAAAAACCTGTTGAATGCAAATTCAAATCTACAAATGCACCAATAGTCAGCGTGCTTCTGCCTGACTCTCCATTCCTCATTTCCATAGAGGAATTATTTTCCTCATTGTGGTGGAAAGCGCACCACAGCGTGGGGATTCTCCTCGCCGGAGGCAATACATGCTGGATGTCTGCCCATAATTTGCCTACGATTGAACTACTCTTTCTGAGATGTTGTGAGAAAGAGGACGTAAGAAACGGATGAGAACAGGTTGCACAACATCATTTCTATATCTGCGGCGGTCTTCTTCAGGCCACATATATATATATATATATGTATATGAAACAAAAACAAAAAGCATATACGCATTGTTTTGCTTTTACATTGTCTTTTTGTGCAGATGCAATCTAATGACTTTTTTGTTGCAATTGAATCTGAGTTCGTGCTACGTTTAGGTTAAGGTTGGAACCAAGGAAAGCCTGCATTGGTGCTGACAGCGACAGAAGTTGCACAGGTAGAAATTCCTATTTCTGACTGATTGGTGGCCTCAGTGACTAACAATTTATACGTCATGGATGTTTGATACCAACCACAGTGGTTGGTACAGTGGCTTTATTGATGCAACGAGAGAGAGGGAGAGAGAGGGAGAGAGAGAGAGAGAGAGAGAGAGAGAGACAAACAAGGCCTTCAAAGGGCCCTAGCTTCAATTAATCAATTAAGGAAAGAAAGACAGGAATTTGCATACCCCCTCGCCAGTGTGAGAGCCAGGGAGGGAGGGAGCAGAGGGGGCTGAATCTGTAGCCAGGAGTCTTGACACGAATGGGAAAGGGAGTGAGGGGGGGAATTTCCAAACGGGGGGTAAAAAAGGAGAAGCCGTTTCCCAAATAGTTTGAATAGAACAAGGATGAAGGACGAGGGAGAACAGTGGGGGAAGTGAGGAAAAAGGAGGCGTGGAAGGCTTTCCTAGAAGCAAGTCAGTGATCTGATGGACCCACACTCGTTCAATAGTGCTCAGAGAAGAGGCAACTCAAGGGTTCGTCCTCATTGTCATTCATTGGAGGATTTCCCCTTTCCACTGTCAAGTGTCAGAGGCGATGTGTTTCCACATTAATAAGTTGTCTAAGGGGCAAAGAATGGCCAAGCAGTGACTGGTGGGGGGCACACGTTGACTGTCTCTCAGGCGGTCCACGCTCATTACACAGAAACAGATAGAGCAGCGACCTGCTCGGCACTCAGGGGGGGGGAAATTCCCCGACAGAGTTTGTGACGTCAATAACATTTCCCCATCAGCACTTTGTGTTGGTAGTAGCGAGCACGCCGCGGCTCGCACGCGGACACATTCCCTCTGAGTCAAAGATGACAGGTCGTAAAGGGCACTGCGATAAGGGAGCTGCCGATGGGCCGTTTCAGTTCTGCACTTTTTGAAGAAAAAAAAAAAACCACACACACACTTGTGCAAAGATAAGCACAGAGATAGTCATGTGGACAGGACGGATCACAAATGAAAAGTTCTGAATTGGTTGCAGCTCCTTTATTGTAGATGATTGTAAATACTTTAATGTTTTGGACTGAAGAAACAAACACATGTATGACTTCACTTCGAGGTCCGGGGACAAACTATAGCTATGCTCACCATTTTTATTGGTCATGAATTGAAAATCTACGTCTAATATTCACTAATGTCAAAGGTCAAGTCGAGATAATCAGACTGTGAAGATGGGTTGAGTTGGTTAAATGACGTATGGTTTTCTAAAAGCTTTGAACATTTGGGGTTGATTTTTTTCACAAATATTGTTTAGTTAAAGGAGGTGAATACATTGAAGTAACAAAATGAACGTCAGTACTGCACTTTGATGAAGTCAATACAAAATAAAATGTCGTATATAGACACAAAAAAACAAAAAATGAATTACAGTTTGATCCTGTTGCCAGTACACATTTTTGAAAGCCGGCCCCTTGCTGCTCCATTGTTGCTGTAAGCAGGTACTCCCCTGAGGCCTTTTTAAAGGTCATACATGCTGACTGACAAGTTTAAAATCAAGAAATGATGTATTCAGTCATGTATTTTGGACACATTTCTTTTTGGAAATGCCGCCGTTTTGATACAGGAGGTGTGACTTTATTTCAGATTCCTGTCTCATGCAAATTGGGTTCAAGCGGGAAATGTGTTCAGAGTTTTGGAGACTTAAACTGAGGTTTCAGCTCAGTCTTTAAGTGCCATTTTAGTGTATGTTTGAATTATAGCTTTTTTGTAACTGAAAATCAAAGGATTTAAGGAGCTTAGGAAAACCACAAGCTTCAGGCGTCTTAAGCCCTTTTGAATTGCTTACTTCTTGAGTTGGGTAATTCCCTCAACTACCAGAAAAGTCAAGTGAAGACAATATCATTTCCACAGCTCCCCAAAAAACAGACACTGGTGACCCTTCAACTCGTCTTAAATCAAAGACATCACAAAGCATGCGATGAGATTCAAGTATCATGTGGCTGAGGAATAGAACGAACCCTGTCACCTTCATGTGTCATCAGACTCACCTATACTATCTGCATAATGGCTCACGTGGTACATGCTGTGATGTTTAGTGTTTTGAAGTCCGTAGCCAGCTGATGTAATGAGGCGAAGAGGACATGGAGGAGAGAGGGAGGACGAAGAGAAGATGAGAGGAAGAGGAGAGGTGGAGCTCTGTCGCTAAGCAGGTTTCCAAACCGGACGCCTTGGAGCTCAACTCCCAGGATTTAAAGAGATGGGATTGTCAATGACAAAAAAAAAACACACACACACCCATGGTAGAGGGAAGGTTGGGGGGGAGGGGGGGGGGGGGGGGCGTGTGATAACTGTGTGAAGCAGAACGTACCGGCAGCAGAGCGGCTCATTCAACACGTCCACAATTGTCCCTTCCTGGGATGTGCTGCTAATAAAGCAAACCAGGATTCTGTGAGGGTGATTTTTAGCTGTGCATTATGTGCATTATGTGCTTTATGTGCATTATGTGCATTATGTGCATTATGTGCTCTATATACATGATGTGCTTTATGTGCATGATGTGCTTTATGTGCATGATGTACATTATGTGCATTCGTCTGTTGAGAATGTGAGTGGGCTGGAGGGAGGGGGGGGGGGGGGAATTAACCACTCACACACACATACGTAAACACACAAACAAAAGAGAAGAAGATGCAGGTCTGGTCATTCAGGGAACTTGTCGCCAGTTCTCTGAAGTGTTTCCTGGTAATAGACAGCAGGCCGCAGTGTCTCAGCGTTACAAGATACAAGCTGCTTCTACAAGCACATGAGGACAGCATTGAACGCTTCACGACACACATGCACACACAACGTTTCACATCAGCTTTGGTCTGACCTGAGTTCTTTCCAAATGTGGCAGCTCCTGCTTTAAACCTTTGGCCTCACGTCTCAAACTGCAAAACCGTTGCAGACGCATACAGCATGAAAAGGGTTACCGATTATTGCAAGATGCAGACAGGCCGTGCTGAACTGAAGGGGAAGCAATAGCATCATGAAACAAAGCAGTCTCATTTGCATTTTCAAGGGAAGTTTCAAGGAGCTTGTAATTAGAGAGTCGACCCTACGGGACAGTAGCACCGCTCCCTTGGCATCCATTCGCGTGTGGTCGCCTCGCGGCTCCCCCACGCTGTAAATCACATCGCAGCCACCGATGCCATCGCTCTCTGGTGTTCTGAGGAAACACTTGAGATAACCAGCGCTCGTGTAGTGGCGGTACATGTTGTAGTGCTGACCTCAGGTTTGTGTTGGGGACCGAACACAACACACCTTTTACTCCTTTCCGCAGCAGTTGTGTGCAGCCGTTTTGCAGCCGTTTTGCCAGTGCGCGATGGCTGAGGCAGCTGCAGCGCTGCAGAACAGCTTATCAGATGTCGGGGAGCTGCGTTTGCTCGGATGTTGACCTGCACCACTTCACAACGCTCTGCTCTACTCATTTCTAGGCTACCTTTACTCTCTCTCTCTCTCTCGCTCTCTTTCCCTCTCAGGAAGCCCAATGGGGAGGGCAGGAAGCTGGTCCAGCGGAGGAGGAACACATGTCCCAGTCCTCAGGACATCACCCGGGCCCTGCAGAGCCCCAGCTCGGCCCCCAGCGTCAGCGCCGCCAGCCTGGATGAGCTCATACAGCGCTGCCTGAACTGCTTCGGTCAGTCCCAGCGCGTTTCAATGTTCCCAACGTTTGTCATGTGCCTTTTTACCCCTTTTTCACAGCCAGGTTATATAAATGAGGGGTGGGGGAGAGTGTGTGTGTGTGTGTGAGGGGGGGGGTATCCAGGGTGAGAGAGCCTGACATGGAGGGAGGGAGACAAAGGGCAGTCTCATACAATCAAGCTTTGTTTAGTTGGGCTGCCGGGGCCAACCAGCTATTCCCAAAACTAAACACATGTCTCTGCGCTCTGCTTCTCTCTCCGTCAGCCAGGTCGTCCACATCGCAAGAAAAAGCAAGAAAAACATTTAGATGCCCTAAGTGGTGTCTCGCATGTTTTATTTTCCGAGGAATACAATAAAGATTAATTTAAACAATAAATAAATAAACAAAAGAAAGTGGTAGCAGAGATACCAGCAACGTTAAGACAGTGACTTAACACTCGATTGCGCTCTATATGTCCCATTATGGCATAATGTATGATGAGAAGGTTTATTGCATAGCAAATAAATTAGACACATTTGTCTAGACTTTTCTTTTCTTGCTTATTTCGACTCCGGGTCACAGTTGGATGTATCTCGTACAGTAGGCGACAGGCAGGAAAAGCAGGTTGTCATTTCTTCACAATCCGAAAAACACCTGCAGAAATAGAAGCCACCTCAAACAGAACAGTGTCTTGAGAAGTGAACTGAAATGAACTGAACCGATCAGCTCGCCCTGAGCCGGCAGTGTTTGTTGTTGTTGTTGTTGTTGCTGCTGCTGATCGGCTTCATCCTGTGCTGCTGTGCTTTTGGTTGCAGACTCGGAAGGGAAGCTCTCCAGCCCCAAAGGGACCCGGCAGGTCCAGATGACCCTGATGATGCACAGTTGGGTCGTGCCGTCTCAGACATTTGCTCAGAAACTTCTCGCCCTATATCCTCCACTGTCACTCATGCCCCCCCCTCCCCCGGTCCACTGCTCCCAATCACATGTGCGCTCTCATTAGTCAGCTCAGGGAACAGGCATGGCTTTGTTTTGTCGGTACACAGCCCTGCTGCTGGTGTTTAGAGTAGCGCGGTGCCATATCTGCACACCTTGATTCTGTGTTTGGATCCTTGACTCTGTCCCTCACTTATAACGATTGTCCCCCGGACAAGAGGGGGCCAAAGCAGACACAGATCTGCCAGCTAATCAGGTGAGTCCAAGCCCCAAGGGCACACGAGCTGCGGGTGCTTGTCTCAATCTGCGGGCTGGTGAGCATGTTGTTTTGTGTGGAAAGGCAGTGGATCAGCCAGTTCCCGGCGGTGTTCGAGGCAGACCCCCTCCTGGAGCAGACCATGGGGGACCTGTGGGCGCTGGTCCGCTCAGACGGAGAGGAGACGCAGCTCATCGACACCTCCTGCTTGTGAGCCGTGTTTTGCATTTGCACCGCCCGTGCCCCGCGGGGATCGCACTGTGCCTCGTTGGCCACAACTCAAATGAGTTATTCCGTGAATCGAAAATAGAGCTGTTTTGTTCTAAAAGTAGAGAACAAAAATGTCTATTTCTGTCCCCTTGCTCGTCTTTTTTTCCCCTAGAGGCCCTCATGGGAACATATTCCAGGCACCCTCGCCCTCTGTGAAGAAGAGGAAGGTGTCTTTGATCTTCGACCACATGGAGCCAGATGAGATGGCCGAGCACCTCAGCTACCTGGAGTTCAAGAACTTCTGTAACGTCTCAGTGAGTTTAGAAAACAACTCACCAATCCCTTTCCCTTTGTTGCTGGAAGGTGCAGAATCCATATTTAGACCAATAATGTGTGACTATGTAAAGACACAGTTTCGCTATCAATATCCCTCGACTCAAACCCTAAATGATTTAGCAATAGTAGAAAATAACATGCCCAACCACGCCGCTTGTACACCTGAGTGAAAACAGCGCGTGATTGGTTTCCTGTCTGACCGCTGCTGTCCCGCCGCTCAGTTCCTGGACTACCGGAGCTACGTGGTGCGAGGCTCAGTGAGGGACAACCCGGCCCTGGAGCGCTCGGTCATGATGTGCAACGGAGTCTCCCAGTGGGTGCAGCTGATGATCCTCAGCAGACACACAGCCCAGCAGAGAGCCCAGGTCTTCACTAAGTTCATCCACGTGGCTCAGGTAAACGGCTGAGGGGGGGGACTGCGGGTCGGCGCTGCCAAGAACTGGACCTGTTTGGATTGAGAGGAAGTAACTTCAAGTGTTCTGTCCTCCATAGAAACTCCGAACTCTGCAAAACTTTAACACTCTAATGGCGGTGACCGGAGGCCTGTGTCACAGCTCCATCTCCCGCCTCAAAGACACCTCTAACCTGCTGCCTCCTGACATCACTAAGGTTAATCGCATATTACACTTGAACACGAGTCGGCCTGTTGACGATCGCCTTTTTTCTCTCTTGAATCCTTCTCCTTCCTGAACAGTCTTTGGGTCTGTTGCTTTTGTCCTTGTGTGTTGAATATATTTATTTGATCTTTTCACTAAGAAAGTTGTGTTTCCGTCCGTTAAGATTTATTTCTGTCTGGTTTAACGTCAACTGTGAAACAAGTGCAGCACGTGTGCAGGTTTCAGATGTCAGTAAAACACGTTATGTCAGGTACATTCAGGTACAAAAGCAAATAGCTGGAGAACAGTATTCAGTATGGGTTTCAATTCTTGTTTCCTTTTGGGTGTCACCACTTCTAACAACCCTCTTGAAGTCTCTTTGTCTTCTTATAGCTTTTGTTGTTGTGTTGCTTTTTGGTTGCTCTTGAAACATCGCTACGGATAACGACACCATTCGTCTGATGATTTTCAAATCAACTAGAAGGAATCCAAAATAAAGATTCTTTTGACTCGGACTTAAAGACGAAAGACTCATGACTTTACTTAGTCCTTGATACAATCAAAACAGTCAGTACCTTCCCCCCAAGCCTAAAGATAAAAAGCCTGGCTCAGCCGTCACAATGTTGTTTAGAGGCAATTGAAATGCGTTCTTCCTCTTTAATCACCAATATCTTTTAATACATACTCAACGAGTGTTGTTTGGACAAAGTGTTAAAAAAAAGAGAGACTTTTGCAGAAAATGTTGAACAGGCTATTAGAATTCCATGTAACATTAAACCAAATGTTGGCCCATGTACTGACTAAAAAAAGCAAAGAAAGCTGCAGAGACAAATGGCCGCTGTCTCATGCATGGTTTCTCTCTGCACGTCCACCCTCCTTCAGGCCCTGAGTGAGATGACAGAGCTGCTCTCCTCGCGCAGCAACTACATCAACTACCGGCGGGTTTACAACGTGTGCAGCGGCTTCAAGGTGCCCATCCTGGGCGTCCACCTCAAGGACCTGATCTCGCTGAACGAGGCGCTGCCGGACTACATCAACGAGGACAAGATCAACCTGAGCAAGCTGGAGCACCTGTACAGCAACATCAGCGACCTGGTGGCCATCCACAGCTGCAAGCCGCCCTTCGAGGCCAACAAAGACCTTCTGCATCTGCTCACGGTACCGCGCGCACGCCAGGAGAGCTTTTTTTTTCCAACGAGATCCCATGAAAGAGATTGACGCCGAGGAACGTCTTCAAGCCGTGTTCCTTTGATGTTTCAGCTCTCTCTAGATTTATACTACACCGAGGATGAGATCTACGAACTTTCGTACACCAAGGAGCCCAAGAACACCAAGATCCAGGTCAGTGGAGCCAAATTCTGCTCCTCTCTGAAGTTGTGCTTTATCTAAACGCCACCAGGCTCGCACTCGTTTCAATCTCCGCTCTTAAGAGGTTGAGCGCTTGTGGCCTCCTCGTGTGTGGGTGTAACGTCTTTCTTCAAAACAAAAGCACAGACTCTGTGCTGTATCAGAAATTGGCCACATCAAAGCCCTTGTGCGTTAGAGAAGCGTGTTATGTGGTGGGCGCGCTCCTCCCCACCCACCCCCCCCTTGTTTGTCTTGTTTCTCACAAGTACGGCCCTTTCGTGTCTCATCAACGTGTCTTTCGCTCCACAGCCCGTAGCTCCGGTTAAAGCGCCCGTAGTGGCGGAGTGGGGTTCAGGGGTCACGCCCAGGCTGGACCCCGACACCATCTCTAAACACGTCAAGCAGATGGTGGATGTGAGTATGTGACACTGCAGCAGCCTCCCGCCTTCTTTCACTTCCGTATTACTTGGTAGGCCTAAAGCAGAACTGAACCAACCGCTCCCCGACAAGCGGCAGGCGGGTATCTGACTGCTCTGTCGCCCCCTGCAGTCCGTAATGAAGAACTACGAACAGAGCCAGGACGGTTACATTCCACTGGAGGACTTTGAGAAAATCGCATCCAACTTCCCCTTCTCCTTCTGCACTCACGAAACTGACAGGTGAGAAGGCCGCGACACACACAGAGGCCCCGACCGCCGTGACGACACAAGGTGTTGGATGGTTTGCCGAAAGAAAAAAGAAAAAGAAAAAATGGTATTGCACTTAAGAAAAACAAACAAACATGTTCTGCGCACAGGGAGGGACAAATCAGCCGTGAAGAAATCACCTCTTACTTCATGAGGGGAATGTCTATATGCGCCAAGCTGGGCTTCAACTTCAACGCACACAACTTCCATGAAACCACGTACAAACGGCCCACGTTCTGCGAGACGTGTGGAGGCTTTGTGAGTGTCCGCTGTGTCCATTCCTTTTCTATCAATGGCCAACCAAGCTGAAATGTCACATGTACCATGTCTGTCCTCTTGTAGCTGTGGGGAGTCATCAAACAGGGCTACCACTGTAAAGGTAAGACCACGTGTCATGTCATCCTGCAGAGCAAGATTCAGTTCACCCATATTATAGACCACTCATTTTGGTCCAGCGATGTCTGTCGCGCGGGTTTCTGCTGCCACATGTGGAAGGAGTTTGTGTTGTGGTGCTCCGAGCAAATCCACAGACTCTTTGTGATGCAGGTGAACTGATCCGTTTACGTGGCAGCGCTTCCTTTCAAGTCTCAACTGCTTGTGTTGTGTTGTGTTTTTCCTCTGTCCCTCAGACTGTGGGATAAACTGTCACAAGCACTGCAGAGATCTGGTGGGAATGGAGTGCTTGAAGAAACACAAGAACACGGCGGGGTCCTGCCCGTGCACCCCGGGCCCCAACTCGAGAATCAAGGGTAAACAGCTGGAGTCTTTCCTTTTCCTCCATCACACCGCAGAGTGAAGCGGGCCTGTGTAACATGACCCCGAGCCTTTGCTTGTCTTATTGTTCAGGTTCAGAGGAGGAGACCTTCGTATTCGAGACCGAAAACAACCAGGACGTGTCGGACCGCTCCACTCAGACGGACCCTGGAGTGTGGACGCCGGAGAAGAAGGACAAGAAGGGAAACCACCACAACTCGCCAGTGCACGCATCAGTGGACAGAAAGGTGAGACGGAGGGCGAGTCCCTTCAAGACTCCATGTCGGGTGAGTCCGAGGTGGGGAAGCTACGCAGCAGGGATTGTGTGTCAGGTGCTGCTACAGCTTAGAGTGTAAACCACTTCAAGGACTCACATTGTTGTTGTTGTTGTTTTCCTGCAGATGTTGAGCATATTGTAAAACCTGCAGTTTAAGTGTGACTGTTTTCTTCTGCTGGCTTCAAGCCTCTACGTGTGGAATCTTTCCAGGAGAACAGAATCTTTAAATTGATCTTGACAGCATGAGTTCAGAGAGACAGAAACAGACAGCAGACAGACAGGAAATATTCCTTATTACAATGAGGAATAAACGTATGTGCCCTGGTTGGATTAAGGCCAGGAATAACGGAGAACTATGAATGTTAGGAGCAAGAATTATTTGTTTATCTATACGAACCACTTCATTCTCAGGATGAAAAAGGTCAAGTGCCCGGCCCGTATAAGCTTCTGGGCTAAAGTAAATCTCTCGTGTTTACAATAAATTCAGGTTTTTACATACAAAAGGGGGGGGTATGGAATTTTATATTTTGCTGAGCAAAGAATTACACTTGACGGATTCAAAAGCAGCATCTCTCAGGGTACCACAGAGCTCACTCTCAACTAGGTTTCAAAGAACTCTTTCCTCTGCAGATGAAACAAAGTCCCAACCGCCAGCGTCACGAGAGACTTTTCAAACGAGCATTCTCACAGACAAGCACAGCAAACCCTTCTTTGTGAGTTCCTGAAGAACCTTCCTGCTCTTTTCTCTGTTTCCAGGTCAACACACTGACCCAGAGAAGCCGAGGCTGCTCCGTGCCCGTCTCCTTCCTGCAGGAGAAGATGGAGGAGCTGCACCTGCACAAAGACAAGCGGCGAGAGCCGGACTGAGCGCTGCGACCGCCCACATTTCGGCCCGTCATGGACAAAGAGCCCCACAAGCCACCACGTTTCCGACAAAACTGGTGTTGAACTGATGAGATTTAGTGGCCGTTGGCACCGCAACACGCGTGTACAGTCTCCCTCGTGTATCAAGTATGATTATGACGTGTTATTTTATTTTTTGTCTGTGAGTTTTCGGCTCCAAGCAACTGTCCTGCTGTAATTTATGAACACCTCACTTCAGAACAGGTGCCTTTGTTCTCTGGTGCTACGACTCATCGACTCATCCTCAGTCCATTAGGTCATCTACGGCCACAGAAATGGGATCCTGGTTCTTTTACACACGACACACGCAGGGTGGGAAATAAACACTAACCATTGAGATGGTCACTGTGGCAGCTAATTGACAACTCTGCTCATGAATTTGAACAATTTTAGAGTTTCTATTTGTTTGGTGATTTGTCAACCGGTAGGTACTCACCCACTCTGCTGGGTATGAAGTATCTATTCCTTTGTCTCCGGTTACAACAGGCCAGGCAATTTAGTAAAGCACTGAAATCATTTATTACTGGCAATAATGGTTGTATCATGTGATTAAGTAACATGACATTTCCATCTGGTTCTGAAAATGTGGCATCACTTCAACAAATGTCTAAATTCAATATTAATGAGCAAATATTGAGACTTTGGTCTCGTCACGCAGGACCATGCAAAGTTTAATCCAGGATTACTAGGAACATGTTCATTTCCTGCCCTGTCATCATTTTAGCTTCTTGAAACGGTTCTTTTCAAGGTACAACAGGCCTGCACTGGAATTATACTTTGTTTTATCTTTTGTCCACAATGTAAATTGTGTTGAAGATACACCAGCAATGATAAACCATTCAGTATGTGTTGTGTCTGGGTTTATTGAAGAAAAAAAAAAAAAAACAAGACCACCTCATCAGGCGTATACAATTGCATTTATTGTATAAAGACAAGACAGCTCGGGTAACGGGTCATTATCAGGTTTTCATTTTCAGGTAGAAAAAAAAATGGAGTTTGTCAACTGGATTTAACTACTTAGTGAACAGCAATCACAAAGGGGTAAAAAAAAAAAAACTGCACATACAAACTACTTGAGTGGCAAAATATTGGATCAAAGACTGAATTAAACACTTAAATACTACAGTAGCCACACCTATAAAAAATGTTCCATAATGTTTGAAGTCTATTAGGAGTAAATAAAATGTGCTCACTCGGAAACGGAAAAATAAAGAGCGAAGACATAGAAAAGGGCTGTGAGGGTAAAAAGCATGCGTTTTGTTCTTTGTTAAGCTTCTCAAAACTGCAGATTCATTTAGGCCTTCCTGTATTTCGCACGGCCCGTCACGCTTTCACACCATCGCATCCTAGAAATATACAACAACCTCTTTAACTCTGTAGGAAATGTGGATTTTGCAGCTCAACAGACGCCCACATTAAATGCATGATAGATAACATTCATTAGATGTTTTGATACCTATCATCTACCATCTCACCGTCACGGTGTAAAGTAAGAGTTCATTCAGATAAAACCGAAACAAAAGGAACTACAGCAAACTGTTGTCAGTTTGTGTGTACATTGATTGTTGGGAATGAAGGCTACGGTGTTGAAACAGACAGACGGTTATGGTCAGGGGCTTATTGACACTGTACAAAAATCCTTTTGCTGCAGAGGTCAGTTTAGGACACAGGTAGAGAGATGCAGACCGAAGCTACTGGGAACCAGATGAGCCTTGGCTGCCCTGTCCAGGGTAGCCGCCGTACTGGCTGTAATACTGGTTCCACTGGTTCTGGTTCTGGTAGTACTGCTGCCACTGCTGAGCATACTGGAGGGAGAAACAAAAGCCGTGAGAGAGTGTCTACACGTTTTACCCCAGTTCTGATCATAAAAGGAGAAATACAAACATTACCAAGGATTTAGAATTCAAACAAAACAGCATTTCACATCAATCAGATGATTTAACGCACATGCATATTAACAGGAAATTCCCATTTTTAGAAACGCTGGGTTTTCTAGAAAAAGGGCATAGAGGAATAATGTAAGCATTTAAAAATAGTGACTGTAAAAACGGTATTCAAACAATTGGGGTGTAGCCTCAGAGCCTAGCACAGATCCAGAGGCCCGCTCACAGCTCCCCGGCCCCTTTAAGTTGATCTGAAGTGTGAAACGTGTGTGTGAGGCGGTGGGTACGGCGGCCATTGCCTACCTGCTGATATTGCTGGTTGTAGCTCTGCTGTTGTGGCTGCTGCTGTGGCGGCTGCTGCTGCTGCGGTTGTTGTTGCGGCTGCTGCTGCGGCTGCTGCTGCTGCGGTTGTTGCTGGTGGTGGTTGTACGTCTGTGCAGTGGTCGGTGTCTGGCTGTAGCTTTGGCTGTATCCGGGGTACTGACTGTAGCTGCCGTAGTAACTCTGGTTGTAGCTGCTCGGGTTGTAGCCTTGACCGTAGCTCTGGCTGTAGCCCTGGAGGTGAAGCAAAGAGATCACGTTAATGTACTACTACATGCGGTCTAGAGTTTTCTTTCATGAAAAGGTTGAGCTGGCTAACCTGGCTGTATGCTCCCTTGTTGTAAGAGGCCGGGCGATTGTAGCTTCCTCCTGACGGCTGGCTGCGGTTATAGCTGCCGCGTGAGTCAGAGCCTCCGTCACGGTAGCTGCTGCTGCCGCCCCAGCGGTTCTGGTTGTAGCTGCCACGATTGTAGCCCGCTGTAGAGACAGAAATGGTGTGTTACAGTAGAGATACATAACTTGACCGTCTCTTATCATTACGTTCAAATCGAAGCTACGGTGCGCTCACCTCCTCTGTACCCACCGCCTCCATCACCGCTGCGGTTCTGGTAGCCGCCGCGGGATCCTTCGCGGTTGTCATAGCGCTGGAAGCTACCGCCGCCGCGGCCACGGAACCCGCCCTGCCGGTTGTCATAGCGTTTGTCCGGGGGCGGGCCGGCCTTGCGGCCCTCCTCATTGTACTGCTTCAGCAGAGTTTCGGCCTCGTCTTGCTGCAGCTCAGCGAACGTCACCCCCTCCAGGAAGTCACAAGTCTCAGGGAGAGTAAAGTTGGCTTAGGGAGTGACAGAGGTGACCACAGGAGGAGGATAGAGACAGCCCATCCAGCGAGAGACGGATGGAGAGGCAGACAGAGAGAGAGACAGAGAGAGAGGGGAAGGGGGTTGTAGTGAGGACCAGAGGACCCACACCACCAGAAGACAAAAGAAAAAAATAATTACAACCATACAGGGGCAATGGAAATCAGAAAAACTATGTTCAGATAGATGAAAGCTGATGGCAGGGTAAAAAGGGAACAAACGCCACCTCCAGGGGAACATGGAGGAAACATTTGTTGAAGCAGACAAAGGAGAGAGAGTTCAGTGAGGTGGGGAGAGGGACAAAAAAAAAAGGACAACTGGAAGGTTGGTGAGAAGAGGAAACTGCACTGCAAACCAAGGACAGCTGATGTAATGCTGTTACAAGTTAACTTCCGACAACTTCAGCATGTAACTGCTTGTAAGTTTGCTATTTGGAAAGAGTCCTTTCAGGGAAGCACATTGTGTAATATTAGCTCTACTATTAGATTGACCTCGCCGAGGGCCCATGTCTCAGTTTGCAGTGCATTGGAATTAAGCTGGATGGCGAGTGGCGATAGAGGGCAGAAATAAGGAGGAATCAAATTCATGTGGACTGTTTAAAAAAATGTAAAAAAAAGTCCAGTTCTGATATCTGACCAAAGAATAGGATGGGGAAAGGGAAGGGGGGGGGGGGGGGGGCATCTTCCAAGATTGATTTTAGAGACAACACATAGAAAAGTCAAAAGTAGATCTGGTGTTTTGTTTGTTGTTTCCACAGCGTTCCTACCTTTCATTTCTAAAACAGCATGATCGGGCACATCCTTCCCCTGCTCATTGGTTTGCTTTAATGTTCGTTCTTTTAAATCCTCGTCCGTGGGACAAATTACAATAGCCTTGCGTTGAAAACCTTCAAAAGGACGCATTTTTCGTCTCCTTGCTGATCCATATACATTTGTCTAGCAATGGTGACAAGAAAGAAGTAGAAGCTTGTTTGTTATTGTTTACTTGTTAGGGCTTTCCACTGGAAGGAAGCTGGAACCCTGCAATAATGAAGTGAGAGAGGTTTGTCTTGGATGTCAAGTCTACGCTTTTACTCAACTTCTAATGGCCTCTCGTCACTCCACAGACTTACCTCACCGTCGGCTCACTCGGGTCCCGTGGCTGCTGATGAAGGTTAGTTATGGACACAAACAGGGACCCCGCAAATATCTACCCAGAATTTACTGAACATTCCCGTAGTTATTCAACAGACATTCATGATTCAGATCATTCATAACAATAGATGGTGTAAGTATCGCGCCGATTCTGTATGGTGTTCCTGCAGTGACGGAGTCAAGCTTGGGAACGGATTCTAGTGTGAGCGAATGCTGCTGTAGGGTCTAGGAACCATTTTAGTAGTCATGATAATCAGTTACGCCAAGGACTGCAGGATTTGAATGGTGATACAAGGGAAAACTTGCTGTATTAAAGCGTCCATTAATTCAATATTAATTCAGGATTAGGACCAGCATGTAAGAAGAAAAAAAAAAACATTGAAATGCAAATTTAGGCTGCCATTATTAGCAAGAGAGCATCTGTGCACGCAGAGGGTGAAACCGCTTGCTTCAACGCATCTACACAATTCTTCATTTAGAACATTGCGGTTGATTAGCAACCCGTAGGCTCACAGGTGAGATTCTAAATTCAAACTCCCACCCATCTTTAGAACGGATAAGAGTAAAGTTAGTTAACTCTCTTGTTGCTCAAAGAGAGGACTCCACTGTCAGCAGCACTTCAAAGTTTCAGACCCAAAACTCCAAGAACCCCACGTTTACTTAACAGCGACCAGCAGATAATCCCTCCCACATTGTGCACAAAACGGTTAAGCAGCAGTCACGACTGCTGTTTACACTGAGACAACATGGTGATAAGGATGTGCAAATAGCTCCATCTTACCGCACTTCTTCCATGAACAAATCTATTCCCACACACTAAACAACGCCTTCCTTAACCAACAGCAGCTAGCTATCCTGACGGGGTCCCCACACTTACCTGGACTTACCTGATCTTCATACGGACTCTAGTCCTGAACAAGACAACAGATAGATATAACCTACCTGCACATACTCACGGTTTCCTCAGAAAAGAAAGTCCGCCATCCGACCCACCTACCTTTTTACACATTTGCTCAACAAGGATCTAAAAATCTAAAAACTGTTAGTCCTTACTTACCGTCGGGCTCAATTAAGTTTAAAAACACACTTAAAAGTTCCAAGCATCTCACTTAAAAATAGCTTTAAAAAAAGCTATCAACTCTGTCTTATTGAAATTAGCAACGGAAGGTGTTTTTCTTACTCACCAGTCAGAGCTTACTTGTTTCTCAACATCTTTACATAGTCATGGTTTACTTGTACATTGTTGAAATTCACAGGACAAAACAATACTGTATTATGACAAGAAATAGCAAGTGCAAATATACTGAGGGATGAAAACATGAAATACTCTGTCACTTATGAGAGCCATTAATCATTCACTTTTACAAAACATGACAAGCAAGATACAAGAGGGTGATCAATGCATCTTCTACTCTATAATACACAGAGCCCCCCTGAAAGATAAATAAATAGTCCATTAGAGAGAGTGATCATCAGGGCACATTGACTGACTGTGGCGAGTATGAGGGCCCAGTGTGGGTGGGAGGGCAGTACCTGATCTAGGATGTAGTTGCGTCTCTTGCGGGCCGCAATCTCGATCAGCCGGTTCAGACACTGGGTGGCCTGCTGGATCAGAACATCCCAGCGGCCAGAGTAGTTTTTCTGGCGCCGCAATCCCATGACCTGCAGAAAGAATAGTCGTGGAAGACAACGGCGGGTTGCAAAGTGTGAAAAACGAGGAGGGGGTGGAGAGGGGGGGGGGGGGGGGGGGGGGGGTGTTTACGCCACAACACACCAAGAAATTGAACATCTTTCTACTGTTCATATTATATTGCCTTTAAAAAAGCATTAATACCATAGTTTATGGAATGTATTTGGTTTAGCATTTTGGGGGGAATTAAGATTGGAAAGAATTGTCTTGAATAAAGCTTGGCTTTGAAAAAAAGGTAATAGTCAAATTAGCCAGCATATAGAGGACTGAGATGGAAGCTTTATGGAAAAAAGTTCCTTTATGGAGACTTCTGAATCTGACGGTCAGGTGAACTGAGCTCAGCTGAAAGACAATATTTTATACCAGCACTGTCCTGAGAGTGAGTAAGTTCAAATTGAAACATTGTGAATGATACAACCAAATCCGTGAAACGTTCCTTCAATGCAATCAGCAATAGCCTAACAGGACGGTTTAGTTCACCTTCATCTTGTCCATGATGGCGTTTGTGCCCAGGATGTTGTACTTCTTCTCAGGGTTAGTCTCTGCATACTTTATGGCCCAAGTGGTCTTTCCGCAGGCTGGCAGACCAACCATCATCAAGATCTGAAACAAGTTAACAAATGAAAACAGTTCATCACCTTAAAAAATGGTTCCTTTTGATATAAACAAAATTCTGATCTGAAATAACATCAGCACAAAGATGCAAATATCAAACAAAAAAGTCCAGTGAGTGACAGCACTGTACCTCATTATTTTCGCTTGATTCTGTTGATTACATGACTTGTATTTGCATGTCATGCTGATGGGACTTCTGTCCCATGTTTGTTATTTTTATATCAACTTTGTTGTTGCGCTTCTGCTGCTTTACTTATTGCGCAAAGAAATAAAAGATCCGAGGCTGCAGATAAACTGTAACCAAATCAACCATAACAACGATTTGTTGGGGCTAAAACTAAAACGCAACCCATATTGTTCAATAACTTCATCGCTGTCCTACCTCGCAATCAGATTTCACGGCCGGTCCCTTTGTGCCTCTGATCTTGTCCTCCATGCCAAGATCGTGGATGAAGGTGTATCCCTCTGGTGGGGCGAAGTACGGCTGCGCCCTCTGCCCAAAGTTGAACTCAACGGCGCAGTTCTTGACCAGGACGTGAGGAAACAGAGCTCGGCCTGCCAGCTCCTCCTTGGTGGTGCGGAAAGCCACGCCCAGTGACACTCCATTCTTGGTGAAGCCCAGCTCCACCTCATCACCACTGTCAAAGTCCTACAACAGGACGGCATTTTACAAAATTGTTTATTGTAACTAGGGTGAGCATTTTTTTCTCAAAATGTGATATTATTAAGATAAAATAGTTGAATAACTGATAATACGTACAATGTAACAGCCGATGACGTCGTTTTCACCAAACTTCTCTCCAAAGTCTGCAAACTTACAATCAGCGGATTTCTTTCCTGTTCCTCCGTATCCAAAGGAAAAGGCTTCCTCGCCTGAAAAAATGCAATTAGCATTTCATTTTTAAAAAGCAGCTCTCATGTTTCTTTGATGTTAAACATCATCTTGATGGTTTTCTACTCTCACCCAGCTGAGTGCTGCAGTGGTTGAGAGACCATCCAATTCGGACAACGTGGGGGTCGGGCTCACTACCGGGCAGATGCTTTACTGGAATCTCCTCGTTGATCTGAAGAGCGAGGGGACAAATAGGGTCAAAAACAAGCTGAGAGAAGACTGCCAGAGAAGATGCAGTTGTACATAGTAGTGCAGTACAACAGCAACAAGGCATCACGCTGGAAGTTATCAAACAATAATGGCGAGGAAAATCTAAATTCAGTAAAATATGATGAAATGAGTTGTCGGATTATAAAATATTTCAGATTGGATGTTTTAACAGCCAAGTAAAACGTTTATACGTTGTGTTTAAATGTAAAAAGATACTCTGTCAATAAGTGGGTGATAATAAATGTTTATGGTTTTTTGGTATCTGGGCTATGTTTATATCCTATGACAGTATAGTTACAAATAGAAGAAGACCCTCTTCAATACCTCGCCCACACAACAGTATAAAGACCCGGACTAAGAGAGAAGAGGTGCTACAGAAAGAGTTTGTTGAATAATAATGTCTCATGCATCAGAGATACAAGACCCGTTTAAGCCATTACCTTCATCTCATAAAACACACGGCCCTTTGTGACGCCATGTGTGGCTCTGGCTCCAGCCCACAGGTAGGCAAAGCCTTCGATGGTCAGTGGGTAACCACTGTAGCGATCTCGTGACACTTTGAAGTGCAGATCACAGTTGTCTGAAAGAAAAGAGGGTTTTTTCATTATGCGATTATATTCCAAAAATGATATCAATACAATCCAAGTTGGCAACTGTTTGTAAGCTCATTCATTTAAAATGTACTTATCTTGTTATGACAAAATTGGTAAACAAAGCGCCAACTATCACTACTGACACTATCAAGCTGCGACTTTACATGGACAGAGATGGAGTTTCTCCTCTTACTTACAGGTATCGATTGTAACCAGAGTGTCATCTATGTTTTCTTCCTCATCTTCAGCCGGGGGCTGTGGTGTGCGGGATCTGTAGCACATGAGTGTAAAGTTAACAGAGCATTCATACAAATCAGACCAGTCATTGACATGACATTTCCCTAATTGTACAGTGCTGTTACATCAGTGCTGGAGTGTACCAAACGGAAAATAAAACACCATTAGTATTAGCGTACCTCTTCTCCTCGCGGTGCTCATAGTAGTTGTAGCTCCTGCTCTCCTCATATGGTCTCTTGCGGCTGTGGTGTCCACTTCTATCGGCTTCCACTTTGATTTCCTCGGCCTGACGTTCGCCATCTTGGCTACCCTGATTCTCTGTCCCATGACTATCCTGCTGTGTGTCCTCATCGGCTCCAGGGTCGTCTTCCATTTTGACCTCCACTTTAACTTCTAAAAATAAGGTACAATGACAGTGAGCTGCTGCTATATACTAATCATCTATAAAAAGTTTGATTTGAGACTAGATATCAATTTTGGAAATTGCAATATGGCCTGAGTGTTTTTTGGTTTTTAAAGGCTATCCTACAGAAAGGGGATTTGTGAACCTACCAGCATGTTCTAGCGTTTGCCTTTACGTTTTGAAATGTCACTTTACCAAGGATCATTTCTCCAAAAACCCTTTTGTAAAAGTACCAAATGTCAACCATACAATTATTATCATGTTCCTTTTCTGCCTTTAACTTTGGCAGGCCAAGACATGAACTCCACTGCCAACTATGGATGAATGAAGACCTCCCAGACAGCACCAATAATATATTATAAACCCACACGACCATTAATCACTGTGCTACTACAATCCTGTAAATGCATCATGACCTAATAAATTGGAATACCTTTGAGTTATTATACAAATTGCATATCAAGTTGCTAACAGCCTTGTTTGCTTTCTTGCTGACACATCCAAACAAACATGCTGAATGGAAAAAAAATGTTGATATTTATAGGAAGCTGGCAGGAACAGAGAAAAGTAAATATCAATAAAAAAAACACAGCTGAAAATACTAACTACTGAGTCATCGTTCAACTGATGTGCATCACTATTAAATATTAGAAAAACCCTGCTGTGTCTGCATTGTTCATTTTACTCAACTTTATCTCCTCACTACTATGGTGAACAATCATGAAATAATCATAATAATAATTAAGGCGATATTGTAGAAAGTTATTGGAAGTTTAAATTACTTTAGAACATTGCACAACACAAAAACCTTTGCAATAAAAAAAAGTAAAGGCTCATATACTTTATAGGGGAAAAAACAGTTGGAAATCACCTAGTTTGTTCTCCTCTTTCTCCGCTGGCTCCACAGGCTCCAACACAGACTTGGTCTCGTCCTCTGACACGTTTGATTTGTGTGTGTTGAAATCTACTGAGACACCAGGCATGCTGTGACCCGAGTCTGAAGGGGGAGGACGACTCTCATACGGCTCGCCATCTGCCTCCTCGTCCTCATAGTAACCACCTGAATCTCGACCTTCATCATCTTCTTGTGGGGCAACAATTCCACCACCACCAACACCACCGTCTTCAACATCAGCATTATCGCCTTCGCCGCCATCGCCTTCATCGTCATCACCTTCACCGCCTTCAGCTTCACCGCCTTCAGCTTCACCACCATCCCCTTCATCGCCTTCAACGTCATTGCCTTCAACGTCATCGCCTTCAACTTCAGCGCTATCATTGTCTCCCACACCAAAGTCCTCAGCTACTTCGGCATCTAAAAAGTGGAGATTCAAAACTTTTAGGCTGGTAAGAAAAGTAAAAAAAACGTACTCAACACAACTTAGAACTTGCATAATTGTTTTCCATCCAAAGTTTAATTCTCAAGTTCACTTTTAGCACTTTAATACGCAGAAGGGGAAATTCTACACAATCAGTAGGCAGTTATTTTTTGTCAAAGACGGGACCAGACCCGAAGGATTGTACGCAATGAGTTCATTAAGTTTAATCAAACACAATTCCATAAATTCAAAAACCGTTTGGCCAAAGATTTGTTTGAATGCAAAATGCACGCAACTTCAAATCTGGTATTAAACACAGACCCCATTGTTGATGTTTTTAGGCTTAATTTTCAAACAAAATTTAGATGCAAAAGAGTGAACAATCATTCTTAAGTTCAAATGAAAACAACTGGCCCAAGACTGCCCTCACACTTTCTCAGCTGTCCACATCATACCTCCAGCAGATCACTCTATATAAATGTCTCACTGTTATATTACTTAGTTATACTATCACTGCCCAAGAACAAAATGGATCAATAAAAACACAAAGTGATTGGGGCTTACGCTGCTCTTGTTCATCCTCTCCATCACCATCATCTGCATTTTCTTGGAGGTCCTCTGGGAATCCATCTTCCTGCTCCACCTGGTCTAAGGCATCACCCTGCGCGTCAGCCTCCTGAGCGGCTATCAGCCTCTCCACCAGGTCCGGCTTCCGGCCTTTGGTGTCCAGGCCGCGGCGCTGGAGCTCCTCTTTCAGTTCGTTGACTTTCAGTTTCTTCACGTCAACACTCATTGTGCCTCAGATGTTTGTCGACTTAACGCTTTCGCTGGAAAAAGGGGAAATACAAACAATGGTAAAGTAGCGTTACAACATTGTGTTGAACTTTCAAATTGATAGCGGGTGGCGCCAGAGTTTCTCAGTCAACCAGGCTAGCGTTACATTAGCAGGTTAGCAGTGCTAGTTTGTGACTTTAGTGCATCTTTGCCGATTTCACAAATATCTATCAAACAAGTAACATTTGTTAACAGCTTTCCGCAAATGTATCGTTTTTCTAAACCTGGGAATTTCATTCGAATATTTGTTTACGCTGCAGGTTCTCGTTGCGTGGCTAACGTTAGTAACTAGCTTAGCCCAGCGCTAGCTAACGCACCGACAACCGATGCAAAACAAGTCACATTGTGTTCCCTGGAACTTTGAAAATGCAAAGATGCAAACGTTTCTATAACTTGCACCGAATTCATGTAGTCAATACATAGTTTGATTGATTTGAAATATGTTCATGATGCAGAATAGGGAAAAAATATAATATTGCGGCCTACCTTGTCTCACGCGAGTTGCGCGGGTCAGTCGTGTTAAAAGATTGAAAGTCTCGCGGCTGCCCTCTGTGGGTCGGAAACCGGACCCACACCTGCCACCGGAAGTTAACAAGACCCGCTCATTTCTCGGGTGTATTTTACTACTATTTAAAAACCCAGGTGCAAATGTTGTACGTCGGGGAAAAATGAGCGAGTTTGTAATGACAATTTGATAGTTTGTAATATATTTGAAGGGCTCCACTTGAGTGAATCAATCATATTAGCGGAGTTTGCGAGGATGTTGTTTTGCACTTGGAACACTCCGAAATGAGAAGTGACGTAGCATTCACATCTGGGAAATGTCGTGCCAACGACCGACCCGCTTACTTATGACTACAAACATATCTTATCAGAATAAGTAGGAGATTAATGCAACAATAATAAAAACGTATTAATTATTAATAAACACAACTGAACTAAGCCATTCTACACAACACTTATATTTGGTACTTTAGGTAGACCCATCTTTTTATAATAATACTTTTGTACTTCAGTAACCTTCTTTAATGCACACCTTTTACTTTAATAATTTCTTTACACTCTGTGTCAGTGGTTGAAAAAGTTATCGTAGGTTTTATTTATGCAAAAGTAGAAAGGAAATATTGTGTAACTGCACTACAACTATGACAGCTTTGGTTAATTTACAATTTCATTATGTATGTTTCAAGTGCTATTCATTTACAAAAGAAAGTCATGGAATACAAATTAATTTAATTCTTGTACAGAATATCTAGTGGCAAACAGGGGACCGCAAGGCAAGGCAAGGATAGACAACGAACCTACAAAGAAACAAGG